>NC_141670.1:41522675-41840175 GCF_028749965.1 Puma concolor
GAGCAAGAGGGGACTTGGGAGTAAACCCAGATTCAGACCCTGCTGGCTTTCATGGGTGCTTGTGATATGCAACGCCCCATGGGAGGCAGCCCCATGGCTCCGCAGCTATAGTGTCACTGAGGGGCAAGGACCATCCCTTTTGCAGATGAGGAAGGAAGTCCCCCAAGGTTAGGGTGTGCCCCGTTCACCTCCTGTACCTCAGATACCCGCAGGACGAGTCGCTGGCCCAGAGCTAAGCAGCTAGTAGGTGATGGTGTAGGGTTCCAGTACCAAGTCTGCGAAAACTGAACTCCCTAGAGCAGAGGTTTCACACTGGAGAGGGGCTGGAGGAAAGAGCAGGTAGGTCTGCAGTTTGTGCGGTGGATGTTGGACCTAAAAGGAGCCAAGGAGCAGCCATGATGGTAGGAAGAAGTCTATGCCTCCTTTTAGACTCCAGAAAAGCCTTGTCCAGAAAGGGTCAGTAGTGAGTGTGCAGGATTTGGGTTGCTTGCTTTCTGGCAACGAGATGCTCCTGAGCCTCCCCAGCCCAGAACGACACCAACCTGGCCAAGACTAGCTCCTGTGGCCCAGGAAGTGCTGGGACAATTGGCCTTTCTCTCCTCCTCAGGCGTCTAAGGAGTATGATGAAGACTCACTCATCCCCAGCAGCCCGGCCACAGAGACCTCAGACAACATCAGCCCGGTGGCCAGCCCTGTCCACACAGGGTGAGTGACCCCGTGACTCACGGGTTATGGGCGTGAGTCTCACTCTCCCTGTCTCAGAGAAGGCATATAGAAGCCCAACATGGATCTGCCTGTGCCTTAGGTTTTTGGTGAGCTTCATGGTGGATGCCCGGGGAGGCTCCATGAGGGGGAGCCGTCACAATGGCCTGAGGGTGGTGATCCCGCCCCGGACATGTGCCGCCCCTACTCGTATCACCTGCCGCCTGGTCAAGCCCCAGAAGCTGAGCACGCCGCCCCCACTGGCCGAGGAGGAGGGCCTTGCCAGCAGGATCATCGCGCTGGGACCCACCGGGGCCCAGTTCTTAAGGTGAGAAGTCACTCACATGGGATGCGACACATGTCCTTAACCTGCCCCTGCCCCTGCCTCTGCCCCTGCCCCTGCTGGTCCGTCGCTGCCACCTCAGCATCAACCACCCAGAACCACTCCAGCCACAGGGAAGAGGAAATGCCAAGTCCCAGAGCCCCATGCAATCTTGTTTGTCTGCTGTCCTGACAGAGTAACAGAACCAGGAACTTTTAGTCCCTGTCTCCCAGATACACTGAGGAGTCCACAGCCCCAGGGTGGAGCTTACTCCTCTCAAATCTTGTATGATACTAGAGAAGGGGACTGAAAAGACTGGGCTGGCTACCTTGGGGCCTTCAAGGGCTGAATTATTTAAGCTTTAAGATGGTATTTCTAAAAGACAGCCCTACAGCATTGCCCCCAAGGACAAGATTAGTGGGCTTGAGAGTGAAGCAGAGTGGGGTTCTACCTGAGCTTTGTTGGGACAGGTGTGTCCAGGGAGGCCCGGCCTTCTTGCCTTTGTCCCCTGCCTGTCCCCACCTCTGAGCTTCCATCCACCCCTGGAAAGCAGCCTGCAGAGTGCTTTTGTGTTGCTTTTCCTTTTTTTTTTTTTTTTTAATTTTTTAACATTTATTCATTTTTGAGAGACAGAGAGAGATGGAGCATGAGTGGGGGAGGGGCAGAGAGAGAGGAAGACAGAATCCGAAGCAGGCTCCAGGCTCTGAGCTGTCAGCACAGAGCCCAATGTGGGGCTTGAACTCACGAACCGCAAGATCATGACCTGAGCTGAAGTCGGACGCTCAACCGACTGAGCCACCCAGGCGCCCCGATTTTCCTTTTTAAATGTAGTCATCAAAGCCTCCCTCTGAAGGAAGTGGCTTTATCACCATTGGATAGAGGAGAAAGCTAAGGCTTGGTCCCCTGCCTAGGGATATCTAGGAATGGCTGGCGGGTTCTCGGGATCAGGTCCAAGGGCTGGGTTACTCAGCTGAGCGTCCACTACATGGCCATGGCAGGAGATCCCCCTGTGAGGTGAGATTGGGTACTGTGCTTACTGTTCCTCCGGGGCCTGGCAGTGAGTGAGGGACGCTCGGAGCGTCTCAGGAACTCAAGGAGGGTCTGTTCCCCATCCGGACCTGCCCCAAGGTGGGGCCTCGCTCTGGCTGCAGGATCCCATCTTTCTCCAAGCAGGGACCGACTGCCCCCCCTTTCCCTGTTCTTTCCTTCCTGTGCACAGCCACCTGCCCACAGGCACCCACACCCACATCTACACACCTTGCCCACCATCTGCTCTGTCCCCTCAGCCCTGTGATCGTGGAGATCCCCCACTTTGCCTCCCAAGGCCGTGGGGACCGTGAACTCGTGGTGCTGCGCAGTGAAAACGGCTCCGTGTGGAAGGAACACAAGAGCCGCTATGGAGAAAGCTACCTGGATCAGATCCTCAACGGGATGGACGAAGGTAACTGAGCCCCAGGGATCCCAGAGCAGGGTGCCCTCCTTCTGGAAGGTGGGACTTGAGCTGGCAATTTTGGGGTGGGTTGTTAGGACCACCTGGAGTTTGGGAAGGCCAGAGAGACCGGGGATGGCCCCATCAGGTCCAGTCCCAGGTGCCTGGGGCACCTGAGGGGTGCTGCTAGGTGCCTGGGGAGGGGACAAACATCGGGAGCCAGGGATGAGAAGGTTCTGGGGACACAGTGGTTGAGCCTGCATCTGGCACGACGGCATGACCGGGGCGGGTGGCATCGTGCCATGTGATTACAGAGCTGGGGAGTCTGGAGGAGCTGGAGAAGAAGAGGGTCTGCCGCATCATCACCACCGACTTCCCCTTGTACTTCGTGATCATGTCACGGCTCTGCCAGGACTATGACACCATCGGCCCTGAAGGGGGCTTTCTGAAGAGCAAGCTGGTCCCCCTGGTGCAGGCAACGTTCCCAGAAAACGCTGTCACCAAGAGAGTGAAGCTGGCTCTGCAGGTGACACAGCCCTCCCTCCTTACCAGTTGCCCCCCACCCTGCCATCCAACTCAGAGTTTATGGAAGGTGGGAGGAATTCAAGGCCCCCAGGAAGACTTCCCCAGCACATCCCCCACTTTTGTCCAATGCCTTAAAATCCCAGTTAGAGATGTGACCTTAAAGCTCAGAAGTCGGGTGAGTGGGGTAGGGCAGGCGCTCCCTGGTAAGTTGCAGAAAGCCCCAGATTACGCATTAAACCACGATGCCAGCATGCTCGCATGCTTGACGTGAGAGAATTCCATGGGGCATCCTGGAGAGGTAACTAATGGTGAGCAAGGGTGGTGCCATCCACGGAATGGGAGCAGCAGGAGAGGGGGAGAAAGGGCTCCGGAAAGAGAGCTGAGCAGTGATATCAGCCCCAGGATGGGCTCCATGCCCAGCAAAACAGATCTGTGTGGTGCAACAGCGGAAGGACCGCTGCACCCCCTGGGAGCCTTTGCCCTCTGTATAAACAGCCTGCTCTCCCTCTGGGGATGTGCTGGCCCTCATGAACAAGTCCCCCCTGCTGCTGGAGGCTCAGTGCCTACCTTTGCTACCTTGCAGGCCCAGCCTGTACCAGATGAGCTTGTCACCAAACTCCTGGGCAACCAGGCCACGTTCAGCCCCATCGTCACCGTGGAGCCACGCCGCCGGAAGTTCTATCGCCCCATTGGCCTTCGGATCCCACTCCCTCCTTCCTGGACGGACAACCCGAGGGACAGCGGGGAGGGGGACACCACCAGTCTGCGCCTACTCTGCAGTGTCACTGGTGAGAGGTGCCCCTGTCCCATCTTCTGGGCAGCAGCAGTTCCTTCTGGCCACATGAAGGAGAGACAGAAGGGGAAGCCGGCCATCACCTTGCTTCGGCTTCCCTAGGCGATGTGCTCTTTGAAGGGAGGGAGGGGCAGTCCGTCTGACTAGAGCCTCCATGGAATAGCTCGAGGAGGGGGAGGGCGTGAGAGAAGAGATGTGCTCAGGGCCACACAGATGTGCCCATCTCTGCCCTTTCATGCTCAGCCCTTGGCAGCTCGGCAAGCCGTGTGTGTGCCACCTGAACACTGTCCCCCAGCCCACCTGTGTTCCTGTTGCAGGAGGAACAGACCAAGCCCAGTGGGAAGACATAACGGGGACGACCAAGCTCGTGTATGCCAACGAGTGTGCCGCCTTCACCACCAACGTCTCTGCCAGGTGAGCCCAGAAACCCCGGGCCCTGCACCGAGTGGTCAGCGCTGCCCTGATCATGGCTTATCCCCAGGCCTTGACCTGCCCACCCCGTGCTTAGGGCCCCCCGTTTCCCCTTTCCACACAGAAGCCCCCACCCTGACCACCAGGCTTTCTAGAGCAGCCATCCCCATGGCTTATGGGCTCCTTCTGTTTGCACAGACGTGAAGCGCTCCATCTGGCCCATAGAAACGTGCTTATAATCAGCCCTCTCTTTTTAGGTTTTGGCTGTCAGACTGTCCTCGCACTGCTGAAGCTGTGAACTTCGCCACCCTGCTGTACAAGGAGCTCACTGCGGTGCCCTACATGGCCAAGTTCGTCATTTTTGCCAAGATGAATGACCCCCGGGAAGGGCGTCTGCGCTGCTACTGCATGACAGACGATAAAGTGGACAAGACCCTGGAGCAGCATGAGAACTTCATTGAGGTGGCTCGGAGCAGGGACATAGAGGTACCGTGGCTGGATGTAGTGTGAAAGTGCTTGACTAGCATCATCTCCCTTGATCCTCATACCCGCGTGTGCTTTTATCATCCCCAGTTTACAGATGTGGGCACTGAGGCTGAGAGAGGTTAAGTAGTCTGCCCAAGGTCACATGACTAAGTAGAGGGTAGAGAAAAGATTTGTCCAAGTAGTCTGACACCAGAGCCTACAGTTTTACCCACTATGCCAGGGTTCTGGGAACGCCCCGATGCGGCAGGGAGGGCGGCTGGACAAATGAGGTGAGGAACAGGGACTAGATTTGAACCTATTACTGACCCTAGGAGACTCATCATGTTAAGACAAGTAAGAAGCCAGGACCTTTCCAAAAGTCTGGCCTTGGAGTTTGTTCTGAGCCTTCTTGGGGGGCTGAGGGCCCAGAAGGAAAAGCACAAGGCCGGAACTATGGAGCCCTACCCCTAATCCTGATTCAAGGACAAACTAGACAAAGGACTTACTCTCTTTGGGCCTCAATTTCCTTACCTATCAAATGGGGTCATGATAACTTCTCAGTCGAAAGCATTATATACACAATAGGGATTCTTATAATAATGGGTGAGATTATGCTATAACATGGTCCTTCCAACACTTCTCATAAACTAAACGTTGCAGAACAAGTGTGAAAAGAGATTCAGCTTTTGGGGGGAAGCCATATTTTGATACTTCAGTGGAGTTCTAGAGTACTCTGATAGCAACCCTGATCAGCCACCCAGGGATAGGTAAAGATTCCTGCTTGTTGTAAAATCCTCTGAAGTAAGGGGGCACCTGGGTGGCTCAGTTGGTTGAGTGTCCAACTTTGGGTCAGGTCATGATCTCGCAGTCCATGAGTTCGATCCCCACGTCGGGCTCTGTGCTGACAGCTCAGAGCCTGGACCCTGCTTCGGATTCTGTGTCTCTCTGCCCCTCCCCCGCTCATGCTCTGTCTCTCTCTCTCTCTCTCTCTCTCTCTCTCTCTCAAAAATAAATAAACATTTAAAAAAATTCCTCTGATGTAAGGAAGCATGCCTCCCTCATTTCAGCCTTGGGAACAAAGCCTTTTTCAAAACAAATGGCGGGTTGTTTCTCATGCTGCAGAATGAGTATGATCTGGCAAAGAGATGACCAAAGCTGAAGGCAGGACATGACATTTGCTTTTCTCCTACAGGTTTTGGAAGGAATGCCCCTTTTCGCGGAACTCTTTGGGAACCTGGTGCCCGTCAAAAAAGCTGCCCAGCAACGGAGTTTCCTCTTCCAGTCGTTTCGGGAGAACCGTTTGGCCATACCTGTAAAGGTGCCAATCTCTCCTCTGGGTCTACAAGGTTCTGGGAGGCAGAAGTCTCTAAGCCAACCAGCCTGGTGGCCTCTGGAACAGCACCCCCCCGAATCTTGCTTTTGTGTGATTGAATTTAGGTGAGGGACAGCAGTCGAGAACCAGCAGGGTCCTTGTCATTTCTGCGCAAGGCGATGAAGTATGAGGACACCCAGCACATTCTCTGTCACCTGAACATCACCATGCCCCCCTGTACCAAGGTGAGCTGCCCTCCGATGAGGACCCTCGCCAGAGATGGGGTTCCCTGAGGAGGTCCCGAAACAGACGCAAGGTCGCGTGCTTCCCAAGGACCTCTTACCATCACAAAGCAGCCTTTGAAGGCTCTTTGCCGTCTTCTGGACAGTTGACGGTGGCCTGGCAGGGAGAGTGTGCCCTGGCCCTTTCTGCAAAGCTAGGACCAGATGCCAGTGTCAGACAGTGGTCTGCATGTTCTTACTGTGGGCCTTGAGCCCTCTAGGATGTTCCTTCTTGAAGGCTAGAAGGAGCCCAAAAGATGTCTACCTGAGCACCCCTCGTCTGAGCTCTCTGAGGCTTAGAACTGGGTGTCACATTGCTCAAGGTGACCCAGCTGTTTGATAGGCTTTTTCAGGCCTCCTTTTCATATACTTGCTTATCTTCCCCAGGGTGCCAGGCCCTCAGAGAAGGGAGCCCTGGTGTCTCAGCCACTGCAAACACCCAGATTTTTGAGCTCAGCAAAAGCGTCTTGACCAAGTATGTTGATTTATCCATACCTGTAAGAGCATCCGAGTCACCACTGCGCAAGGGACTTTGGAGGGATCATATGTCTCCATGTTCTTGTTGGTGTCGTTTGGCTGCTGCCATCATTGTAATTGTCAGCCTTCCGTGCCCAACTAGGGAGAAAGCAAGGTTACATCCATATGTCGTGGCTCGATTTCTCTTTACTGTCTGGGGAGAGTATGAGTGCACTTCTCTTTCAAAAGAGGATTTCCTGCACCCAGAGCTAGCATCTGGGTGCTTCTCTGTAGGGCTGGAGTGCTAAGCCTCGGACTGGTGCCAAAAATAGGTCTTTTGAGTATAAAGGAACCCAGAAAGAAACACTGGTTTTTAAGTTCAAACCCCAGCTCCACCACTCATTAGCTGAGCTGCCTTGGGCAAGTTACTTAACCCCTCTAGGCCTCAGTGTCCTCATGAATGAGATGGGAATAGTAATTGTACCTGCCCAGGGGCTGTTGTGTGCATCAAACAGGGCCTGTCATGTGGTAAAGGCCACGTGAGCTTGCCATTACTATTAGTGATAAAGTGTGTGACTCTCATCACTCCCTCTGAACCCCCACCTCTTCGCACACATCTGCTCTTTGTGTTGCGGCTCCAGAGACACAGACCTACTTACTGTTGGCCGGGATTGGCGTCATGCCCACCCCATAGCCCCCGGGCTCCGAGCACCTTCCCACCAAGGGGGTAACCCCAAGCCCAAAGCACCCTTTCCTCATCTTTCTTCTGCAGGGGAGTGGAGCTGATGACAGGAAGAGGACGTTGACTCCCCTGGCCCTGAGATACAGCATTCTCAGCGAATCGTCACTGGGTATGAACCCCTTTGTGATATGTGCTCACTGCCTTCCCAGGAGGTTGTGGGTCACATCACTCCCCCTCACTCCTGCAAGAGCTCTGCGTTGATGTGATTTCCTTAGCTTGTTATGAGCACAGCATGCGGAGCCTTTGGCCCCGGTCCCCACGGAATGCTTGCAGGCCAGCATACAGAGGTCCGCCGGGGGCCAGAACATCCATCTGAGGTCATTTACCCACACCTGCCCATTCTGTGTCCTGCCAAGGCTGCTAAATGAAACCCGATGCTTCTCCCTAGGTTTTCTCAGTGGGACCGACCGAGCAGATATGAAGATGGCTATTATATCAGAGCACCTTGGCCTCAGCTGGGCGGGTAAGTTGGGGACTTGGGGGCAAAAGTCACCTTGCCAGTCTACACGTACCCCTCCAGCTTCTTGCCTCTACCTCTTCCTACTGTCCTCGGTGCATCTGATGTGTGATTGTCTTGTGCAAGTCTGTTGCCCAAGCAGTGCCTTTGGGTATACCCATGGAAAGTAAGCTCCCACCCTCCTCCATTCCTGCCCGGTTTTTCTTTTTTTTTCTGCCTGGGTTTACTTTATAAGAAAGAATTAACTTTTGAAATTACGAGAGACCTTAGAATTGATCTGGTTCACCTCATTTTACAGATGGGAAAATTGAGATCCAGCTGAATAGAGTGGCTCTAATTAGTGACAGAGCCCTGGAAAACCAGCCAACAAATAAGCCCAGAAACAAAAAACTATGTCTCTATGACTGCCTTTCTCTTCCTCCCTGTACTCACGTTGCCCTTTCTCAAAGGCTGAGGAAGGAAAGGAAGGAAAGGAAGGAAAGGCTGTTGAAGGAAAAGAAGGAAGAAAAGGAGATGGCTCAAAATTGTTCACTTGTAATCTCTGGCTGTACCTGAGGTCTACCAGAAGTCCCACAACAAAAGGGTAGATCACATCTGAAGTGACACTGTGTGTGGGAAAATACAAGTGAAAGCTCAAAATGCGTTTTATTCAGTCACAGGACCTATAACTTAACCACCCCCCGGCCTTGTTATGTTAGCTTTTATATGAATGGACTGCCTTTACTCAGTCACCCTGTGGAGAGGACTTCAGAGAAACTCAGAAGCCTTAGCAATAAGGCTTGCTGAAAGGCTCTGTGACAAAAATTTACAACAGAAATTCAGGAGCTGTTCGTTCTTAAGCCAAAAAAAAATGCCTACTGCTGCTTCTTGGGGTGTGTGTGTGTGTGTGTGTGTGTACCTGTGCATTCTGATCCTTACCATCACTGTCCCCTCTGGTCTTCCTCATCCTTGAAATTAGACTCTGAGGCTGTTCTCCCTTCCAAAGCACCTGTGAGAAATAACAATAAAAATCATGAGAGGGTGGGGCACCTGGGTGACTCAGTCGGTTGAGCGTCCGACTTCAGCTCAGGTCATGACCTCATGGTCCATGGGTTTGAGCCTTGTGTCAGGCTCTGTGCTGACAGTTCTGAGCCTGGAGCCTGCTTCGGATTCTGTGTCTCCCTCTCTCATGCCCCTCCCCCATTCATGCTCTGTCTCAGAAATAAACATTAAAAAAATAATAATAACGGGAGGGAGAAAGCTAACATTCTGTGTTATTGCCTTGCATTTAGATGGGAGCTTATATTTTCATTTTAAATGTAATTAGTGCCTTTCCCTGAAGAAACGTAAATACAGAAAAGCATTCCCGTGATAACTGCTTCCTGGTGGAAAGTTAGTGGCACAGACAGCACTGGAGTGGGCGTCCGCAGGCTCAGCCTGCTCCTGGCTCTGGCCTTAGCTTGTGCCATGACCTTGCATAAGCGTTAACCTTGCTGAGAGGCTCAGCCTTGTCATCTAATAATATGTGAATTGACGAAAGAAAGGAAAGATATTCCTTCATTCGTTCATTCAATACCAATTTTTTGAGCATTCCTATCCCTGCCCTATTTTCTGGATGTCGGAAGATGTAGGTGTCTGTGTTCCCCTAGTTGCTTCCTGGTAAGAAGGAATACCAAAACCCAGGGGACACTGTTCCTTGATTCCCGGTACTCCCTGCCAGATGCAAGGCACAGCACCTGCTGGGGGGATCGGAGGCGGGCTCACACCCAGTCTTGCTTCTCTGCCTGCAGAGCTGGCTCGGGAGCTTCAGTTCAGCGTGGAAGACATCAACAGGATCCGTGTGGAAAACCCCAACTCCTTGCTGGAGCAGAGTGCAGCCTTGTTGAATCTCTGGGTCACCCGCGAAGGCAAAAACGCAAAGAGTCAGTACCGTTAAGCTAAGGAAGCGTCCTCTGTCCAAAGCCCATGCAGGACCTCCCCTTCACCGGAGCCTTTCTGCCTTCCAGCTCCAGTTGCTGTCTTTGCCTTGCAGCCAATCCCTTTTGCTGTCTCTGTCTCTCTGCCCCTCACACACACACCTGTCAGGGTCCTGGGGTCCTCGGGGAGTCCTATCATAAGAGGATAGGATGGTCTTGGCCTTGGCCTTTTTCCCATCCCCTGAATAAGACAAGAGCCACACCAGAACGAGATGACAGCACAGGTGTAAGGTGTGTGACTTCTCACTGAGTTTCTCAAACAAATGAGGACTGTCCTCTCAGAACGGAGCAAATCCTGCCTGATGCAGGAACATCTTTTCCTCCAACCTGGAGGGAAGACCCGTCACCCTGTTTTCAGCCCTTTCTCAACTAAATTCCCATACTCAGAAACACTAAGAGGAAATTGGGTGTCTGCATTTGGATCTCAAATCAACTGGTGAGGACCAAGGATCTCAAAAGGACAGTATCCTCTTCTCCTCACTCTCATTTCTTGCAGAATTCCTCTCAGATTACAAAAAAAACAGTCTTCCCATGCTTTGCAGTTGACCACCCTTAGGGTTTGGAAAAGATCTGTCAAAGGATAACAAAAGCTTCCCTCCCACCCCCCCCCCCCCCCAGAGGCAGGTAGTTTTGATTCTGACAAAGGAGGGGTGCTGAGAAAACAAATCATCCCCCACTTCCCTCCCTTCTCTACACCCCACAACATTCCCACACTGTCTATGAGGATTGGAGCCCCCTTGGCCAGCACCCCTTCTTCCCTTCTCCCCCTGCAGTGGATAATCTGTATGCAGCCCTGCGCAACATTGACCGGAGTGAGATCGTGAACATGCTGGAGGGCTCGGGCAGACAGAGCCGCAATCTGAAACCCGACCGGAGACACAGGGACCGGGACTACTCTTCGTCACCCTCCCAGATGAATGGTGAGTGTCTCCTGGAAGGAGGTGGGGCTGCGCTGGGCGCCACCTTCCAGGCACCAGCACAGGACACTTCGTGAAACCATCTTTCCCTTTGGTGGGAGGTTTGGTCTCCTCGAACTCCCTCCCTGGTGGTGCTGAGAGCAGAGGCAAGCAAGAGAGACGGGAGCACTCCTGTGCAGAGGGGCTCCCGGATGCTCTCCTAGGCTCCAGGCTCCTGCTGCAGTCCAGGGAAGAGCTGGAGTCACCGCTGCATGTTGCAGAGGCTCTCCATGGTTCTGTGCCACCAGTGGCCCCACCTCTTGGGGCCTGTGTCCCCATCTGTAAAACAGTCAGTGGTAGAGAAGCAAAGGGCATGGAGATTCTGGCCCAAGATCTGATGTGGTGAAGCTGGCAGGTGTTTTAGAAGTCCTATGAGGCTAAGTGAGCTTCTTTCCTTTGAGTCTAGTCTCTCTGTTTCTCTCCCTCCCTTTTTTCTCACCCCATCTCTTTCCTCTCATCCTTTTTAATGCGCTTCAGCATGGCACAGACCCCCAGTGTGACCAGGCCCTAGGGGAGGAAGCCCGGAGGCCCCTGACCTTTGCCCCAGTACCCACACAGCAGCCTCCTGTGCACCAGTGTCCTTGCAGCAGCAGTGAAATTAGCCACCTGCATGAAGGAGAGGGGATTGGGGGTCCCCCACCCCTTCCCCCTCACCTGCCCTCTCTCCAGCCACTGGGCACAGAAACAGCAGAGGCCCCGCTCTTTGGAGCTAATCCTCTTCTTTAGAGTCAGCAGGTTAGATCAGATTCCCAAGATTCCTTACAGACCTTGAAGAAACAATTTTAAGTCTATGAACTTTCTTCTTGTGGTGCCTAAATATGTCACCCTAGGCGGTGACATCGCGCTGTCTGTGCTTCCCAAGCGGCTAGTTTACTGGCCATCCCTGGCCACACACTCACGTGCACGCTGGGCAGGTGCCCGTGGCACGGGGGGGGGGGGGGGGGGGGACCTGCCATGAGCCGGTAAGTTCTAGGTCAGTCTGGGCAGGGGGCCTCCTTTTGCCAGGTGGGGCCTGTGCATGCCAAGCCCCTTACACGTTTCTCTCTCCCGTGTCCTGTGTCTCCTGAAACATGCTGGGTGCAGGGCTCCTCTGTTGATCACGTCCTGTCATCTTTCTCTTCTGCCTCTGACCTCACCTGGACCTCTAGTCCGCTCATTCTCTCGCACTGCCTATCTCCACTGTCTCCACCTCGGCCGGGTGTTCAGGAGCCGTCCGCCTCCACAGATGCATGTCGTGAAAGACTTCTAGCCCTTCCTCCCCACCAGTCTCATGGCCGTGTGCGAGGGCGTGTGTGTGCGCGTGCACGAGGGCCTGCGAGTGCCTGAGGAGTTGTCTCTCACTCTTCAGACCTGGCATAAAGGCTTCAAGGCCGTGGTCCCCTCCCATGTCCCTTGGGGACCTGGCCGGAGCCTTGCGGGGACTGCTGAGGAGACCAGCTCCCTTTCACAGAGGGAGAAAGGGAGGGCAGTTGAGGAAATGCTGAAAGCTTCAGGAAATCCAAGTGACAAAATGCGTCTCCTTTTCTCTGTGATATCTGATCACTTGGTTGGGTTTCTTAATATTACCAGTGCTGTTTCTATCAAGTCAAATCTGCAAGTTTTTGTTTCTCTGTGCCCCAGTTATGTACCTAGAGGACACAGGCCCGTAGAATTACACGAGTATAAACAAGGAAGTTATGACCATTAAAAATACGTTAAGAAGGTGGATCCCCCGTTAAGTGTTCTTACTGCAGTTAAAAAAAAGAATCTCCCACTGGCCACAGGACTTACAACTCCAGTCAGGCCTAGAGAGCCCAATGCCTAACCAGAGTTCAGAATCCCTCTGTGGGACTGACTGGGTCTCTACATGCTCTGTGACAGGTGAAAGGGGCTCTGTTTTAGTTGGTCTGCTCATTTAGCAAGTACTTTTTGAGCACCTACCACAGGCCAGGCGCTGGTCTAGGCAAGGGAGATAAATCAGTTCTCAAGCACACACACACAAAAATCTCCCTTAACGCCCTGCCCTCGTGGAACTTACCTTCTGTTTGGAGAGTCAAGCAACTGCATAACTTGTGAGGGAAACATCTAAAGTGCTAGCAGGGGGAGGGAGCAGGAGCAGAGGTCAGAGGGCAACAGGAGGCCAGTTCTTACAGGCTACCCTAAGGACATTGGGTTTACTGGTAGCAAGCCGGAGAGCCACTGGAGGCTCTGGAGGGAAAGAGTAACATAAAGTAACTTAAGTTTTCAAAGGATTCCTCTCCCTGCTTTGTTGATTTTTAGACCGTCACAAACTGAATGCTTCTGTGCTTCCTGGCTTCTCTGTGTGGCCCTGTCACCCCTTCAGAGAACCCCCTCCAACAGGTCTGCTGATGAACACAGGCTGTGTGCCCTGCGTGCATGCTCCCCATCATGGCCCAAGCAGACACTCGTTAGCAGATGCCTAGCTCAGTCTACTCTTCCTTTTCTGGCACTAGAATTGGCTTCTATGTGTTTATTCTGCCCTCTTCTCTGTCCTGGGAAGACGGTTCTGGCCTGGAAAGGAGCAGGAGGGACGAAAGGTAGAAGGGTAGGGAGGCAATAGCCTTCCATGGTTCCTCCAGTGTTCTCCTGGGCAGGGGCCCATGCTGGCTTGTCTGGGTGCCTGCTCGGCCCTCTGCACTGACGTCACAGCTGTACCTGGCCTTCTCTGCACCTGACCTCGCTTCTCTGCTTCTCTGAGCCTCCTGATGAAGCCATGGGGACGAAGGACAGTGCTTGAGTGCTCTGTGCTGTCAGGGAAACAGAAACTTGAGGTCTGTTTTCCTTCCTTCTTGACTCTTCCTGCCATATACACCTGGCTGGCCTGGTCAGAGCATAAGGGGGCTTAAGTTCAAAGGCCAGTTTTCTTCCCCTACACAAGAGGGAACTGCCCTGGGCCCTTGGGTAATATACGTAAAGAAAAAAATTGCCTATAAAGCAAAAAAAAAAAAAAAAAAAAAAAAAGAATGAATGAATGAATGAATGAATGAATGAATGAATGAAAAAGATGTTTCTAAAAGAGAAATCAGATTTCTCATATAAAAGGAAAAATGGACATCTCACATCCACACTTGTCAGGTCCATTGGTTTGATAAATTGGACACATAGTAATGTCTTCTTAGAAAGAAAATGTGTTTTACTTCTGTCAGCTCCTAATCACAACTAGTGAGTATGGCTTTTGTCTGAGGCCAGGTTGGCTGCCCCTCCTTGTCTAGCTGGCTACTAACATTAAACTATGAGGGTGATCATTATGTCTTGGTTAGCAGAGACCCAGCAGGATAACCTGAGATGGAGACTTAGGGAGGAACTGCTGGCCTGTGCTCTGCCCCAAAGCAGTATGTATAGTTGCCTCTTACCTGATTTCCCCAAAATGCAACTCTGGAGAGGAGAGCTCTAGACTGAAGGGTGGGCTGGTGGCTCCCATGTGGCAGAGCCACGTGTGACTGTGAGAAAGACAGGCACTTCTAAAATTCAACTAGGGGACACAGCAGACCTTATTATAGTCTGATCCATCCCAGATCTTGTGAGATAATCCTCATGATGATGTGCTCAGGCCTTATGAACATTGTTCTGACTTAATAGTAATCACCACTGGCACTGAGTATGACCATCTATGGTCTCAGATCCAAGCTTGTGAGGATGTGGATAGATCAGTGGGTGTCCTCTGGAGACTGAGAGGGAGAAGCAAGGCATACACCCTAAACATTATTACTAGAGGAGAGGCCCCAGAATAAAGAAAAGGCAGGAAGTCCTGGGAGCAGATGTGCATGCGTTTTCTTCGTGGACACATTTCATTTGTGTGACATTCCATGAAGTGACCACCATGGAAGTTTTAAGGAGGATAAGTCCCAAAGGATACCCAAGAATGAGCCTCCAGTATTCTGTGGCCAGTAGAGCTACCCTCTCCTGGTCCTTATCAGGTCTTACTGAGATTCCCAAAAGTTACAGAATACTCACTTGGCTATTATTGAGGGGCTATTTAAGATGCATTCCACTTCTGGGGTACCTGGCTGGCTCAATCAGTGGAGTGTGTGACTCTTGATCTCGGGGTCATGATTTCAAGCCCCACCGAGGGTGCTGAGATTACTTAAATGAATTTTTAAAAAAGAGGATGCATTCCACTGCTGGCCAAAATGAGGTATTAAGGACTGAATATACCCTCCTGCTTAAAACAGCCAAAAAAAAAAAAAAAAAAGGGCCAAATATAGGAAATAATGGTTTTCAAGACTTTAGACACAGTAAACAAAAGGCAGTGATCTATGGGACCTAGGAAATAATTGAGGAAAACTCTGTAATTGCTAGTTTCTAGGTCATGACATAGGGCAGAGAAATCCAAGAAGTTTCCCTGGGTTGAGGAGACGTTGAGAATCCAGAGAGAAAGGAGCAGCTAGAGTTGCCAAGATATATATACAGTGCCAGAGAAAACATAGCTGCTTGAAGAATCCTGGAGCTCTTCAGAGGATCCCCTGCAAGTTTTGGTTGAGTATTAATCAGCTATTCCCGACAGTCAGATGGATCATTCAGAAACATTGCATAGGAAACAAAAAAGGGCCTTACCTGGAAATGGAGAGTAACTAGTCCTACATTGATCAATGCTCCACCCCTATCTAATCAACCTTGAAAGCAAACCTCAAAAGGATCAGACTGTTTCCAAGTTACTTAACTGCATAACAGAACAAAGCTCAAGAATGTTTATAGGAATACAGAAATATCCAACACCCACCAAGGTAAAATTTACAATGTCTGACATCCAGTTAAAGATTACCAGACATACAGAGAGACAGGAAAGTGTGACCTGTAATAAAGAGAAAATCAATTGACACTAACTCTAAACTGAAACAGATGTTAGAATTAGCATACAAGAATGTTAAAACAGTTATTATAACTGTATTTAAGGTGTCCAAAAAGTTAAGGAGAGACAGAAAATATTTTTAAAAGATTCAAACCAGTCTTCTAGAGATGAAACTATAATGTGTAGGATGAAAAATACACTGAATGAGATTTGACGTTACAGAAGAAAAGATTAAGGAATCTGACAACATAGCAATAAAAACTCTTCAAAATGAAACACAGAAAGAAAAGAATTTTTTTTTTAATCTTTATTTTTGAGAGAAAGAGACAGAGCATGAGCAGGGGAGGGGCGGACAGAGAGGGAGACACAGAATCCAAAGCAGCTCCAGGCTCTGAGCTTTCAGCACAGAGCCCGATGTGGACCTCAAACTCACGAACCATGAGATCATGACCCGAGCCAAAGCTGGATGCTCAACCAACTGAGCCACCCAAGTGCCCCAAGAAAAAAATTTTAAGCATCAGTGAGCTATGGGACACTTTCAAGTGGCCTTATATATGTGGAAATAGTTTCCAACAGAGAATGGGTGAAAAAACATTTGAATAAATAAGGGTTGAAAAATGTCCAAATTTGTCAAAAACTAACTAATCCAAGAAGATTACACAAATCCAAGAAGTTCAGTGAACCACACGTACAAGAAAAATGGACACAATGATGCCAAGGCATATTTTAAGCAAATTGGTCAAACTAGTGATAGAGAAAGTCTTGAAAGCAGCCAAAGAAAAAGGGACATATTATGTATGAAAGAACAAAAGATAAGGATGACATCAGTGGTGCCTGGGTGGCTCAGTCAGTTGAGCATCTGACTCTTGATTTTGACCCAGGTCATGATCTCATGTTCGTGGGATTGAGACCTGTGTTGGACTTCATGCTGATGGCTTAGAGCCTGCTTGGGATGCTCTCCCTCCCTCTCTCTCTGCCCTTTCACTGCTCGCACTCTGTCTCTCAATAAATAAACGTAAAAAAGACTTTTTAAAAAGATAAGAATGACATCAAACTTCTTGTTGGAAACAGTGCAAGTGCAAAGACAGTGGAGCAACATCTTTAAAGTAGACTCAATCTTTAAAGAGCATCTCTGACCTATAACTCTATGCCTAGCAAAAGTAGCTTTCAAAAATGAAAGCAAATTCATCCCCAGGAGACCCATGCTTCAAGCAATATTAAAAAAGAAACAATAGGGGCATGTGGGTGGCTCAGTCAGTTAAGCATCCATCCAGCTCTTGATCTTAACTCAGGTCTTGAGCTCAGGGTCGTGAGTTTGAGCCCCACATTGGGCTCCACCCTGGACATGAAGACTACTTTAAAAATAAATAAACAAACAAATAAATAAATAAAATAATAAAAGTCTTTCAGGCCAAAGAAAAATGATATCAGACAGAAATATGGATCTACAAGAAGGAATTAACAATGCCAAAAACATTAACTGCAAGGATAAATACATAATTTTCTAATTAGTTACATTATTTCCTCATTATTGAAATCTCTTTAAAAGATAACTGTGTAAACAAAAATAACAATGATATAATGTTGGGTTCATAACACATGTGAAAGTGAAATGTATGACAACAATAGTACAAAAGTCAAAAAGTCAAGAGGGGAAAAATAGAAGTGTACTATTGTAAGGTGCTAATACTATATACCAAGTGGTATAATTTCACTTCAAAGTAGACTATGATAGGTCAAGGATGTGTGTTATAAGCCTTAAAGCAACTATTGAAATAATAAAACAAAGAATTGTACCTAATAATTCATCCAAATAGATCAGATGGAGTCATAATAAATTTCAATTAATTCAAAAGACATAAAGGAAGAAAAAAGAGAAGAACAGATGGGACAAAGAAAGTAGAAATTAGCAAGTAATAGATTTAAACCTAAACACATTTTTAAATAAAGTTTATATATTTTGAGAGAGAGAACATGTGCACACAGGTGAGGGAGGGGCAGAGAGAGGGGGAGAAAGAGAATCCCAAGCAGGCTCCACACTGTCAGTGTAGAGCCCAACATGGGGCTTGATCTCATGAACCGCAAGATTACAACCTGAGCCACAATCAAGAGTTGGATGCATAACCAACTGAGTCACCCAGGCACCCCTAAACCTAACAATCTCATTAAATGTAAATGGTCTGAATACCCCAATGAAAAGGCAGAGATAGTCATAATGAATATATAGGTAAATCTCAACTATCCTCTTCAAACACAAAGTCCTTAAAAGGATGAGAAAAGATAAACTGTGCTAACACTAATCAAAAGACAACTGGAATGGCTGTATTAATATCAAACAAGTGGGTTTTAGAACAAAGAGTATTACCAGAGATGAAGAAAATAATTTCATAAGTAGTTCAAGCACATAACAATCCTAAATACTTATGTACCTAGTAAGATAGCTTTCAAATACATGAAGCAAAACCTGGGAAAACTGCAATGACAAGTAGACAAAACCACAGTTATAATGGAGACTTTAGTACCCCGTCTTAATAATTGATAGAACAAGTAGAAAAATCAGTAAACATATAGAAGATTTGAAAAACACTACCATCCAGCATGACCTTTATTGTTGACAGTTATAAATATTCCACTCCATAACAGTAGCATGCATATTCTTTTCAGTTGCATCTGAAACTTACACTAACATGGACCATATTATAGACCATAAAGTAAGTCTTAGATTTAAAAGCATTTGAGATATACAAAGCATGTTCTCTGACCACAGTGAAATTAAATTAGAAAACAATAACAAAAAATCTGGAAAATCTTAAATATTTGGAAACCAAATAATACACTTCTAAATAACTCATGGGTCAAACAAGAGAGTAAAAGAGAAATTAGAACATATTCTGAAATGAATGTAAAGAAAAACACAAGATATCAAAATTTATAGGATTCCAGTTCTTGTGTGTTGGACTCAGCCTATCAATAGCTAATATTGTGGCTGGACCGACCCATGTGGTTCTTGTTATGACTGCAAGATGCCCGTTAGCAATAACCACCAGGAAACTTCAGGGGGAAAAGATTTATTAGTTACAGAACCTGAAAATTACACAGCATACTTAGGGCCACACAGCACAGTTGTCAGGGGAAAAAAAGAGAGAAGAGAACAAGCTCAGGGCTAGGGTTCTCTATTTAGGGGGTTGAAAGTGGAGGCCTAGGGTTTCATGGGCTCACTCTTTATTGGTAAATTTAAAACATAAGAGTGGGAATTTCAAGCATGAGAAAAGAAAAATCAAGTGGCCCAAATGGTCAGTCATTGAAATCAACTGAGGTCTCCATAACAAGGGAGATTCAGTGGGGAAGGGTGGCCTGGCCCTTTATCTAGTCATGTGGTTGGCAATGTGTTTATTTGAGGTAGCCATCTTTGAAGGGGAAATATAGGCAATCAAAGCTTAGGTCAGACACTTGCATTATAAAAAGGAAAAAAAAAAAAAGGAAACAAAACCCACCAGTCAGGGCTTATCCTACACCAGTAAGGCAGTACTTAGGGGGGAATTTATGTCACTAACTGTCCACAAAAGAAAGGAGAAACATTCTCAAATCAATGACCTCAGCTTCTACCTTAAGATATTAGAAAGAGAAGAACAAATTAAACCCAAAATGACCAGAAGAAAGGAAATAATAAAGGTCAGAGTAGATATCTCTGAAACTGAAAACAGAAAACAAACAAAAAACTAGGGAAAATCAATAAAATCAAACGTTGGTTCTTTGAAAAGATTGATAAAATTGACAGACCTTTAGCCAAACTGGTAAAGAAAAAGAGAAGACAAAAATTACCAATATCAGGAATAAGAGAGGTCATGTCACTACAAATTCTATAGATAGTAAAAAGATGATAAGGGATGGTTATGACAGTTTTATGCCAATAACTGAAAGCATAGATGAAATTGACAAATCTTTGAAAGATATGTTATCAAAGCTCATAGAAAGAAATAGGTGACCCTAATAGCCCTATATATATTAAACTAAATTAATACTTAAAATTTCTACAAAGAAAACAGCAAGCCTAGATGGCATCACTGGTAAAATCCACCAAACATCTAAGGAAGAAATAATTCATGTAGAAAATGTAAAAGAATATAATACTTGCCCACTCATTCTATGAGGCCAGCATTACCATGATATTAGGAGGGGAAATATTATTAGAAAGCTATAGACCAATATCCTTCATGAACATTTATGCAAAAAATTTAAATTTTATCAAGTCAAATCCAACAGGATATGTAAAAGGATAATACATTATGACCAAGTGGGGTTTATCCAAGGAATGCAAGGGTGGTTTAACATTCTAAGATATATCAATATCTGCTTCTCCATGTAATGAGCTTGGAAGCTGCCACTCTGTATGTGCTAACAAGTAAGAAGCTGAATAGACTGAAACATCAATTCTTCTAGGATCTGTAAGAGAGGTAAGGGCACAAGGCAAATTTGCTGCCCCCAAAACTGGAGAGTCTGACGGGGGGATATGGAGAATATGAATTTACCAGAGCAGGGACTCATGAGTGGAAACCACCTCAGGAGCCCATGCTGGGGTAGGAAAACCAGAACTATAACTGACAAATTGCTGGAGGCTCAGTGTAGACAACTCTGAGAATTTAAAAACTTCAGGGGGACTTGGTCTGGGGAGGGGGCGGTGCATAATTTTGTGAGATTTACCTCCAGAAGGTTCAACCAGTTTCCCACAATAAATTATCAGGAAAATCCCCTTGTGCTTCCAGCAGGGGGAGGAGAAAAGGAACTATTTTTAATTATGCCAGAGCACTGTTGTTCTTAACAAGGCCTGCCTTCAGGAAACTACTTAAGGAGAGCTTAACACCCTGGGGTTACTATCAGAGCCTAACTGATCTGGGGGGAGGGAACTACCCAACTCCAGTCAGCTAGCCTTCCTCTTGGGAGAAAGAAAATAAAATACCTAACTCCAGCCCATGCTAGCCATCTTTTCCCATCTAAAGTAAAGGGAAATTTTTGTAATACTTGTCAAGTTCACAGTCCAGAGGCATAGGCTTACTAAAGGTCTGAGACTTAATCATAGGACTATAGAATGCTTCCCCTTCCCCCACACTTCACCACTGCATTACTAAAGGCCTATTTACAGCAGTTCCTTTATCCAGGATATCATATCTGGATTTCAAGGAAAAGGTGTAAGATGTACTAAAAGGCAAAAAAAACACAGTTTGAAGAGACAGAGCAAGCATTAGAACCAGACATGGCAAGGGGTGTTGGAATTACCAGACTGGGAATTTAAAACAACTATGATTGGGGTGCCTGGGTGGCTCAGTCGATTAAGTGTCTGACTTTGGCTCAGGTCATGATCTTATGGTATGTGAGTTCAAACCCTGTGTCAGGCTCTGGGAAGACAGCTCAGAGCTAGGAACCTGCTTCACATTCTGTGTCTCCCTTTCTCTCTGCCCTCCCCTGCTCATGCTCTATCACTCTCTCAAAAAAAATAAATAAACATTTTAAAAAATAGGAAAAGCCCCTGTGATGAATATGCTAGAGCTCTAATGGGTAAAGTAGACAGCATGTAGGAACAGATGGGCTGAATGATGGAAATCCTAAAAAAGAACCAGCAAGAAATACTAGAGATAGCACTGTATCAGAAATGAAGAATGCCTTTGATGGGCTTACTAGTGCACTGGACACAGCTGAGGAAAGGATCTCCGAACTTGAGGCTCTGTCAACAGGAACCTCCAAAACCAAAAAGTAAAGAGAACAAAGACAAAAAAAAAAAAAAAAAAAAAAAAAAGAATAGAATATACAAGGAGTTTGGGACAACTACAGAAGGTATAACATATGTATAATGGCAATACCAGATGGGGAAGAAAGAAAGGAATGAATAAATATTTGAAAAAATAATAATGACTGAGAATTTACCCCAAATTAGTATCAGACACCAACCCACAGATCCAGAAAGCTCAGAGAATACAGTAGGATAAATGCCCAAAACTATACTTTTCAACCTCATTTTCAAATCACACAAAGTCAAAGAGAAAGGAAAAAAATTCTGAGGGGGGAGGATAGTGAAAAAAACCACCTTACCTATAAAGGAACAAAGATAATATTACATCTGACTTCTCCTAGAAGCCATGCAGACAAGAAGACAGTGGAGTGAAATATTTAGTGTTGAGAGGAAAAAACACCAACATAGAATTCTGTATCCTATAAAATCATACTTCAAAAGTGAAAGAGAAATAGACTTCCCAGACAACCAAAAATTGAGGGAATTTGTTGCCAGCAGACCTGTCTTGCAAAAAGTATTGAAAGAAGTTCTTTAGAGAGAAGGAAAACAATATAGGTGAGAAACCTGAACGTACATAAAGTTAGGAAGAGCATCAAAGAAAGATTAAGTGAAAATTAAATAAAAATTTAAGTTTTCTTGCTCTTAGCTGATCTACAGTTTAATAGCAGTAATGTATTCAATTATGTATGCTTCTGTACGTATCTTATGCATGTACACATACACACACGCACATATATATGTGCTTATACATAAGTGAAATGAACAACAAGTGATAGCACAGCAATGGTAGAAGGGATGAGAGGGAGGAATTAAGATCATTTTGTTGTAAGGAACTCACACTACCTGTGCTATACTGCTATTTGAAAGTGGACTATAGAAGTGTATATTGCAAATTCTAGGATAACCACTAAAAAATTTTTTAAAGAAGCATAAATAATATGCTAAGAAAGGAGAAAAGATAGAATATAAAATGCTCAATTAAAACCACAAAAGGCAGAAAAAGAGTAGAAGACAAAAATAGGAACAAAGAACAAGGGCAACAAATAGAAAACAGTAATATGATAGATATTAATCCAACTATCAGTAAACACTTTGAGAGTCAGTGGTCTAAGTGTACCAATTAAAAGACTGTGAGAATGGATCAAAAAATACATCTTGTCTACATGAAACCCACTTTAAATATAAAGACACATGTAGATTAAAAGTAAATACATGGACAAAAATACATCATGTTAATACTAATCAAAAGAGTGTAGGAGAAGCTAGATTAATTTCATACAGAGCAGACTTCAAAGCAAAGAAAATTATCAGAGATAATGAGGAGCATTACATAATGATAAAGGGATCAATTCTCCAAGAAGACCTAATAATCCTTAACATGTATGTGCCTAACGACAGAGCATCAAACTATGAGAGGCAAAAACTGAGAGAGCAAGAAGGAGAAATAGATGAATCCACTATCAGAGTTGGAAACTTCAACAGCCCTGTATCAGAAATGGACAGACCCAGTAGGCAGAAAATTGGTCAACACCACCATCATCAGCTGGATGTAACTGGCATTTGTAGACTACTTCATCCAACAACAGCAGAACACACATTCTCCTCAAGCTCACATGGTACATTCACCAAAGTAGGCCATAATCTGGGCCATAAAACACACCTTAACAAATTTAAAAGAATATAAATGACAAATCAATGTAATTCATCAGATTAATAAACTAAAAAAGAAAAAGCATATGATTACCACAATAGATGCAGAAAAAGTATTTAACAATTCCAACATCCATTCCTTGTTAGAAAACAAACAAAAAGCTCCTAGCAAAGTAGGAATAGAAAGGAATTCATTCAACCTGATAAATCATATCTATAAAAAACCTAAAGCTAACATTACATTAATGGTAAGAGACTCAATGCTTATGAATTGATGAACTGAATGTTACGTAGTAACAAGACAATGATGCCTACTCTCACTGCTTTTGTTCAACATTAGGGATGCTAACCTCTTTGGCCTCAGCCACAGCAACTTCTTACTAGATATGTCTCCAGAGGCAAGGGAAATAAAAGCAAACATGAACTATTGGGACCTCCTCAAGATAAAAACTTCTGCATAGCAAAGGAAATAACCAACAGAGCTAAAAGGCAACCAAATGGAAATGGGAGATGATATTTGCAAATGACATATCAGATAAAGGGTTACTATCCAAAATCTATATAGAATTTATCAAACTCACACCTGAAAAAACAAATAATCCAGTGAAAAAATGAGCAAAAGACAGGAACAGACACTTTTCCAAAGAAGACATCCAGATGGCTCACAGACACATGAAAAGATGCTCAACATCACTCATCATCAGGAAAATACAAATCAAAACCACAATGAGATACCACCACACACCTGTCAGAATGGCTAAAATTAACAACTCAGGATCAAGAGATGTTGGCAAGGATGCAGAGAAAGAGGAACACTTTTGCACTGCTGGTGGGAATGCAATCTGGTGCAGCCACTCTGGAAAACGGTATGGAGGTTTCTCAAAAAATTAAAAATAGAGCTTCCCTATGACTCAGCAATTGCACTACCGGGTTTTTATCCAAAAGATACAAAAATGCTGAATTGAAGGGTCATATGCATCCCAATGTTTATAGCAGTACCATCAACAATAGCCAAATTATGGAAAGAGCCCAAATTTCCATCGACTGATGAATGGATAAAGAAGATGTGGTACACACACACACACACACACGAATATTATTCGGTGATGAAAAAAATGAAATCTTGCCATTTGCAACAATGTGGATAGAGCTAGAATGTATTATGTTAAACAAAACAAGTCAGAGAAAGATAAATATATGATTCAGAGAAATTGTATTTTTCAGACAAAAATAAATATATGTGGAATTTAAGAAACAAAATAGATGAACATGGGGAAGGAAAGGAAAAATAATATAAAAACAAGGAGGCAAACCATAGGAGACTCTTAAAATACAAAGAACAAACTGAGGGTTGCTTGAGGGGTGTTGGGTGGGGGGATGAGATAAATGGGTGATGGACATTAAGGAGGGCATTTGTTGGGATGAGCACTGGGTATTATATGCAAGCAATGAATCACTAAATTCTACTCCTGAAACCATTATTGCACTATATGTTAACTAACTTGGATTTAAGTAAAATTAAAAAAAAAAATACAGATGCTAGCCAGTACAATAAGCAAGAGAAATATAAAGCAACCAGATTGGAAAGATAGAAGTAAACTGTCTCTAGTCACAGACAATAAGATCACCAATATAAAAAATCTAATGGAATCTACAAAAAGTGATTAATAAGTGTGTTTAGTAAGGTTGCAGGATACAAGTTCAGTATCTAAAATCAATTGAATTTCTATATTCTTTATCCTAGCAGTGAACAATTTTAAATTGAAATTTTGAAAAGAATATCATTTACAATAACATTGAAAACATTGAAATACTTGGAGAAAAATCTGATAAAATGAAAGACTTATGCATTGGAAACTACAAAACATTGCTGAAAGCAGTTGAAGAAGACCTAAATACATGTAGAGGTGCACCTTGTTAATGGGTCAGAAGACTTGATATTGTCAGTTCTCCTTTAACGGATCTGTATGTTTGATGCAATCCCGATCAAAACCCCTGTAGGCTTTTTTTGTAAACAAAGTCGTTCTAAAATTCATATGTAAAGGACCTAGAATATCCAAGACAACTTTGAAAATGAACAAAATTGGAGGACTCACACTACCTGACTTCAAGATTCATTACAAAGCTACAGTAATTATTACAGTTGTGGTACTGTCATAAAGATGAATGAATTAGTGGATCAGAATGGAGTCCAGAAACAGATCCATATATATATATATGAACAACTGATTTTCAACAAAAGTATAAAGGCAGTTTGGTGGATAAAGGATAATTTTTACAAGTGGGGCTGGAACAATTGGATATTCATAAGCAAAAATGAACTTGGATTCCTACCTTGCATCAGCATATACAAAATTTAACTCAAAAGGGATGGTAGACTAAATGTACAACTGAACATAAAAACTTCTAGAAATAAACATAGAACTATAAAACTTCTAGAAGAAAACATGAAAGAAAACCTTAGAAATCTTGGGTAAGGCAAAGATTTCTTAGCCCCAACTCCATAAGTACAATCTGTAAAAGAACAAATTGGTAAATTGGGCTTCATCAGAAACAAAAACCTGCTGTTCAAAATACACTATTGTGAAAGTGAAAAGATAAGCTACGGTTTGGGAAAAAATACTGGAAATAATCATCTGATATAAGACTTGTATCCAGAATATGTAAAGAACTCTCAAAACTCAATAATAAGAAAACAAACAACCCAGTTTTTAGCAGAGCAGATTTGAACAGTTAACCCCGAAGATACAAAGATGGCAAAGAAACACATAAAAAGGTGTTCAACACTAATACCCATTAGGGAAATACAAGGAGATACCACTACACCCCTGTCAGAATGGCTAAAATGAAAAAGGTTGATCATACCAGGTGTCACTGAGGATAGGGAGGAACTGGCACTCTCATAACATTGCTGGTGGGAATGTAAAATGAAACAGCCAATTTGGAAAGCACTTTTGTTTCTTTTTTTTCAACGTTTATTTATTTTTGGGACAGAGAGAGACAGAGCATGAACGGGGGAGGGGCAGAGAGAGAGGGAGACACAGAATCGGAAACAGGCTCCAGGCTCCGAGCCATCAGCCCAGAGCCCGACGCGGGGCTCGAACTCCCGGACCAGCACTTTTGTTTCTTAAGACGTTAAAGTACACCTATCATATGATCCAGCCATGCTACTCCTAGGTGTGTACCCTAAAGAAACAAAGCATATGTTCACATAGACAAGCAGCTTTATTTGTAACAGCCCCGGACTGGAAGCAACTCAAATGTCGATTAACAGGTAAATGGGTAAACTGTGGTGCATCTAATGGAATACAGCTCAGCAGTAACAATGGATAAATCATCAATACATCCAACAGCAAGGATGATACCCAAATAGGCCAAGTGAAAGAAGCCAGATTAAAAAAAAAAGTACATACTGTCTAATTCCATTTATGTAAAGTTCTGGGAAATGCAAACTAATGTATAGTGTCAGAGAGCAGATCAGTGGTTACCTGGGAGCACGGACACAGAAGGAAGGATTATAAAGCATGAAGACACCTTTCAAGGGTGATGAATATCCCTCTTTTCATTGTGGTGATGGTTTCATGAAACTCATCAAATTATCTGCTTTAAATATGCGCACTTACTGTATGTCAACTATACCTCAATAAAGCAATTTTAAAAGATACTAATGGCAAAATCTAGTAGACCAGACCACTCTTACTATGTGCCCTGAGCTAGTTGCTGTACCTCTAGTTCCCTAATCTATAAAGTAGGAGTGATATTGCCTTACTCGTAGGGTTGTTGTGACAATTAAAAATAACATATTTGGTATGTTCTATACAAAATGGATGCTCAATTAGTAACTGCAATAATACGATAATGCCCTCAAGAATAAGAAGAGAATAATCACTTGACTCTAAAATGTTCGGCTCACATATATTCCAGAGAGATTACTGTGGATGGTTTGAAGGCCCTTGGCCCTGGTTTCCCAATGGGTCATGGTTTCACATACAGTCACTTTGACTTAACATGGGAAGATCTGTTCTGCCCAGTTTTCCTACTTTCCCACCTCCTCTTTGTTCCTCCTCTTTTGGCCAGAGCTGAAAGGGGAGTCCTTTAGTCTTGGCAAACGCAGCCCTGCCCTCCCAGCCACCCCACCACCTGATGGTCTCTTCGTCTTCCTTCTCATTTTGGGACCTGGAATCACATAGACTTGTAGAGATCGGTCAGCGAGAGAACTCTACTGGGAAGATTAAGGGAGACTGTATGTCAATCACACAGCATGGCTCCTGGCTCCTGGAACACATCTTTAAGTCAGCAGTTGTGGTTTGGCTAAATATGGCTGAGGTCATCCACTCTGGCTCCTGTACCCTCCTCACACTCTGGAGCGCTCTGGCCAACGGATTCCCAATCCTGTTCTAAGAAAGTGGGAGGAGGAGGGAGACACCACCCCTGCCCTCAAAGGGTGTACAGTCCCATGACCCAGCTCAGTGAGGGAACCTAGGATGGGCTCAGAGATTGCCAAAACAAGGTGAGCTGAAGTCTCAGGGAAAATGTCATGAAAAAAGAGGATGACGGGAGCCTGTCTTGTTTGTGTGCGTTGGTGTGTTTGTAATCCTCAGCCCTTCACACGGTACCTGGCACGTAAGCGGGCCTCAGTTCACACCTTTTGGTTGAACAAGTGAGTTAATGAGGAGAGCAGCAGAAGGTATTGTGTCAAGTAGAGAAGAACTGGGAGAACAGGAGCTGAGTTCCAGACTTGGGATAGGAGGGTCCGTGTGGCCGGAAGAAAGGCCAGGCCCTGGGAAGAGCTGGATGTGGGGTGGTGAGGGGTGAACGGCGGGATGGAGAGTCTGAACGCTAGGTTAGGGGCCTCTCTGGCACAGGGAGGTCCTTAGAGACGCTGTAGGGGCGGCCTCGCCCATCCCCAGGGGTCCTGCTCTAAACCCCGGTTCCCCAGACGAGCTGAGCTGACTGGAGAAGCTTGTGTTCCGGTCCCTTCTCCCACCCACAGATGGGTACCAGCTCTGAAGGGGAGGCAGAGGCCCTCTTTGCCCTATCCATGGACCCACACTCCTGGCTGGAGGAGAGCAGAGGGGCCAACTGACAGAACGTGCCCTTTCAGCTCACATTCAGATTCCTCATACACGTATACGTGCCACTCACCCAGGCTCCTAGTTGCTGCTGAACGTCAGGGAGCCAGTGCCAGAGCCAACCAGAAGACTAGCAGGGCCTCTTGTCTGAGCCAGTCTCAAGGAGCAGCCAGAGGAACAGGCTGTGGTGACCCTCGGGCCATGCATGCAGCGGCCTGAGCTGGCTGACTGCTGACCTGGAGCTGGTGTGAACTGAGCAGGGCCAGGAGTGTCAGGGCAGATGTGCCGGGGCCTCCTGCTGCCCTCTGACCTGGCCTCCTATTTTGAATGCTTAGAACTCTCCCTTGTGCCACTTTAGAGCACTCAGCATTTCCAGAACCAGTCTGCAACTTGAGGAAAAGTTACTTCATCTGGAACCAAATGGTTTGCCATTTGACCAGCGCTCGGAGGGTGGGTGTTCGGTGCACCCCGTTAGACCCTCCAAGGCAGCTTGGTTATTGCCCCCAGACCTGGGTGGGCAGTACCCTCCCTTGAAGGTACATTCCTGACTGATACCCCAAGGACTGTGCTAAAGGAATGTTTCAAGCAAAGAAAGAGCAACATTTCTTTCTGCCCAGACGTCAAGAAGTGGGCTTTCCTCTGGTTAGACAGATTGGAGCACAAATCCTTGACTCAAGGCTTCTTGATCTAGCGCTCTGAACTGGACAAGAAAGAATTCCAATCTCTTCTCTTTGCCATTCAGCAAAGGATCCCTCGTCTCCACCCCCTACTTCCTGGCTGTCTCCCACAGAGCCTTGTTTCTCCTGCCCTGGTGCCCCGGGCAGCAGCCACAAGCCTGAGCATTGGACACGGAGCTTGGAAAGCCCCCTCCCCGGAATGTGCATGCATTTTCAATGGCTGTGCCTGTGTGTGTGTGTGTGTGTGTGCGCGCGCGCGCGTGCACGCACAGGCGTGTGCGTGTGTGTGGATTTGCACGTAAGTGTGTGTGACAAAAATCGCTTCTGGAGCATGTTGCCCTCTGTCTGCCCATCCAGGTTACTCCTCGCTGCAGGACGAGCTGCTGTCCCCTGCCTCCCTGCAGTACGCACTTCCCTCTCCGCTGCGTGCAGACCAGTACTGGAACGAGGTGGCCGTCATAGATGCCATCCCATTGGCGGCCACGGAGCATGACACCATGCTGGAGATGTCTGACATGCAGGTGTGGTCCGCGGGCCTCACACCCTCCCTGGTCACTGCTGAGGACTCCTCTCTGGAGTGCAGCAAGGCCGAGGACTCTGACGCCACCGGCCATGAGTGGAAGCTGGAAGGGGTGCTCTCCGAGGGACCCCAGGGCCCCATGCTGGGCTCTCTGGACCTTGTGGAGGATGACACAGTGGATTCAGATGCCACAAATGGCCTTATCGATTTGCTTGACCAGGAAGAAGGTCAGAGGTCAGAAGAGAAGCTGCCAGGTCATAAGAGTCAGGAGGACTCCACAGGTGTAGGTCAAGACTCAGAGAATGAAGTGTCTCTTGTTTCAGGCCAGCAGAGGGTGCAAGCCCACATCACAGAATCCCCCAGCGTGAGTCGGGTGATGGAGACCAGCCAGGACAGGTAAGGGCCGGGCTGCCATGACAGGATACGTTTCGTCTTCCTGGGCTTCGGGTGAGATGGTGCCTGACAGTGAGTACAGAGGGAATGCTCAGGTGCTGCTGCTGACCTTGACCCTGCGCTCTAACTGCCCAGGAGCAAAGCAGCTCAGCGTGGCGCCGGCTGGCCTGTGAAGTCACCCAGCCCTCGCTCAGCCCTCTGTCCTGTAGGAGTGGAGCAGTGATCTGTAAAGGCCAGTCCTCACCCAGGATGCCCCTGGGTGTGGCCAGCAGGGGAGAGGCCGGGGCGTTGGGACAGGGAAGGGTGCTAGGAGAGAGAGATTGTAAGGCTTGGTAGAGCCACCTCTCCAAAGTGCAGCTGAGGGTAGGTGCCCTGGGCCCTTTCTGTTGGGTGCTTGGCTGTTGAAGACCATATTTAGAAGCCCAGAAGCAGCAGGGCCCAGGGAAGTTATTCAGGCAGTCTCACACCCTGCGTGTGACCGAGCTGATAATGGCGCCCCCTTTGAAACTGTCCCCCTTTGAAAGTGTGAGGCTGGTGGGCTTATTGGGGCAGGACAGAGCTTTCATCTACTGAGAGACGGGTGATTCTCCTGGGCTGCTCCTGTGCCTGTAGCGGGACAGCAGCTTGGATGGTTCAGGCAGAAGGGCCTTCTGCAGATGCTGTAGAAGCCACAGGCCCGACTCACATCCATGGCAGTGGGCCCACCATACCCTAGGGCTGGGCAGAATGTGGAGGGTCACTTTGGCCTTCCTGGACTGGCATAGGAACTGGGCCACAGTGGCCCTTTCCTCCATATCACTTCCTAGATTTTCCCTAAAGCAAGGAGAGAGTTCACATGCTCCCTGAAGGCTGTGCACAGCCAGCACACCCAGGTTGCTCAGGTCTGGCCAGGCCGTGGGAAATCTGTTCTCACTTCCTCTTCCCACCCACATCCCCCCTCAGACCCTCTCAGAAGCCCAGTCTGACCGGGTCCACTCAGTGTGACCCAAGTACCGACGTAGGAGGGAAGAGAAAGCCATTTACAAGAGGAGACAGCAGGGATTTATTTTGTTTGGGTTTTGTTTCCTAAATGAATCCTTTGTTTAGTGGGGAGAATTGGACAGACTGAGTAGAGTGAAATACTGGCATGCCTGTGACAGAGGCCATCACCCAACAACCTGTGGTAACCATTCATTCAGCAGGCATTTAGGGCACACTATGTGCCAGCCGCTGCACCACTGTCCCAGCAGGGCCACCAAATGGGGAACCGGAAGGCCTGGTGCCAGTGCAGGGTGTGGTACAGCTTGGCTCTCTGTCCTTGGTCAGCCCTCCGGTGGGGACAGATGAATGTCATTCACTCACCCAACAGTATGTATTGCGTGCCTACTGTGTGCCAGGCACCTATAAACGTGCCTCGGTGCTGAAGATGTGGCATTGAACAAAACACAGAAAAGTCTCCCATCTGCAGAGAGTGTGTGGTCTAGTGAGGAAATGGACAATAAATGAGATAAAGCCAAATAAATGGAAAGTATTTAAAAGGTAAAAGTTAGATGATAGTGCTAAAAAGGAAAATAAAGGAGGGAAGAGGGTGGGATGCACATACCTGTGTGGAGAGGGGATGGCCAAAATGAGGGATTGGGTAGCAGGGGAGGCCTGAGTCTGTGACGTTGGAGTGAAGACCAGAAGGAATTAAGGGGTGAACCATATGAATACCAGAGGGGACATATCCAGCAGAAGACCCAGCCAGTGCAAAGGTCTTGTGGTAGAACATGCATGGCCTAGTCGAGGACCAGTGAGAAGGTCACTGATCACAGCAGAGTGATGGAAGGAGCTAATGGGGCCAGACACGTCCAGCCTTGAGTTCCTAGAAAGACTTTGGCATTCATTGGGTGGGATGGTGAGCCACTGGAGGGTTTTGAGCAGAGGAAGTGAGGTGATGTGGCAGCTGCCTTGAGAACAGCCTGACAGGGCCAGGGGTCAGGCAGAGGCAGGGAGATGAGCCAGGAGGTAAGAGTTGCTACTAGTATGGACCAAGATGGCGGCAGTGCTGGTGGTAAGAAATGATTGTGTTCAGGTTATATGCTTGAAAGTTGAACAAACAAGAGGTTTGCTGACAAATAAGACATGGAGTGTGAGAGAGAGAAGTCTAAGAGTTCCCTAATGTCCTTGACCTGACAACTGGAAGGATGAAGAGGCTATGTAGTGCAGGGTGGGGAAGACTGGGCAGAACGGGGGGGGGGGGGGAGTCAGGAGTATGGATTTGATCATGCTATCCCTGAGATGCCTGTTAGAGCCCCCCAGAGCAAAGACGTTCAGGAGGCAGCTGGGCATATACATCTGCAGCTTGAGGAAGAGATTCTGTGTGCACACCTGGGCATCATGAGGACACAGGTGGGATGTGAAGCCATGGATTGAACGAGCTCACTTAGGAAGTAGATGTAGGTAGAGATGAGGTCTGAGAACTGAGCCTGAGGTGGCCCAGTGCTCAGACGTCAGAGAAATTAGGAGAAACTGACAAAGGACACTGAGAAGTGGTAGCCAGAGAGAGGGGAAAACCAGGCAAATGTGGTATCCAGAAGCCATAGAAGATTGTGTTTCCATGGGGAGAGAGTGGTCGCCTTATTGGATGAGCACTGGGATAAGGACTGTGGAGTGCAGGTGGCCTGGAGGGCTGGAGGGAGGCAGAGGAGGTGATGGGCATGGAGACCTGGGTGACAGCCATCAGTGTGAGCCAAGTGCCTCAGGAGCCCAGGGTGAAGAGCCAGCCACTTAAAGGGATGGGCCAGTGGCACTGGTACCCGTGGCCCTCTCCACCTGGACAGCAGGAACGGGCCACTTGTGCCTCTCTGGACAGGGCAGTCAGCTATGTGCTGACCATGTGTAATTGCTCATGCAGTCCCGTCCCTTGGGTGTGCAGTATGGGATGTGGAGCCAGCGCTCTGGAGGGGGAGGGTATCTGAGCGGCCAGAGACTGAAGGGCGACCCAGTGCCCTTTCTCTCTTCCTGGACCCCAGATTGCAGGACTGGGAGGAAGAAGGCTCCATTGTCTCATACCTACAAGATGCTGCACAAAGTTCCTGGCAAGAGGAGGTCGTACGTGGCCCACACTCATTCCAGAGTACGGTCACCACCATCAAAGAGCTGGAGCCCAGTGGGTCTCAGGAGTATGAGAAGGTCCTGCTGTCTGCAACTGAGCACATTTGGGAGGAGCAACCAGAGGCTGAGAGCCTGCAGGCCGACAGGGAACGGAGACGACAAAGCCACCAGGAGTGGGTGCAGGAGGCTCGGAGCACTTTCTCCCAGATGGCAGAGGTGAGACGCCCACAGAGGCACCTGCTGATGCCTGCCAGCACTGGAGGGGCCTGAGGCCCAGGGCAGCCTCTCATTCCATCAAGCCCCAGGCCAAGCATGCTTCCTTTCTTTAAAAGTTGTGGCTGTGACTTCACTTTCTCTAGAAGCAAGGATACAAAGCCCCGGTCTCTGCTGAGGGAAGGAAGTAACATTCACGGGGCATCCCAGGCACACAGCCTATGATGTCATGTTCACACTGCCTCGGGTCTCTGTTGTCATTCCCATGTGGCAGCTGACGGTCGAGCCGCTTGTCCAAGGTCACAGGATGAGAGGCAGGCTTTGCAGTTAGGTCTGGCTGATTCCCAAGCCATGGTTTTTGTTTGTTTTCTTTTTCCGTGGTGTGTTTTAGGAAGGGTGTAGAGCAGAGAGACCTGAGTGTTAGACTGACTCTGGTCCCACCATGGTCAGTGTGGCTACGGACAAGCCACTCTCTTCTCGGCATCTGGGTTTCCTCATTGGTAAAAGAGGAGTGAATGGATTACCACCAAGGTGCACTGGCTCAGGAGTTCTGTGATCCTGTGGGGGGCTCCACAGGTGGACCAGGAGAGGCCTGCTGGCCTCGCTCCTGACTTCTTGTCTCTGCCTACCTCAGGCCTCCCTCCTCTGTTTGGGTTTGCCCTGCTGTACTTATTATCTGTTTGCTTTAGCTTCACTCCCCTTTCACATTCTCTTGCCCCCCAACATTCCCACTCCCGTAGACATCCATTTTAATGTGTTTTTGGAAAAATTTTTTATTTTGAAAAATCGCAAATAAATACAAAAACAGAATAGCATATTAATTTCCATGCACACTCCACCCAGGCTGTACAGTTACCCAGTTATGGCCAATCTTGTTTCATCTATACCTTCTCCACTTTTCTCTCCCCCAACGTATTATTTTGAAACAAAATACCCAGATACCTTATTAAGCTGTGCCTTTTTAATGTATGCTCTTTTATAAAATCTGCATGGCCATTCCGTGCATATGCATTTTTAGCGTGTGCATAAATGATGTGTTCTGCGTCTCATTTGGTTTCTTATGGTTCAGTCAGGACTGTTTCCTCATTTGGGAGCCCTTTCCTCTTCTCTCTCCCCTCTGCTGCTTTCTCTTCTCTCTCTGCCCTACCTGAACCTGAGCCCTAGCAGGCACCTTGGGGCGCCCACGACCAGGTTAGCTGCACAATAGTGCTGGGCTGCTGGCTGCAAAGAACTGCTAGGAATCCAATATGGTTTTATTTAGATACTTCCCTCCAAGTATGTGACTTGGACAAGATAGGCAGCTGTGTCCATTTTTAACCCCAGACCACCCTGTGCATTCTTGGCCATCAGGCTAGCCTTTGGCACTTCTACTGCTCCTAATAGCAAGCACTGGGCTGAGAGCATGGGTGCTCTTAACCGGGTCTATGATCCTGAATCCTTGGGAAAGAGAAGGACGCCAGGAGCCTTCTTATGCATGGCCCCTCTGCAGTCAGCCTTTGGTCATGGGAGGACTGGGGAAAAAGCAAGGGCACTCTAGGGGGTCATGAGAGAAACCTTCTAGGTCATAGGGTCCAACTGCCTCATTTATCATTGAGGAAACTGAGGTTCCAGAGAAACTTCTCCAGGGTCACACAGTGAACCAGTGTCAGGGCCAGAGGAGTCCGGATCCTGTTTCCCAGTCGGAATGAGTGGCTATGAAGGGCCCCCAGGCCTGATGCCTTCCAAATCTAGGACAGGATTGGATGTTGTGGGTGAGCTGTTGTCCTCGTCATCGGATGGGACTCCAGAGATGATAATGAGGCCCATTGAAGGGTTTCCAAAGAGCCCATTTACTAGTATTTCCAGTAAGTCTCTGGAAACACTGACAGAGAGATGCCCTCCAATTTGGAGCCAGGAAGGCAAGCCTGAGATGACTGTAGGACATTCTCCTCTGAGACCCCAGATGGAAATATCTGAAGTTGGACTCTTATCTGGGCTAACAGTGAATGCTCTCCAGCGCCCAGCTCCTTTGCATGTGCCATGGGCTTTTATTTTTTCCAGGTGCTTCCTTGTTGAAACAAGGCAGTATTGTGTAGTGATGGGAGTTTGAAACTTGAGTCATTTCCTTACTCTTTGACCAGGCAAGTTATTTAACCTCTCTGTGCCTCTATTTCCTCTGTGTAAAATGGAAAAATGGCAGGGTCGTCGGAAGGCTTAACTGGGTTAGTGTATGAAATGCACGTAGAATCCTGCCTGCCAGCAGTACTCACTCCTAGTCGTCCCTGTTTTACAGAAGGAGGAAACTGAGGCCCAGAGAAGGTACCCAGGTTTCCCAGCCCTTACAGTGAGTGAGTTGCAGGGTCAGCTGGCTGTGTCCCAGATCTTTGTTCCCTGTTACTCAAAGAGGAACAGCTTGATCCCGAAAGTGAAATTCCTTTCTGCGGCAGCTGCTGCCCGCTGCATTTGTGAATCAGCTCTGTGAAGACAAGCTTAAAGCGCATGGTTCCTGCTCGTGGGCGTTGACAGCCCAGCATGGGAAGAGCCTTTGAGGACAGGCCTTAAATAGACACACCAGTTACACGCTTACGTTTAGGGTTGCTGTGCCCGGTAAAGGGGGCGGGGAGTGCAGAGGGCCCTCGGGGCTGATGGGAACTGCAAGGGCTTCCAGGGGGCCCCACCACCAGTGTGGACCCCACTGGGCTAATTTGGCTAGGCCTGAGCAAATCACTCATCCCAGGGCTATTTTTGAAAGAAACCCCTGTCTGTCCAGGGTATTAGCCAGTCCCATCCCTGCGCATGGGGGTGAACTCCGTTCTCATCACGGCAGTAACAGCCCAGGGAAACACACAAGTAGCCACATTCTCGAACAGCTTTCCTGGAGTCCCCGAAAGGGAACATGTTCCTGGGCAGCACTGCCTGTAGTTCGCATAGGCCTGGAGGGCAAGAGCACAGGGCGGGGCACCAGTCACTCACAGAGTGACTTTGACATGCACTTTCAGTGCCCAGGATAGACGCACCTGCCAGCTCCCTTCTAGCCCAGTTGGACAGCCCCAGCAGCTGGTTTGGGGAGCTAAAATTATCGAGGCCTGATGTCACCCAGGCGTGAGGGCAGAGCCTAGGGCAGCTCAGTAGGAGGGCACTCAGCGGGGCAGTTGTGGTGAGAGGCCGTCCAGTCTCCTGCGGAGAGAGAATGGAAGGGGCCCCAGGGGCACTCAGGAGTCCCAGAGGAGAATGAGAGACTGGACCCCCACAGCAGCCGGACCCCTAGTCCTGCTAGTCCCTGGAGGGCCCAGCTGCTGAGGAGGTGAGGATGTGGACTTTCATCACCCAGCTCCTGGTCACCCTAGTGCTCCTGGGCTTCTTTCTGGTCAGCTGTCAGAATGTGATGCACATTGTCAAGGGCTCCCTGTGCTTTGTGCTGAAGCACATCCACCAGGAGCTGGACAAGGAGCTGGGGGAGAGCGAGGGCGTGAGTGACGACGAGGAGACCATCTCCACCAGGGTGGTCCGGCGTCGGGTTTTCCTGAAGGTAACCACCAGGCAGGAGGCAGGGCTGAGGGCACGGCACTGCCATGTGTGCGGGCAGCAGCTGGGGGGCGGTGCGGGACCCCACGTCAGGGGACGGGTGCGGATTCTGCACAGCCCACTGTGCCGCGGTTGCACCGGAGGCTCAGCTCCGGGACTTGGGAGGCCACACTCCCGGCCTCAGTGTCTGTGGAAGGGCTTTCTACACCGGAAGGTGCTGTCGAAATCGAAATTAGGTGCCTCGCTTCCCGCCTCAGGGCCTCCTCTGTAAAACTTATGTAACCAGCCCGGTTTTGCCTGCTCCCTGTTGAGGGTATCAATCTCGCAAGCTTGGGGCTCCATCCCATCTTCGGGCCCCACGGCCCCCAGGGGCACCGCTCGCGCTTGGAGCTCTCGGTTTGTGTGCCACGACTTGCTGAGTTGGAGTTTCCTGCCGTGGTGGGGATTTGTCCGTCTGTGGCTGCTGGCTCCCACTCTTTTCATCCGCCACCTCTTTCCCAGACTACGCGCTTACTAATACTGAATTTTCTCCTTTTCTCCAATCCTAGGGGAATGAGTTTCAGAGTATTCCAGGGGAGCAGGTGACAGAGGAACAGTTCACAGATGAGCAGGGCAACATTGTCACCAAGAAGGTGGGTGCACAGAGTCCTCCTGAGCTGGAGAGACACAGGGGGGCTAGATGGTGCTGGACTCACCTCCCAGCTTCTCACTGCTACCCTAACAGAGGGTAAACATGGCTACAAAGAGACAGGTTCAGGTGCCGGGAGCTCTGGTCTTCTGAGGTCCGGCATGACATTCCTCAAAGCTACTTTACTGATTCAGCCTGAATTCAGCTCCTGCTACTTGTTCCAGAAGGACCAGGCTCCATGGAACAGCCCAAACCTAGTCCAGCAACGTCTAGCCCTGAAAACAGCTGTAAGACAGAAAGGTGGTGGCCCCCGAACTACCATGGGCCTGCGAAACCAAAAGGGCTGTGGAGGTGCATTGAATGGGTAGCAGATTTTAGTTCAGTAGACCTGATTTTGCCTGTCAGGTTTTGGGCACCGTAATAGGCATGGGCAGAAGGGAGAGGAGGAGCAAAGGGAAGACCTTGTATGGGTTTCCACTGTGGTGCTGCTCCCGCTATTGAAGCAAGACCACTCAGGTGGCCATCTTTCCTCTTACAAGGTGTGCTTCATGCAGACAGGGACTGTGTCTTATTTTGTTTTCATCTCCCAGTCCCAGTACATGGGAGGTGCAGAGGAAACAGTGTTGGAATATTCAGGTGACTGAATAAGGGAACATAATTGCATGGAATACCATAGATGAAAAGGAAATACGCTTTGCCCTCAGGAGCTCACAATGCACGGAAGACAGAGTGACCTTCCAACAATATGAAGAGGCAAACTCTGATCATTAATGAAATCGGCTAAGACCCATTTGCAAATTCTAGCCCCTCTGAGGCTGCCCAGAGCCTGTTTTCCACACAGTGATGGGGGGGGGGGGTGGTGGTGGTCACAGACCAATCCCCATTCTTGGCCACTCATGGAAGGGCACCTTAGGACAAAGGACAAAGGCTGCCTGTCCCCCAAATCTCACTCCCGGGGACCTGCTCTTCTCATCCTCTGTTTCAATGGCTTCACAGGCCTTTTCTCCCTTCCCTCTCTCTTCCAGATCATTCGCAAAGTTGTTCGGCAGATAGACTCATCTGGTGCTGATGACACCCAGGAGCATGAGGAGGTGATTGCTGAGGGGCCCCTGGAGGACCCTAGTGAGATGGAAGCTGATATTGATTACTTTATGACACATGCCAAGGTACTGCGGCGGCTGCAGCCTCCCAGAGGCTCTCGCCCTTCTGAGCGCCTGTCACCTCTCCCAACTGCTCACCTGTGCACCCGCCCTCTCTGGGCTCCAGTCTGCACCATGCTCACCTCCTCTGGTCTCCCCTGTGCCTCTGTCCTCCATGGCAGGCAGGGTTTCCACGGCTGCCGGAAGTGCTGTCGTTCTCATGCCTACTTTCTGCCTGTCTCTCTGTGTGATCTGTCCTGCGTTCTGTCTCTGCTGCTGTCTCCAGGTGGAGCTGAGAGGGAGTAGCCTGCAGCCGGACCTGATAGAGAGCAGGAAGGGGGCTCAGATAGTGAAGCGGGCCAGCCTGAAAAGGGGCAAGCAGTGATCTCTAGCCCCTCCCCTCAAATGGCCTCTTTGGAGGTAACACCGTCTTTCTGCATCCTTTCTGCATGGCCTGGTCCTCGTGGAGTGGCTGGTCCTGAGAATGGCTGCTCACTTGCTCATGTCTCCCCCTTCAGCAGGGGAGCTCACCCCTCGGCCACCCCCAGCATGATGCAGGAGGAACAGTGGTGCTGTGGCCTTGAGACACAGATTCTCGTTTCCCAACCTACTAACTGTGTCTCTGAATCCCTGTCCTCCTCAAGAAAACAGCAAACAATACCATCTGCTGATTACCTCTCTGGGGGTACAAAAAATACAGATTTGAAAAAAATGCCTTGATGAGTGAAAGCACTCAGTAAATCTCAGTAGCTGATATTATCCTGAAAGCCAAGCTATGGGGATCTGGAGGAGGGGGGACAGGTCTCGGGGAGCACAGCAGAGTCTGCCTAGGCTATGCCATTTCAACGCAAGTCTGCAGGAAGAGCTCCAGCAGTGATAGACCTAGAACAACACTGACTCTTGAACCTGGAACCCGTCAAAAATCCTGTGAACCCAAGGCACCACTTCTCTGTGATGTTTCTTGAGACACGTCGCTCTGTTGCTTTCTAGGAAAGGGTGAAGCAAACAGGCCCGGGGGGTGGATGGCGATCTCCCAGCCAGTTAGGAGGGCTGTCAGGGATGGGTGCATGGCGTGCGTGAGCATACGTGGCCGAGGAGCAGGGGTGTGCGGTGATTTGCAATGAGGGAGGGCCGTGAAGACGCTGCAGCGAAGGCTCTCCAGTGGGCCCATGCGGTGCTGGGGGCTTCAGCGGCCAGCTCTGACCTCCGTCCTCCCTGAGGGATCCTGTACTGAGCTGCCCCGAGGCCGTTTGCTGTGCCCAGCTCGGGGCAGCTCAGTACAGGATGCATCGGGGTGGGAGTCGGCAGGAAGCAAGGAAGCGTTCTGGCCCCAGCACAGCACTAACCAGCCTCTTGCCATTTCAACCCCCAGGGTGTGGTGGCTCTGGGCCAAGAGGAAAGCAGGCTCTGGCTTTCTGCATTCAGCAAAAAGCAGGGCCACTGCCTCCCAAGCCCCCAGAAGTGCTGGCTCTGGGCTTCCCAACACACCTCAGCACTTGGGCAAAAGAAAGAGGACTACGGATCCAGTTATAGGATAAAATTAGACCTGACTCCTCAGCAGCTTAAGGAGGTCACAGTGTTAACCCTGGCCCTGCCGAGGGGGTCCCACCAGGCTGCTGGCTTAGTGGATTAACCGTGATGAGCCCCGGAAAGGATACAAAAGTACAAATAATTTGAAGGAGCTGAGAGTGGAAGGAAAAGTGTCCTCTTGCGCCTTGTTTTCTCTATGGTAGTGGCGGCAGCAGCGGCCTTACCTTTCAGCTTCTGTTCGGCTCCGATTTTTAGGGGGAGGGGAGGAGCCTAAGATTTCTTCATTTTAATTTTCTGTACATGATCTGCAAGGGTGGCTGAAACTCCGAAAGGAGATACGGTTCTGTACCACTGCACGTGGGTGTCAGGAGACCCAGGCAGCCTGGCTCCAGCACAGTGCCGGGGCCTCTGCTAAGAACGGGCGAGGGAAGTTTGGGTGGGGACAGTGGGGAGGGAGCCAGTGTGGAGGCAGGCTTCTGCCCAGGTCCCAAGTGGCCTGCAGTGCCCCGCCCCTCCCCCCCCCCCCCACCGGCCCCAGCAAGACTAGAGCTGCAGAGCTGCAGAGCAGACGTTGAAGGGCAGATGGTCCTCTGACCCTCAGTACTTACTGCCACCCACTCACATGCATGTACCGTCAGCCCTTGGGACTCGTGGATTCCACACTGGCAAATTTGCCTACTGGCGAATATTTATGGCAACCCCCAAACCCACACTCGCGGTGCTTTCACGGTCGCTCACAGACACACACACCGTGGCAAGAAATTGGAGTCGCCCTGGCGCACGTTCCCAGCTGACGGCGAACAAGACGCCGGTCTGCCCCCCTAATGGAGCTCATGCTATGAACGGGTGTCCTTTTTGCAGGCTGTTGTTGAGTGCCATGTTTTTTGCATTTTTGTGCTTGTTGTTGATTTTGCTGTTTAAAGTGGCTCCTAAGAGCTGTTTAAAATGGTCTTCCTAAGAGCAAGAAGGCTGTGATGTGCCCTACAGGGACAAAGACGTACGTTAGATAGGATTCACTGGCCATGAGTTAGAGCACTGTTTTGGTGGTGGGTTCAACGTTAAGGAATCAACAATATGTATTAAATAAGGTGCCTATACAGAAGCATAAATCAAGGTTACGTATTCATTGTCTAACAAAGATGTGGCCACTAGAGGTTCACAGGAACCTAACTAGGCATTTTCCTTGAGAGCGGTGGATCAGTATTGGCAACTTTCTGGAACATGACCACTGCAAATGGCAAGAACTGACTCTTTGTTTCAGAGAGAGTGAAAGCTGGGACTTAGGAGTCTAGATTCACGGCCTGACTCATCCTTTTCCTCCAGATCTGATGCCTTGCATTAGTCATTTGACTGTCCTGAGCCTCCACCCCTGTGAGGGAGATTGCACATAGTCCCTTTCACCTCAGTAGAAAGGTTTAGAAATAGTCATGGCAACTGGGCAGGCTGTCGTGAAGGGTGAAGGACACCTGCGCTCAGCGCAGACGGGACTGTAGCATGACGTAGCAGGTCAGCCGGTCTCGCCACGCCTTGCCTTCCTTAGCCATAGCATAGTAGTGATGCCACTCTTCTCTCGTAGGATGGTGACCATGATGGAGGGGGCCTTTCATGTTTGTGAAAGGCCATATACATTGTCAAATGTGCACCCAACCATGTCTCAAAGTGTCATCGACATCCTGCGTCACCATCATCCGAGAGGCAGGTTAAAAGGCGCATTCCCAGTCCTGCCCCTGACCTACTGAATTAAAATCCTGGAACTCAGGATTCTGAGTCAAGCTTCTCAAGTAATTTTTATGTGTATGGAAGAATGAGATCTGACCAATTTTGGTTTTCCTTCCAAACCTCCTAGAGGTGATGCAGCACAGTTGTAGGTATGATATTGAAAAATGGGCCGAAAGGAATGATGGTTTATAGTTTGTTCAAAGATAGCAGAACACCCCCATTCCAGGTGAGACCTGAATCAACCCCCCTTACCCGTCTGATTCCTCCCAGTCACTCCCATCTTGAGAAGGATTCTGTATCTAAGGCCTGGCAGGTGGAGGGGGCTGCTTCCTGGAGGTGGGTAAGAAGCCACAGAACTGCTGTGGAGTTAAGGCCTGACTGTGCGTGACAGTAGCAGCTAGTGGGTTTTGCTTTGTGCCCAAGTATGTAGGTCTAAGAATTGGGTGTCAGTTGTGCGAGAGCAACAGTGTGGCATGGGTGGCTGGAAGGCTGTGCGGGGGCAGCCTGTAGCACTCTGGGCTGCCCGCATCCTGGGCAGGCACCGGGCCTTGGCATTCCTCTGTGTCTGTGTGGCTCTAGCTTCTGGGACTCTCAGGAAGCTGTGGCACACGGCTGCTGCTTTTTCTTGTTTTCCTTTTTTTTTTTTTAAGTTTATTCATTTTGAGAGAGTCAGCAGGGGAGGGGCAGAGAGAAAGGGAGAGAGAGAGAATCCCAGGCAGGCTCTGCACTGTCAGCACAGAGCCCGATGCAGGGCTCGAACCCACAAACAGATCATGACCAGAGCAGAAATCAAGAGTCGGATGCTTCACTGGCTGAGCCACCCAGGCTCCCCTCTTGTCTTCTTTTTTAAGAGATGCTTTCCATTCAGACACTGTGGTTGCAAGAACTTGTGTTAGCTCTGACAGTGGAGTGTTTTAGGAAGTTTAAAAGTTAAGCAATTAGTAATCTCAATGGCCAAAGGGGCAGGAAGGCAAGGGGTCATATTTCATTTTGCTGTTTAACTTACAGTCCACCCTACTCCCTAGCCATTGCAGGGGTATGAGTCTGGGGCTGGGGAAGCTGGAGGGGAGGGCCACAGACACTGGGTAGGGTGGGGGCAGATGGACTGGGACAGGCACTGAGCAGCACTGTCACTGGGAGTGGGCAGGGGCTGTTTCCTGCGCTCTAGAAGGTGAGACCTTTCCCTTGGGCACCCCTGGAACAAGAGGTGCAGGGTAGTGGAAGGTCCAGGGCAGTCAGGAGACTTGCCTTCCAGTCCTACCGCCTGCCACCACTGGGTACTCCCACTCGCCCCCTCACTGCTCCTCCCGGAGTCTCAGTTTACCCAAAGACGAGACGAGCATTTGCCATAGAATCATCTCTAAGGCCTCACCTGTCTCCTCTGCTCTGTGTCTGGGCAGAAAAGCGGAAGTGGTAAGCTGTTTTCCCTAGGCCCAAGACTTTAAGATGTCTCTTGTTTGAGGCGTGCTTAGCACTGGGGTGATGCTAGGGGACGAACCACTGGGAAGGGTAAGGCCTGGCCTTTATCCTCAGAGTGTTTCTACCCCAGCCAGGGAGATGCTGCAGTTGTGACCCAGGAAAAAGCACGAAGACGGCAGCATTTCCAGAGAGCCTAGTCAGGGTTGACATCCACATACACTGTCCCAAGCATTTTGTAGCTCTTTGAAACATCACCACAATCTAATGAGGTACATCCTATTATTGCCCTCATTTTATAGCAGAGGAAACTGAGTCACAGAGAGTGCAAGTAACATGACCAAGGAAATTGGCAGAGACAGGATATGAACTCAGGCAACCTGGCTGGCTTCAAAGTGCCTGCTCTTAACCACTACACCCTGTGATCTCTCTGAATAAAAGGTAGCAGCGGCAGCGGGGAGCTTCCAGAGCTGAGGGGAGAGAAATGAGAAGGCACTGGAGTTATCAGGGAGGCTCCCTGGAGGAGAGGTCTTGAAGGCGGTGAGCAGAGCTTCAGCAGAGAGGGAACTGGATGGCATCCATGAGCCTCGAACTAGGCAGGAAGCTGCAGGGCACTGTAGGTTTGGAGGGCTCCGAGGAGACCAGCTTGGCCGACAGGGAAGCCCAGGCAGTGATGGAAGAGTCTTGCCCTCCAGGGTGACAGTGCTTTTGAGCCACAGCGTTAGAAGGCCTGCTGTTCCGCTTTGTAGCAGCCTCTGGCATGGAACCTAGCACCACCCTCCAATCCCTGGAGAACCACTCAGGGTTGAGTTCACCTTGACCGCCTCCAGCTTCCTTCCTAACCACATCACCTGTAGGGCCCAGGGCAGCTCCCTGTCTGGGGACAGCTCTGCCGCAGAATGAGTTTCTGCCTTTCTCTGTCACTTCCTACCCTGCCCAGGAGATGGTCAGCTCCGCCTTATTTATGTGTGCTCCTTTTCGCCATCCACCCCAAGGTCCCGCAGACAGAATCCTGAGTGGCCAGTCTTGGAAACACGGAGTTCTCACCACAGGTTGGAGGAGGAGGCGCCATGGGGTGGCAGGAGAGGTGTCTCCTTGTGAATCCCGGGCTGCGGAATTGGGACTTCACTCTGCAGGCAGAGCTGCTGTCCACCACCCTAAGATACATGATATCCTAGGGAGAACGCACCTGTTTTTTCAAAGATCTCTTTTGCCGCTGCAGAGCTGGTCCATCCAAGGGGCATGGGGAGTAGAGCCAGAGGCACCTGACAGTGAGAGCTTGTAGACTGTCGTCCCTTGGGGCCGTGAGCTCCTGAGGCTCACGTCTGCTCCATCTCCGGGTCCCCAGGACTGGCACTTACAGACATCAATGCATGTTGGCTGAACTGAAAAAATGGAGGGCACGGCTCGCTACCCTCTTTAGCAGAAGCCCTGGCTTATGAATTTGGCCCCTTTCCTAGGGACAAGGATCTACTCATGGGGATTTCTCCCCAGGCGACTGTGGGCATGGGAGCCTTCTGCCTCCTCTCCTAGGCACAGAGCACACACACAGGAGGGCTTTCTGGGGAGGTCGCCCACTTGGCAGGGGACCAGGGCAGGCTTGGGCAACCACGCCTAAGAGGCAGCCTCTGGGCTGGGGAGTGGGAGTAGGCAGGCTGGTATTTCAGGAAGGTCAGGGGCTCTGAGCTCAATGCCTTTCACCGCATTGCCTTGCTGGGGGAGGCTGGCCGCTTCTCCTGAATCTGACCCTGCCTAAGCAGCCAGCACAATATTCAGCATTTGGGGGTTTTGCTGGGAGCTGCATCTTTACATTCTAAGTAACTCTTTCTCTCTTTGTGTCCCTCAGGATCACACCTCGACACCCAACCCTTGAACTTCACACACACTCTGCCATGCACACAAGAGGAGAGCTGGAGCAGAGGGCTGCAGGAGTGGCGCACTGTTCCTCTAGGCTAACGGCATGATCTCTGTAAGGGACTTCCTTTAGTCTCCTATTCGCATGAACGGCCGACTGTAGACGCATGACCTACAGTCCTCAATCCTGCCTCTAGCGATGATGGATCTCTGTTGGGAATCAGGACAAATGCCTCAAGAAGGGGGGGAGAGAGAGAGAGTGATAGAAAACGAGCTTGAGAGAGCACATGAACGCAAAAGTGAACAAGGGCTCTTTTGTGGCTGGGGATGATATATTTTTTTAAATCATTTTAATTTTGACTTGTTACAGGGTACTTTTTTTTTTTCAACCTTATCTGTAGGAAATCCATGTGGGCTTCCTGGAAAGAAAAAAAAAAAAAGGCACAAAATCAGTTTGGCACCTTAATCCCATGTCCCCACCTGCCAGCCTTCCCCACCGCCACACACCTCCATTCCATTTGTGACGTCCCCTCCGCCTCCCCAGGGGGCCGCTCCTCCCAGAAAGCTCTATATGACATTCAGGACACACACATAGGCACACGCACACAAGCACCTCTTCCCTCTCCTCAGTATACACACAGATTTTACTGTGACGTCCGAAGCTGTATAGACTCTCCTGTGGATAAACTGGAATTTTTTTTATGTTGTCTCTCTCTCTCTCTCTCTCTCTGCCAGTCTCAGTATTAATCATCTTCCAATGGAAAATCATTAAGAGTGCATTCAGGGTTCCTTGTGTTAGGGACTTAAGAATCAGAGGCGAGGACCCCCAGGCTTAGCTGTAGGGCTCAAAGGGAGCCAGTGCCCCATCTGCAAGGGTCTTCTCTCTCAGCTGGGGGCGGGCCGGTGGCTGTCCCAGGATTGCACCAGCATGTTCAATAGAGAGGAGGTTTTCTATATCTTCAAGCACTTATATCATAGTCTGTGTTCAAAGTGTAAACTGTACAGTAATCAGCCTTGTGTATATGAAAAACAATAAATACTATGCAAACCAATAGAAACACTTTAGCAGTATGTACAAAGCACTAACAGCTCAGCTCCTGAGGACTTCTCCAGGCTGCAGGAGAAGGAGCTACAGCCTGTCTTTCAGTGAAAGAGGAAGGGAGTAGGGCTAGTTGAATGTATCTGCCAGTTCTTAGAAGTCAGCCACCACCCCCAAGGTCTCCCAGAGCCAACTTGGTGCTCTAAGTCCAGGCAGCCCACAGGATGGGGGGCCTAGGCCGTACAGCCTCAGTGCCCCCACTCTGACCAAGCCCCTCTGCCCCACTCGGAGAGGTGGGCGAGGGGCCCACTCCTGACCACGGGCCCAGGGGGAGGAGAGCCAGAGGAGGAGAGAGCAGCTGGCCACCTGGAGGCCCCGGGCTAGGACGGAGCCCCTCCTAGTCCAGGCCCTCGGTCAGAGCAGGAAGGAAGCAGACAGCTGGCTGTTCCTCGCCTCGGTGCCACCAGGGAAGAGCCTTAAAGATACACTAGAGCCTCTGGCAGAGCGAGGCCCGAATCAGCACAATCCGCCCCGCCCTGCGCGGCGGGCGCCCTCTAGGGCCCGGAGAGAGACTGGCAGGCTCTTCTCGCTCACAAGAGCCTTTGTTTGTGGACGTCCTGTCACCTTCCTCCCTGCCTCTCCTCTGAGGTGTCCTCAGACACATCAAACCTTCCAAGTAGCACAGAAGCTCCCTCACGACCGAGCCCCCACGGCCCTGGTGCCTGTCACCAGCGCACAGGTCTCCCGGCGGAGGCCGCAGGCCCCACGCGCCCGGGGCCGGCCGAGGCGCTCCGCTTGGACCGGGCGGCTTGCGCTTTGCTTTCGGGGGGGGGGGGGGGGGGGGGGGGGGGGCGGCCCGGGCGCAGGGGGCGCCAAGCGTACTCCGAGGGCTGTGTCCCGGGAGGCGCGGGCCCGGCCCCCCACGCCTTCGACCCCGCGGCGGGGCGCAGGAGCGCGGCGCTTCTCCGCGTCGGCCGGGCGCCCGCCCGCCCCGGGGAAGACAGGCGCAGGGCTCGCCTCCCGTCCTCGATCCCGCGCCGTCCCCCGCAGGCCGCCGTCCCCCGTCCCCCGCCCCCCGTGGCCCCTCGTAGAGCCCAGCGTGGGCCCCGCGGCTCCAGGCTATGCTTTGGCACCTTCCGCTGCGTCTGGCATGGCTGCTTGGCCCGCCGGCCCCAGGCCCTCGGCGGCATGGCTGCGCGCTCCAGTTGCTAGTAGGAGCTGTTAGGGGAGGAGTTTGGGGTCTCCACACGATGCCTAGAGAATGCTGCAGTCTGCACATTAGACGCTTTTTAGAAGTTTTGGAATTACCTTGATTTTTTTAATTGTTATGAAAATGACTCTTTTCTTGACTCCCTCCCAAATGCTCTGTTATGGGGAGAGAACCCCCCCCCCACTCTGATGTATAGACCATTCTCCCTACACCAGCTGAACAAATGTCAAAATTAATAAAGAAATTGACTCATGGCACAGGGCTCCATCTCTCCTTCCCGGCTCGTCCTGGGGGAATTTGAGGTGCTGGGACAGGAGTGAAGCCTGGGTTGGGGCTCCGAAGGAGTCTGGGGGTGGGATCAGTCATCAGGGAGACCTGCATCTCGGGGAGGTGCCCACTCCCCGGATACCTGGGCAGCCCGTCCATCAGAACCGCCCACTCTGGGAGAAGCCCAGAGGCTTCAAACCCCTGGGGCTGAAAGAACAGAATTCTGTCTCCTAAGCATTACCCTGAGATGGGGGCAAGTCCAAGGTAGATGGAGGCGGGTACCACAAACTCCCAGGGTGCATGGCTGGCATACACTAAGGGGGACTCCCCCAGGACCCCCCTGTGAAGGGGTCTGGCCCCTGCCCTCAATCCCACCAAAGTTCAAGAGCTTTTAAGAAAATCATCCTGTTCCTAACTAGTTCCTAACACTTCAAGCAAGGCTGGTCACCAAGCTGGCCTCAGTTTTCTTATCTGTCAAATGGGGGAATGGATTAAAAAAATTGCTAAAGTCTCTTCATTTTGTCATCCTGGGATTCCCAAACATGAAGCCTTTGGCAAGCTTGGCAGTAAATAAGGATCAAATCGTTTGCTGTAGCTTTTCTTCCTCATACGTTCCCATCATTAGGGGGTGACCAAGTCACAGTCACAGGGTCCTAGGAGCACTGCCAGCCCTCGCTCTGAATCTGTAGCTTCTCTCTCAGTATCAGAAAAGCCACCCAGGCCAAGGGACCAGCCGACTGTGCCACCACATCATCCAGAGGGTTTTCAAAATCACATTTTCAGGATCACGGTTGTCTGGGTGGGGCCAGGCGGCAACGCTGGGAATGGGAATTAAAGTTTCCCTGAACTCCAGACAGCTTGGTAACACAGCCAACTCAGATGAATAAGAACCTTGTTTCTTGTCTTTAGTCTAAACTTCCAGAGAAATAACCTCCACAGCCTGTGTGAGGTCTTTCTCGCATTAACCTACATCATTTACACTACAGAGAACATGGCCCAGAGCAGCCAGTTCTACCGGAGCAGATAACAGCAGCTCAGGGAGAGTGTGGCTCTGTGTGAGAGGAGAACACCACCACCCGGAGTTCTGGGTCCAGGAAAAGGCCCTCGTAGGCAGGTCCCACCTGCCAAAGTGGGACCAGGGGCTGGTGAGAGAACCAAGGAGCCCACGGCCTGATCAGGAAAGGATTTGGAACTGCCAGGCAGAGAAGGGACAGAAGTCTATCTAATCTATCTGGCAATCACTATTTTCCTGTCATTTTAAATGTTCAGACCAGTGGCATGTTAGTTTCTACTAAAAACAAACAAACAAAAAACAAAACAACAACCACCACAAGGACCACAAGAAAGGATGCTGCCCCATACAGAAACAACTGGGTATTTACCCTGGTTTCCCTGTTTGTACAATGGATGATAGCCCCCAGTAGAGCCTTGTGTATTATAAAAATTCATTAGAATAAAAGACATATGGGTGCTCTGCAACTCAGCCTAGTCCCATCCATCCAATAGTGACTGAGCACTAACAAAGTGCCTGCAACGGAGACCCGCCACTGAATCAACAGCCATCTCAGCCACCAAAGCTTTCCAACCCAGGTGCCAAGCCAGACAGAACATGGCCATAGCTCCAGCAGATGCACAGGTGATTCCTCGGAGGAGGAAGATGGGATGACAGAGGGAATCAGGGAAGGCTGCTCGGAGGCAGAGGTGGGAAGAGAATACACATGCAGTGCTGCTCCACTCCCACCGCCTGCCCCAATCTGCCTGGCAGACCCCCACTGCCAGGCTCTCAGGCGGGCCACAGAGCTTCACACCCCCACCCACCACCACCCCAGAGCCCAGCCTCCCCACTTACCCGTTCCAGCTCGGAGGAGGGAAGAGAAGCATCCACGCTCAGACTCCACACTCCACAGTGGCTTGAGCATCTGCATGTAAAGGGGCCCGTGCACCCCAGGACAGCGACCCCTGAGCCTGGCCTCCTCACCCTCAGGGGAGCAGCTGCTGGAACTGGGATTTCCAGCTGCCTCAGGAGCCCCAGGCCCCCCACAGCCACTTTTTCCTAGAAGCTGGACTTGGGGGACCAGGAGCTGACTTGGGGGATCAGGAGCAGAAAGACCCTCTGAGAATGAACAGAGCTTCCAGAGCTCATTCTCTCTCTCTCTCTCTCTCTCTCTCTCTCTCACACACACACACACACACACACACACACACACACACCTGGCTGATTTTACAGTCAATCTTTCAAAGTGCAATTTGTCTTGGAAAAGCCAATGTGAGGCCCGTGTGGGTTTCGACCAATGGCGCCGCGCCTCTCATAGCTCAGCCAGTCTCCGGTCTGTATTCTAATGGGCCATATCTTTATCAGGGAAATGTTGCTTCTCTGAACTTAAAACTTCTCATGGAGGGTCCCCAGACTCAGAGGCAGAGAAGGGGTCTGAGCTGAGGCGTGGGGAGCCGCCTTTCTCCAGGACAGACAGACAGAGAGGGAAGGGGCGCTGGTGAGGCCTCTCACCTGCCCCAGAAGCACCTGACTTCCGAGGAGCTGACTCAGGTGCCAGGTCCCCAGGCCAGGGCTGGGCCGGATATCTTAGGTGGGAGGGCAATCTGGGGCTCGGCCGCTTTTGACCCTTCAAACCTGCCATGGGCTTCTGGGTCAGAGCTTGGGGTCTCTGGCTTTAGGGGCCTGGATTTGGGCTTCTCACCTCCCCTCACCCCAACCCGAAGATCATGGAGTCCAACCTGCAGGGCACATTCCTGCTGAACAACACGCCACTGGCCCAGTTCTCGGAGATGAAGGCCCCCGTGTGCCAGTACTCGGTGCAGAACTCCTTCTACAAGCTCAGCCCTCCGGGGCTGGGCCCCCAGCTGGCCGCCGGGACCCCCCATGGGATCACAGACATCCTGAGCAGACCTGTGGCCACGCCGAACAGCGGCCTCCTCTCCAGCTACCCTCACGTGGCAGGCTTTGGTGGACTTGGCTCCCAGGGGGTCTACTATGGACCCCAGGTGGGGAATTTTCCCAAAGCTGGCAATGAGTACCCCACCCGGACCCGGAACTGCTGGGCGGACACGGGCCAGGACTGGCGAGGCGGGCGGCAGTGCGGCAACAGTGAGTACAGGGCAAGGCTCCACCCCCACCCCGGGCAGGCAGGCGGTGGGCACCGCAGGATCAGGGCAGGAGGAGGTGTGGGCAGGGAACACTCACGGGGTGGTCCATACCTGCCGTCCACCTCGCCTCAGCCGTCAGACACCTGGATCCACGTCCCACCTCAGTTCAGGAATGACTTGTCCCCTCCCTGGCCCACCCCATCCAGGCAGGCGCCACACCCCTCACCCCCCACCCTTACCAGCTGCTGTCTCAGCCGCCCTCCTAGGGAACCTAGGGGTCTCCAGGTCTGGAGAAGGCCAGATAGCCTACATTTGCCCTGTGCAGGGTCCAGCTGGTAGCTCACCTTCCTTCTCCCACTGGGAGCCCATGTCACTTCTTCATCCAAAGCAAGCAAGTGCAGTCCCCAGTGAGAAGCTGCTGCAGCATCACCTTCCCAGAGAGCCCACGCATGCCCTGACACCATTCAGGGACACAGGCTGCACTCTGACCCCATCTTGGTCTTGCCTGTGTTCAAGGAGGCCGGCTTCCCACCGTCCTCCGCAGGGCTTATGTCAACAGGAGCAGCGACAACAGCCCAGACTCCAGGAACAGCCGCTGAGTCAAGCTGGACTTGGCTGTAGTTGTTGTGGGGGGTCTCCTTGCCCTGCCATCCGCAGACCTGTTTTCAGAGGACTGGTGCAGGGCCCCCGCGATGCCAGTCAGGGCCAGGAGGGGGTGGCAGGTCGTGCATAGGCAGGTGAGGCTCACCTGGGAGGCAGGGAGGGTGACGGTGGCTGAAGGAGCCATCTTTGGGCCACGGAGGCCCAGCCAGGATCAGGCAGGGGCAGAGGCGGAGGGAACCTGCACTTCTCTCTAACACCGGGGATGCCCCACTGCAGTAGAAGCTTGGGGCCCACCAAGGAACCCCCCTCCCCACCAAAGGGCACCGGCCTCCCCATCTGCTATGCCTCTCCAGGCGGTCACACTGCCTGACCGCCCACCGCTGACTCAACCTGAAACATGGAGAGTTCCATGCGGGCGAAGACCTCATCTCTTGGAAGTGGTTTCGGGGATACTTTAGGCCTCCGTCCCTCACACCTCCATCGTCCCCTCCCCCCACCACACACTCTCTCTCCACATCCCTACTCTTCAATCCCAAGTGCACAGCCACACACAGGAAAATATCTGAGTCAGTGGTTGAATTAACACAAAGGGAGAGAGAACTGCAGATGATGGTCTCTTGGGAGGTCTCTTCCCCTTTTGGTGCCTCAGTTTCCCCACCTGTAACATGAGGAGACGTGACATGGGCTGTCGGGCTGCACTGAACAAGGCCCGACAGGTGGGCCTTCTGCTTCCCCTGAGCCCCGAAGCCCTCCAGCCCAGCTCCTGCCTGAACAGCTGCCCTAGCTGGGTGGGGTCAGGGGCTTGAGCCTCCTTACAAACTCTTCAGGTGTGGTTGAGGCCACATGACTTCTAGGCCTGGTGACAAGGGAGAGCAGTAACTTGGGGCTTAAGGCTTTGGTTTTCTCAGAAACCTAGAAAATGGGATCTCCAGAACAGGGAATTAGGGAGTGAGGAATTCCCAGACCCCCTAGGGCCCCGTTTGTTGGTGGGAAGTGCCTGGTCTCTTTCCTGGTGTTGCTGAGACTGGGAAGAAAGTCCTATTGAGTAGTGAAAACATTACACAGCAAGGAATGAGACTAGGGCAGGTTTTAAGCTCCCTCTGTCCCCTAAGATGCTATAGACTGGGGCAGGTGCCCTCTGGAGGTCCCTCTCTATCCAGACACAGCAGAGGCCGCCACAGTCACTATTGTCAGAATGCCAGGAATGCTGCTTGGTTAGTGGTGTCACGACGCCCCCACAATCTCAGTGGCTTCTCTGCGAAGGAGCTTGCCCAGTGGGAGATTCAGGACAGGGCTGGGACCCCTGCTCATCCCGCTAACCACATACTTTCTCCCTCCCGCCAGCCCCGGACCCCCTGAGCGACAGCATCCACAAGAAAAAGCACACCCGGCCCACCTTCACGGGACATCAGATCTTTGCCCTGGAGAAGACCTTTGAACAGACCAAGTACCTGGCTGGCCCCGAGAGGGCACGGCTGGCATACTCACTGGGGATGACCGAGTCGCAGGTCAAGGTGAGTCTGTGCGGGAGAAGGTGTCTGCCTTGCAGGGAGCAGCCTGCCAGGACAGGATGCCACAGAGTGGAAGAGAGGCAGCCTCACTCTCCCAGCAACTCCTGGCTCTCCTGCTGTTTGGGCACTGCCTGCCCACCTAACCCTGGAGATGGTGATAATCACCATCACCAAAAAAAAAAAAAAAAAAAAAAAGGCTGTCAATACTGCTCTCTGTTATGAGAGCCTTGAGTGTAGGACCCCATTTAATCCATAAAGCACCCTTGATGTAGGTTTTCTTACCCACTTTACACATGAAGAAACTGTCTCAGCTGAGCCTCTTGCTCAAGGTCACCTGGCTGTTAAGTGCAGAGTTGGGGATCAAGCCCAGATCCGAGGGGCGCCAACCTAATGCTTTCCCCTCCTCTGCACTGCATTGACCAGAAGAAATTTCAAGAGCTGATGGCAGCCTCTGGCCCAGATCAGGAGTCAGTCTCTGAGCCATGTTAGGGCTGGATTTGGTCTTGCTGCATTGGCTAGCAGAAGGAGCTGGCCTTGGTTTGCCAATAAAGATAACGCCTCCTCCCAGGGCCACCCAAATGAAGCTCGGATAGGATATCTGGTGTAGGAAGCCTCCAAGCCGGATGCAGTGGCCATGCTCACAATACGTGCCACAGAGTCTGAAGCCAGCAAACAGGCTCCTGCCACCAGGCTCCCAGAGGGCAACTTTGATGTTAGATCTCTCCTGAGAGACTTTGGGTGGGGGCCCCCCAAAAAGAAAGCTTTGAGGTATGTCACAACTGCTCCACGCTGTGACATGGTGACGAATTCAAGGGTAGAGGAGGGAAGTACAGGGGCAGGTTGGGCCCCAGGTCTGGGTTCCACTAGCATCTCCAGTCACCTACTTCTGCAGCCTCCTGGTCTGTTGAATGGAAGTGGAGAGAAAAATGTGGTCTTCTTGCGCATTTTTCTGCTTCTGTAGGTACTTTTTTGCACTCTTCAACTATTGTAAGCAATGAAAATATGTTATTTTTGTAATTAGAGAGAAATTATTCAGGAAGTTCAGTGAGGGTCTATGAAACTGAAGAAGGGATGACTTTTGAGCACCTACTGAATGCCTGGCCGTTTCGGCTTCTTCCATCCAAGTGCCCCGCGTGGCAAAGGAGAAGGAAAATACACCGCAGGGAGGGCTAGAGCTTAGCAGAAAGGGCTGCTGCACTTACATTTTTTATTTTACCCTCTCCCCCAGAAAACGGTGTGAATATTACAACCTGTTCTTTTACTGAGCCATTTATTTTACTATACTATAAAAATAAGGATCGAGTGTCCTTGCCGCTGAGTGGAGTCACCTCCTGGAGGGGGACCCTGTGTGTGCTGTGTGCGCACGACGCTCGGGCTCCTTCTCCTCCCAGGTGTGGTTCCAGAACCGAAGGACCAAGTGGCGGAAGAAGAGCGCGCTGGAGCCCTCGTCCTCCACGCCTCGGGCCCCGGGCGGTGCAGGCGCGGGCGGGGAGCGCGCGGCCTCGGAGAACGAGGACGACGAGTACAACAAGCCGCTGGACCCCGACTCGGACGACGAGAAGATCCGGCTGCTGCTGCGCAAGCACCGTGCCGCCTTCTCGGTGCTCAGCCTGGGCGCGCACAGCGTGTGACGCCCCCCTCGCCCGCCCCCACCCCCGCGTCTCAGCAGAGGCCCGACCGCAGCCCCTCCCCTGCCCTGCGGGTGGGGTGGGGGTTCCCAGGGCCGAGGGCTCCCCCGGCGCCGACGTGGAGGGAGGGGGGGAGGGAGAGAAGGGGGAGGACCGGAGGCGGAGGTGGTGGTGAAGGGGGCCGGTCTAGCTGAGGGAGGAGGGAGGTACAAACGCGGCCCGAGCCCTGGCACCTCTGGGCCTTTCTGCACCTCTGGGGGCCCAGGCCTTGACCTGCTAGCCCCGCAAACTCGTGAGCGCACAGGTGGATGGAAGCGACCTGGCTCCAGAGCCAGGAAACTGGCTGTGGGGTCCCTCCCAGACGTGCCACTGTGATTTGGGTGGCGGGGCGGGGCGGGGGGGGGGGCACCCCCAGGGAGGCAGTCGGCCTGGGCAGAGGTCTTCCTTCCACCCTCGGAGTTGGGAGACCAGGGTGCTGGGTCCAGATGGGCTACTGGCCGACTGCAGAAGAAAAGATAGCACGTCCGGGTTCCCTCCTCAGACCTTGGCACAGGAAGGATCCCACTTGAGAGGCCAGAACTAAATACAGGACCTGGACTGGAGGAAATCCACCTCCGGGAGGGGAAGTGGGTCCCAGCGAAGAAGAAACGCCTCTGACATCCTAACTCAAGGATCACACCCCTGGAGGGAAAGGTTCTCCTGGTCTCCTTTCTCCACTTTGCCCTCAGCGGGGATTCCCCCAGAAGAGGGAGCGACTAGAACCCCACCCCCCACCCCACCCCCACCACCCCGGCTGGGAAAGAGAGAGGAAGAGGCAGAGAAAAGTTCAGAGAATCCTAGGGGTCGGTGCTGCACCCCAGAGCCGCCCCCTTGGGCTGCCCTCCGTGCTGATACAAGGGCAAGATCACCCGGGGAGAGGGAAGGGATGGCAGGGCTGGAAGGGACTTCAGAACCCCCGGCTTCTCCAACTGGGGTACCCCACGCAGGAAGGGAGAGGCCCCTGCAGGGAGGGGCTGCAGGACCCCCACCTCTCCCCGGCCCCGGGCCCTTCCTTTCCTGAGACCGCCCCGCGGCAGGCGCTGGAGCCTGCGCAGTCGAGGGCACTGTCCAGCGGGGTGGTGTTTTTCAGCCCAGGTGATGCTGAGCAGCCGGCAGGTGGGAGGGGCTGGGGGAGGCGGGCGGGGAGGAGTGCAGCCCAAAAGGGACCGAGCGTTTGCCCATCTTTACTGGCTTTTAAAAAATAAAGAGTAAAAATTAAAGTCCCAGAAACCTCCCCGTGGCTCGTGTGCTTCTGTGAAACCGGCCGCGGAGTCCCAGCCAAGCCAGCTGTGAGGGGCCCTCCTCCCTGAAGGCAGGGCTGTCTGCTCCCTTGCACAACACCAGTCAGTTGGGAATCTCACTGGTCAATGCCAGGCACTGTCATAGGTGCGGGGGTGGGGGTGGGGGGGAACCCAAGACTTTAATGGAGTTCCTGGCCTCCTGGAATTCATAGCCTCTCAGGGAGAAATGAACTGTTTGAGGAACTAGGTTCCATGAGGAAAAGATCAAGGGGAAGAGAACAGAAGCACTGACATTAACTGAACACCTACCTACTAATTTCTCCCACATCGAAGGCCCGATTACATCATTTGCCCTCACAAGAAACCCAGGAGGTAGGCATTAGCGTAGCCTCATTACATGAATGAGGAAACTGAGGCTCAGAAGTGATCTAAGCCAAGTCACAGAAGGGGGACAAAGCAACCTGAGAGTTGATTCTAAGGCTGCCCCAGGCGCAGCCCTTCAAAGCCTTTTCTTTCACAAAGCCTGTAACGTGAGAGACTAAAACGAGGTGGGCTTTCAGGCCCCTTCCAACTTTAATGATCCATGCAAACACCCACAACTGCTCGGGTAGCTAGTCATCTGCCCCTCTGCAGTCCCAAGTCCCTTGGCCCCCCGGGGCCGGAGACTCTGGTTAGTGGAATCAGCTTGGAGTGGGAACGAGAATAGGAGGAAGACCTCAGCTAGGACCTCTGGGAAACTGAGGCTCTAACCTTTTGTAGTAACCCTAATGGACCCAGAGACCGGGCGTTACTGACAAGAACATGAACGTGATGCTTTTACGCTCTAACCCTCAGTCCAGAATGATGCCCACGCTCAGTGTCCCTCGACATAAGGTGGGAAGGAAGCAAGGCAGCTTCTAAGAACTGAGCACCATCTCTGTGTGCTCCTGGCCACAGGCTGCGTTGAGGAGCCCTCCACTGGCACATGTGTCCTGAGTGGGGCCCTGCAGCCAGGCTGCGGCAGGCACGATGGCACCCTGGGAGGACCCGAGGATTCACTCAGCACAGACCCCAAAACGAAAACTGCCGCGGACCCCAGGAGCCAGGCACTACAGTTTCCTGAGCACTTTGAGGAGAGTGCGGGGCCTGCAGGCTGGAAGTGGCCACCAACCTAATCCCGCTGCGAAGTCATGAAGCAGGTGGGGAGGAAGAAGCCAGTGACCGAAAACATTGTGCTGGTTTGCTTTTTTTGGTAAGCAAATTATAATCCTAACGGCTCTCTGATCGCTGTAATTCTTTCATGTCTGATTCAAATTGTCTGGGTTCAGTATTAAGTCAAGCCTGGGGAATGTGTTCCCTCCCTACCGCCCACCCCACCCCGCCCCTGCCGCCCCGGGAGACATTTGCTGAGCTAATCAAAATCTTCTCCAATCTCAAAGTTCTGGGACGCCTGCCATTGGAACTTTCTAGCTCAAAGCCTCCATCGTCCCAGCCGTCTCCTCTACCTCATTCCTGCTGCCGTGGGCCACCTGAGCACGGGCACCAAGCCAGGCAGAGGTACTGCTTCCCGTTGCTTTGAAATGGGAGAATAGCCCAAGCTGGATGGCCCGGATTCCTGAGGGGAATTTGGAATAAGTCTTGTCCTCTGCAGATGTGTGTGTGTGTGTGTGTGTGTGTGTGTGTGTGTGTGCGCGCGCTTGTGTGCACATGCCCGCGCATGTGTCTTGCTGGGGAGAACTCAAGGCTGTGGTACTTCATGTATCATAAAGAAATCCTAAGCCCTAGACACGTGATACCCAGTTACAAAAGGGATTTCTTGAACATCCTGAGTTAAACAAAAATCCAGTTATTTTAGAAACTCGTGTTTCTTGCATCAACATCACAAACTCTTCAGGGATAAGACAAGGAGAAAGAAATTAAATCCTATGCTCCCAATAGCCACAGAGCCCTGCTCTGATGGGCAGCCCAGTAGGTTCTAACAGGCAGACACAGATTCTGCCACAGCCCTCCTACCTGTGGTCCCCAAAGTTAGAAGGACACATACAGGACATGTCTCAGCCGGGCTGGGTACAAGTAGCAGGGTGAGAGTGTCTTACCAGGTTGAGAATGGCCACATCCTGATCACTGTGATTAAAAACGAGATGGGGCCCTGGAATCCCACTCCTGGTAACCCCTCTTCATACTCTGGCCACCTGTGGGGCTGAGGCTGGACACCAGTTGACCTGACTCTTTTCTTGCAGCATAGCATAGGGGACTGTGTTCAGTTACATCTGGGCCCACATGCTGGCTCCACCACTCAATGTCATGGGGTGAGATGCTCAGCCTCTGGGCCTCTGTATACTCATCTGTGAGACAGGAATGATCATGCAGACCTTGCAGGGGCTCTGTGAGATCAGAGCTAATGAGTGTGACTCAACAGTACATGTTACATTATCCAAAGAGGGCTTTGGAAGCTGATGGTCCCCATGTCACCAACCAGTAGGTAGGTCATTGTGACCGAGTTAATTAACCTCTTGAAATCCAGTTTCCTCATCTGTAAGGTGAGGCTGACAACCCACTCTGCAAGGCTGAGGAGATGATTAGAGGAAATCACGTACAATGCACGGGACAGCCTGGGCACTGAAATAGGAGTCTGCTCATGCTCTCTCCTTCCTCCTCAAATTTATGCCTCCAGGGAGTGCCAGGGCCATCGCTAAGCAGGTCTTCTCAACAAGGGACCAGCTACATACTCCTGTCAGTCATCCAGCCCTAGCCGGTCACCTGCCATCTGGGCAGCTATGGAAGGACTCGTGTGTGATTAGATTCATTTACTGGCAAACTGCCTGAGATCTGGACTCCCGGGAAGGGTGCTACTGGAAGTGGAGGGCCAAATTCAGTTTGCAGATAGATGTGTTTCTTCAGGGACAGACAGTGCTTTTAGAGAAATGTTAGCTGGCCTCTAGGCAGAGCAAGCCTGGTGCAGTGAGGGATTCCCACCGCTTCCCAGGGCTTCTGTGTGCCTGGGCTCCTGGTTACCTGGCCTGCCTATCCCCTGATGGGTCTCGATCTGTCAGTTCTGCTGGAAAGCCTTGCTCCTCTAAGACATGGCCTGAGCACCAGCAGCGGCCTCCCCTGGGAACTTGTTAGAAACGCAGACCCCTTCCAGAATCTGCATCTTTTCCAGATCCCCATATCTGGCTCCTATACACACCATGCACGCCACAGTGTGAGAGGGTCCAGAGTGGGTATGACTGTGGAATGTGTGTGCATAACACTTCTCTTCCCAGAGCAGAGTCTGGTCCAAATTGGGTGCTCCATAAAAGGTTGTTCAATGGATGTGGAGGAGTCTGGGTACAGTCACAGCACTTGTGACCCGATTGGGAGCAAAACTTTTCCGAAGTTCCAAGGACAAGGAAGTAGCTACCTGCGGGGGCTACCACCACCCTCCCAGGCAGGGCTGGAGCCCCTCAGCTGCACAACTAGAGCCGAGATGCAGGCTGGCAACTGTGAGAGCGGCTGACAAGGAGACACGGGATTTCAGAGCAGAGCCCTCTGTGGGCATTAAACCCGACTTAGGTCCCAGGTCTTAGAAGACAGCACTGTGGTTCATGTTCATAACGATGTCCCAGAGCCACCAGAAGGATTAAGCTGTGTCTTTCTTGTTCTGCAGAATGTGGCCAGAAGAGCAGAATATTTTAGAAGAATTTTCACCGGGAAATTATTTTGCTTAGAACAGTTCACTCTCTGATGATGCTCGGATAAACAAAATGGTATCAAATAAAGATGTGCTGTTCTGATTATTGGATCATGTCTTTTCAAGTTGGTTCAGAGGGTGGGTTGGGAGTTTAAGGAGGAGTTTAGTACAAACCTGTGGTAGGAAGGACTTCTGTCATTCGGGAGGCAGAAGTCATGGGAATGAGGCTAAAGAAACCCCTGTGATCACCTTGTCCCCAGGCCAAGAGCATTGGCATCACACCAGGATGCCAAAGAGACATTTGTTTGTTCCCTATTCTGCAGAAGACTCCAGCACCTTCTATGAAAGGGACCCATTCTAAATGCTTTACTCACATCCCCTCATTTGTCTCCAACAGCCATGTATAATTTAGCATCCCCATTTTCCAGATGAAGAAACTGAGGCAGAGAAATGAACTGATAGATCCCAAGTCCATGGATACTCAGTAGTGATTCTACTCAATTTCAGCATCATGCTCTGCCTCTCACTGCACTGACCACATCCACCACCGCTCCCACGGTTGCTTCCTGCTAACATTCATTAAACATTCATGGTTCCATGAGCTGTTCCAGGGGCTTCTCTCATTTCATTGTCAAAACAAACAAACAAACAAAAACCCTCACATGAAATTAACACTGTTACTGTACCCATTTTATAGCCAAGGACATTGGGACCCAGAGAAGTTAAGTAACTTGCCCTAGGTTACACAACGTAAGGCAGTCAGACTGACTCTGGAGCTTCCACTCTTAACTAACATAAAAGGGGAAAGAGAGAGGGGCCATTTGAATTAAGTCTGGGCTGTGAACTGTTTAAAAAGAAAACTAGGATTACATGTGTTATAAATTAAAGTCCATAAAGCCAACATTTGAGATCTGCTTTTTGCCTGGCACTGGGTTTGTTGCTGGGAATCCCAACAGGGGACAAGCCCCCTAGCCTCCTGATGCTCAGTCTAGAAGAAGGAGACCAGCTGCCGAGGAAGAAAGGGAACGCAATGCTTTAGTGGTGTGAGGAATGTCTTCAAAGGAAAGAGGGACCCTGAGGAGGCAGCAGTTAAGGATTAGAGACAGTTTACTTATTTATTTAAAAAAATTTTTATTATGTTTATTTATTTTGAGAGAGAAAGAGACAGGGATGAGTGGGGGAGGGGCAGAGGGAGAGGGAGACACAGAATCCCAAGCAGGCTCCAGGCTCTGAGCTATCAGCACAGAGCCCGATGTGGGGCTCCAACTCAGTAGTGTGAGATCATGACCTGAGCCGAAGTTGGATGCTCAACCAACTGAGCCGGCCAGGTGTCCCAGAGAGAATTTAATTAATGGCAATGTACATTAACAATAATGCAATTCTCTGTTGACCCATGAGACACCATATCTCATCAAAAGCATTATATCTTTTATCATATAAGAAGGAGCCCTAGAGGGGCATCTGAGTGGCTCCGACTCTTGATTTTGGCTCAGGTCATGATCCCAAGATCTTGGGACTGGCCCACGTGGGGTTCCACATGGAGCATGGAGCCTGCTTCAGATTCCCCTCCCCTCTTCCTCTGCCCCTCTCCCCTCCACGTGCTGTCTCTCTCTTTCTAAAAAAAAAAAAAAAAAAAAAAAAAAATTTTTTTTTAAAGAATCACTAGAATAAAGGCAACCCTCATTGGTAAGAATCACTCACTGAAACTATATGACCTAAAAATTAGAATTTATAGAATTTGAAAGGAAAACAATAACTGAATCCCCATTTGAAACAATAATACAATAATATCAAACTCACTATGGCATTCCATACAGTTGCACATACATTATTTCATTTGATTCTCTGATAGACTGGCCATCAGATTTTATCCCCATTTTGCATATGAGGAAACTGAGATCTATTCAAGATCAAAACTTCTTGTCTTCTAAGTGCAGGCTGTGTCTCCTCCTCAGTGTGTAAAGACCTGAAATCTATAGAGGACACAAAAGGACCAGATGAAGTCCTCTAATCAAAGACACACTGATCAAATGCATTGTAGTACACAACTACAGCAAACATCATTTTTCTTGGGGTGGTTTCTGCTGCTTCGCAATTGACTGCCAGTGCCTCCAGAAGGGGCAGATATGACACAGCCAGGGAAGATGTTCACTGAAGCAGTTTCCTAAGCTTGCCTGACATAGGATTTGTCAGGCATACAGATTCCCAGGACCCTTCTGGATCTTCTGACTCTGTTGGGAGAGGTGTGTCCCTGGGATGTGTCTGGAGAACAAATGCCCTGGGGCACTGGAGTGGACAAATTTGACAGATAGTGGTTTCAGAAGCCCAACTCGATTTAAACCCACATTTCAGCTCTCCCTACCCGCTTTGGAGTTATTCATAATGACCTGCATTGGGTTCTGTCGCGTTTCCTCTTTCCCAGTGACAAAGATTCAAATAGCCGGAGGCGGCAGGGATGGAAGGAAAGCTGCAAAGGGTCTGGATCTTCTTCACAACGAAAGAGGGAGAGATGGCAGGACCCGTCAGGCCTCCTGCTGCGGAATCGTTTCTGTGGCTGTGATACTTGTGAGAAGGTCTAACGTAATCAAACCGTCAAGGGCTCCTGGGAGAGACCCGGCTCTAACAAATTTCCTAAACCATTGCTGCTGTGTTCTGGAAAAGAAAGCTTGCAGTTCTAACACTGCTTTAGCTGGGGCCATCACATGCCAAGGTGGGAAGATCCAGGGCAAGAGTGGTCGGTCGGCCAGGTGCAGGATAGCTGTAAAGCTCCGTGAATGGCAGCGTCTACGCTCACTGCCAGAAGTAAAAGGGCACAGCACTTCTGTGGTTTGGGCTTGCCTGGCACTGATCCTTGCCTTTTTCTGGTACTGTTTTCTGATGTTACTACGGAAAAACAACCCTCCTGCCTTGTTTGATTGATCTAGTGTGGGCGGGCTGACCACACCTCCATCACCAGGCTCATGTATATGAGTGACACAGTCCTAAGCCAATCAGTGAAGGCCACCTCTCTGGTCATGTGATAGATTGGTTCCGGGATGGGCCGGAGGCTCAGTCCCAGCCAATGAGTAGGGACCCAGGTTGTTCTCAGCTCTGTCTCACCTCCCTACCTGGAGCTGTTTCTGGCTGCTGCGGCCATCTTGCCTCTGTGAGGGGGCACCCGCCTGAGAAGGGAGCCAACCCGGGGGAGAACTAGGGCTGAGAGTTGGCGGGAGAGCAGGACTGAATGGGTTTCACTGTGTCAGGCCCAAACTCAGCCAGGCCTCATCTGCCCCTAGCCTTTTCAGGAGACAATACGCTTTTGTCTTAAGTCTGGTTGAATTGGGTTTCTATAATTTATAACAGAACACTAACAGAGTAAAAAAAAATTTTTTTTCTTTTAATCCTGTGGTTTGCTTATAGGCTGGTCCTGCCAGAGGGCTGGCAACATGGACAAAGGGAGCTGCCTGGGTTCGAACTCTCGAGTTCCTTCCCTCTCACCTGTGGCCTGAGAGCTGGGTCCTACCCTTTTCCTCCCTTTCCTCCACAGCTTCCCCGTCTCAGCTCAGATGGCCATGCTGTGATGAATGGACCATCCTTAATGACAGTATGGACTGGATTAAGCGATTCCTCCCCTCCTCAGTGTTTCTTAGTTCTGAGTCTTGCTCAAATTCCAGAAGAGAGCAGCACCTGGCTCTCACAGGGACTGCCTCTCCCGCTTCTTGGAGGATGAGTGGGCCAGGCTGCCTTAGCAGAGATGGACTCATCTGCCCGCCCCACCCACAATGGTGAGGAAGTCTCCAGAGCCCCTGACAGTGCATGGATCTGCAGCAGCTTGGACAGGAGTGGCTCCACCCCAGCAGCCCCCCGCGTCCACCCCCCGCCCCCATCTGCCTCGGCCTGCTGCCCAGAAGGGTCGAGCTGTAGGGCTCCTTCTTGCCCTATTTAAGCTGTGCTGAGTCTGCAGAGTCTCAGACAGAAGCTGCTCGGTTCCAGTCTAGTTACCACATCACTTACATAGCTCCCTTCGCGTCATCAGGCATCCTCTGTTGTCCTGATGCTCCTGTGCTTGCGGCCCCACCTCAGAGGCCCTGTCCTGTCCTGTACTATTTGTTACTCTTCAGAGCAATGAGCCAAAGGCTGACCCTCTCTTTGACGACCCCCTTGGGTACAAATGGGGCAAGTGAGAAGAGAGCTTCAGGTGAAAGGCAGGGGAGGGGTGGGCTGACCCCAGACCCATGTGCAGGTCTGTTGAGAAGGTCTCCTCGTCAGTAATAACCCCATGCCACAAATAGTTCCCATTCTTTAACCAATAATTCGCTCACCCTGTTTCTTCCAGGGGAAGGCACCAACACCCGGACAGGGACAACGATGCAGGATGTGGTGGAAGAGGCCGGATCATGCCTCTTTCCCCACAGCCAACCCAGAAGGCATGCGTTCCAAAGCCCCTCATTAGGGCCTCCCAGCAGGCAAACAAACATCATTAATCTTGGCAAAGTGAGTGAAAGCACATTCACCTGTCCAAGCCAGAGAATTAATGTTGTGTCAATAGGAAATTAGTGTTTACCTCTGGCCTTTACCTCTTCCCTTTGCTACAAAGAGCCCAGGGTGGACCAGCCCAAATGCAGGACCATAGTCAGAGGAAAGAAAAACAAAACCTCGAAACACAGGTGCCGGCCTGGGGCTGTGCTGGATGGGATGCCGGGTGACAGAAGAAGCCCAGCTGAGAGTGAGTTCTCAGGTGCAGGGAGAGCACAGGAGACGTTCCCAGCCTCAGACAAGGTGAGTGGTGACAGCAGTGCTTTGGCGTCAGAGATTCTCTCAGGACTGTGAGCCTTACTGGACATGCTTCCCTCACCCTGCATGGACAAAGGCGGCCACAGGTGACTCCGTTTTCTCTCCCGTACACTGGGCTATGATCTCTCACAGCAGGCAGTCAGTGCATATAGGTTGAAGGGTGCAATGTTATTGGTCAAGGAGCTGCTGTTTATTGAGCACCTACTAAGTGCCAGCTACTGTGTGTGGTGATTGACAGAGATTCTCTAAGAATCCTACAAAGAAGCTATTTTGCCTTTTTCTCAGATAAAAATGATACTGCAATGCAGAAAAATTCAATAGGCTAGCCTCAAGGTCACATGATACAGGGAAGGGGCGAGGCAGATTTGAACCTGGGTCTGACTCCAAAGCCAGCGTTTTCCCTAATAATGGTCACGCACACTTTCACACCAGGCACTGCACGTGAGGTCAAGTGTAAAGACAGGAAATCTCTGCGAAAGCCTTCTGGGTCACTCTGTGTTCCTCCTATCCCCCAGGAATGCCTCACTGCTGGGGGGTGGGTCAGGGAGAGGCTGGGCTGGGCCGGGCCAACTGGAGAGTGTGAGGGTGTGTGCGTGCCTGTGTGCCCCAGGAAAAGGAACCAAACAAGCCGATAAGATCTCTTGTTTCCAGAGCAAAGCACCAATTAAACACAAGGCAGATGTGAGCAAATAAAGCTGTGGCGTCCAGAGAGAAAATCAATACTAGATTATATGCCCTAGTCCAATCATATACCAATTAATACAGAGCGGGTGGGGCTGGGTGCTGGGGGAAGATAAGGCGGGGGGCCAGCATGCAGGGGCTGACTGTGCCTGCCCCCACTGTCCCCACAACTTGGGGCTCATGCCCCTTCCCTCCTCAGGTGGGGGCTGCCGGCCCTGATTCTAAAGGGCTGTGCCTGAGGTCTCTGGGGGGCAGCTCGTGTGAGCGGTGCAGCGTGGGGAAGTGGGGGAGGGTAAAATGAGATGCCCTTTAGTCTCGGCGACACGGAAGGAAGGAAGAAGAGCATAGAGATGCTTCTGGAGGGTGGCACCCACTGGGAAGGCACAGACAATTTGGAGCATGCAGACAGGCTGTTTGATGTTTGGTTTGCCACATAAAAAAATAAGGCACTCACTTTTGGAAAGTGATAGAAAATCAAGCCAAAACGGGAAAACTGGAAACCAAATTTATATCCCTAAGAAATGATATTGAAGCTCCTGGTTATTCTGTCCATGTTTTTATTTAATTCAGAAAGTACAGCCGAGAAGTTAATAAATGATTTTCAAGAGGGGTGATAAAAGATAAATGCCAAGGGTTTGCAGCACAGGACCAGGTGACTGTGGGGGTGGGGTTGTCTAGAACATTCCATGGAAAGACTTCACGTTCATCACCAGGGTGCCAGGGACAAGGCAGCGTGACACACAGAGCCACCTGCCAATGGAGAGTTTACCAAGTGTAGCAGGCCCCCTGCCTCAGGGAGGTGGCTTTGGCAACATCGGAAGGACAAATCAAAGGTGCCGACATCCCAGGGAGAGGAAATCTGGCTGTGGGCGGGGTGCCTGGCTGCAAGGACAGTCACAGACCATGAATTCCTGCCTTTGTGGGGGTCAAGACACATGGCTGCAGAGCAAGTGCGCCCTTCCACAAAAATTCCCAGTGCTCTTGGGGAAAGGAGACCCAATGTTGTGTGGGAAGCAGAAAGCAGAAGTGGAAGGAAAGGTGACAAATTAGTGTTGAAAAGGGCACCTGCTTCCGTTTCTCCTGTAGGAAGCCCCTCTGGCCAGCGTCCCTCCTGTTCCCTGAATACTCAGGGACGCAAGCCCCAGAGGCAAGGGTCTTTTGCAAGTGGGAGTTCTGTGGGCCAAGGACTGTTGCATGCCAAAGAAAAACGAAATTTGCTAGCCGAATATTTTTTAGACATTTTGCAAGATGCACGGCCTCCCTGACAATTTTTAATGTACTAACTGCCTGGTCCAGTGAGCTGATTAATTGGTGCTGGAGAGATCAATAAAAAACAGAAAATTAAAACAATTTTAAAGTGATTAAGTAGTTTAACACCTGTCTCCCGTCACGTCAGCGCAGGAAGAAAAATAAAGCAGGTGTCGAAGGGGCCTCCTGAAGCAAGAGAAAACAGCGCCTGCCTCGGAGAAATGACAAATCACAGCTGGCGGATCAATCTGAGTGCAGGCAGCCCTTCCCCAAGCCCACCTCGGCGGCAGGAACCAGAGACCCCCAGGAGGCTGGCATCTCCCCTGGTGGCTCCTTCAGAGCCACTTCTCAGCTAGGGAGGAACAAGTCTGTCCAGACCCTGAAAACAGGGCAGGAGGGAGCGAGGGGAGCCGAGGAACATCTTGGCCTAGAACTCTGGACGGGATGAGGTGAGAAGGCACCAGCTAACCTTCTCCTGACCTCCCTTCCAGCCAGTCAGAGCTGAGTCTGTGCTATGTGGAGGGGTTCAAAGGCAACGAAAATGCATTTGGAGAGCTGTGGGGTCAAGACAGGGAAACGCACAGTCAAAGCTCTCTATGATTAGCTTCAGGGCTCCACCCTTACTCCCTCCAACCTCCACCTTCCCCTGGCCATATCTACAGGTGTGCAGATACCTGCTCTGATGGCTCAAATGTCCCTTGTAACTCCTCCGTGCCAGCCTCACTCTCTTTGCCCCCGTCAGCAGCCTCAATGGAAGCTGAGTCACTCCTATCCCATAGTTTACTGTATTTGACTCCGAATCACCAGAAATAAATTCATGGAGCTCAAGAAACCCTAAGATGGTTCTTCTCCAACTTCCCCACCAAAGTCCTAACAGCAGAGTAGAAAGAACGTGGATAGGAAAGTGAGGGGGAATTCACAAGTGGAGAGGTAAGCCCCCAAGCGAAACATTTCACAAGTCTCCTGTTTTACCTTGAAAGTGGACTTGAATTTTGCACACCCAAAATGCAGAATATACTAAATGATACTCGTGTTCTGGCACACCACTACACCTCCCTGGAGGTTGGGCTCAAGCCTTAGGCTCAGGCTGTGAGCTCCTTGCGAGGGGAGCTAGACCAGCCTCCAGCACTTGGGGGCGGGATGGGCCACGCCCCTAAAAACCTACATTATTCTCACCTGCTTGCTGGGACGGTCACACGTTTGTTTTCTGCTCTCTAGCTTCCTGTTCGCCTTCAAGGTTCCCTTGAAGCTTTCCCCACCAAGACCAGGATGGAAAAGGAACTCCAAGCAACAAGAGAAACCTTGCAGCACGTTCAAAACATTAAGTTTTAAACATGTTTAAGAGTGTGATCTAAACATTAAGTAACATAAAATGTTTAAGAACATCAAAGCCCTCAGCTGAACTTCTTACTAGCAATTCCCACTTTGTAAGCCTCCCTATTAACACCTGTCACACTAAATAGGAATGGAAAAGGAGTCACAGCAGTTAGAGGCCAGGGTCAAGGAGTTCCAACTGTGAGTTTTAAAGTGTTTTACTAGCCAGATTTTCCTCCTTTCCCCTACTTCCTTTTGGGCTGGGAGCTCTGCTTCTGTATTCAGTGTTTGGGCCTCTCTGTACACAACAATCCGTTTGGGGCCTCTCTGTACACAACAATTCGTTTGGAGCCATCTTAGTCTCGAAGAAAACTTGTCAAACGCTATACAGCAAATTTTATGCCAATGACAAGTCCACACAAAGAGATTTCCAGTTGCTTCGGCTATTGGCCCGCTTTTAAAAATCATCCATACAGCCAAGATCTCCACAAGATATAAACTATCTCTCGGCACTTCCTGCCACACGCTGTGACTCTGGAGACCGGGCCGGGGATGGAAGCGAACAGTCCCCACCATCCAACTCTTCTCACAGATCCCAGATGCCCGCTTGCCAAGGGTGCCCCCTCCGGGTGTGGCTCTCAGCCAGAAGGGCCGAGCGCAGGGCTGGCCTGCGACACCACCCAGGCTTGGTGCTACCCACAATGCCAGTGAAGGGCCCAGCCCAGGTACCTCACTGCTCTCGGAAGCAAGCACAAAGTTCTCGACGCGGCGCCCTCGGGCCTGCGGCTGCTCCCTGTAGAGTAAGGATCAGACTGACGAAGATAAAGTTTCCCCGGGCCCAAGTTCCAAACTCGGCTGTTTTGTTTCTGTTAAAATGCAATTGTTTTTCTCTGGAGTGTGCGGTGACTGCTCGGCGTCAGGAAGATGTATGAAAACCTCCACTTCAATTCAGCATCCCTTTTCTCCCAGACAAACACGGTCGGATTTTAATAAATCAAAGAGCCACACTGTTTAATAAAAATTTATTGACTTACAAGTGATTATTTATCAAAAGACCATTAATAGCAGGTGCTGAAATGATGTGTTACTGGGTGGTGCTGGGGAGACTAATAGGAAATCAATGCAGCTGGCCGGCCAGAATGCATATGAGAAGCCCACCCCCCCATCGGCTAGCGCAATTTCACCGGCAAAATACACCAGACGCTACCCCTGGTGCAATGAAAAGTTCCCCCTTTTTATTTATCGTTTACAAATGAAATGATCAATACTTTTAATCTAGAGCAAAATTTATTAACTTTCCCATCGGAGAGAGACATATTGACTGGGGGGAGAGGAGGTGTTAGTGCAGTGGAAGATGGATGGCTGGATGGTCGTCTCTTAGCCTGTCCAAGAGCCAGTGTGCACGCAGCTGCCCTTCCAGCCCACAGGTCCCAGGCCACACGGGGCAAATGCGACTGGAGAAATCGAGTCTGGCCACCGAAGAGGCACGGTGGGCAGGCGTGACCTGTGACACAGTGGACTCGCTCACATGTCACGGATGTGGGAAGCACTTGTCCCACAGACCACTGAGTTTCTGTGGTCAGTTTCGGGGAGGAACAGCAGGGTCTGCAGACCCAGAACACTTCTGCAGCACAGCAGGGTGAGATGCTGCTGTGAAGGGCTGGCACAGGATGGTGCCCGAGGACTGGTCGCTGGGCTGGGCTGGGCATTCAGGGCTCTGTGGAGCGCTCCCTGCCGCCTCACAGCCAGCCTTTTTTAATCTCTGAAGCGCTGCAATATCGAGGGGTGGGGAGCTGACACAGTGAAGAACCAAGTTCCGAAAAGTTGGTTCTATCGTCCATGAGGTTGCCATCCCAAACCGCCCCATCAAGCTGAGCTTGCTATCTCTGGCGTGGCTGGCAGCCTTCTCCTGAGCTTCCTCTGACAGGGGAATTTTACTTGCCTGTTTTGAAAACTCCTTCTCTAACTAGCCGGGCGAGGGGGCGGGGGCGATCTCATATTTGAGTGAAAACAGCTGATCTCCACATTCAAACCTGCCCGGCCTCACTTCACCCGGACACCAGGGCCCCTCTGATGGAGTCAAGTTTCACCAGCCCTGATGTTCTGGAGAAATCAAGTGGATACAAACGGACATATTTCTGAATTAGATGGCTTTAGAACTTAGAGCTAAAGTTTGAGCCATGGGTTTAAAACTTACAGACACTTGAGGTGGGAAGAGCTTTGGAGGCCATCTAGCCCAAGCCCTTAATTGTGGATCAGGAACGCAAGAAAAAGAGAACGGCAAATGAGTAGCAGGTTAGGAAGTGGGATTAGAAGCTGGCCCGTGCTCACCCCACTAATTGATGCCGTTAGTTTTATGCCAGGGTCATCCTCATTGTTGCTAGGATCCTAAGGGCAAGAGTATTCTGGACTTGACATTGCCTTACATGTTCTTCGTAGGTGGTGTGAGGTTTTACAACTCAAGACCCGGCCAGCCATCCCAGATGGAACTCCTTCCTGCCTTACGGATAATGCGGGGCCTGCGGGGCCCCAGTTAAAGGGGATGGTGTAGCCTGAGGACTCTCCATGCTTGTGACAAGCACTAAATAAAGTTTTAGAGAGTGCTTTTTTTGAGGTGTAATGCACATCTCTGCTCCTAGTAAAACAGTAGACTAATCCTAGCTTAGCTTCTGCTAGTATTTCTTTTACACAGCAGTGACTCTAACCCCAGCTTTTTAACACTCCGCCGTGCCATCAGCAACAGATAGGCCTGTTTTCGTAGTTTCTTGTTTTCTCTCATTGTTTTTAGCACACCGATGAAAACCATGATGTAAACGTACTGAACAGCAGACAGCTTTTAAAAAAATAACTTTTAAAAAGGGAACTTGATCTTCAAGACCAATTTTAAAGATCATCCCAGATGGTTGTTAAACACTAAACACTATAAATATCGCCTCCTCTAAAGGCTGAAAACCACTGTTTACTCTTGGTAAAACAGTTCATAAGAGGCTGTTCCCTACAGTCAAAACAGTGTTTTTATTTGAGAGAAAAATAATCTTTCACTGGCTAGCGAGGTGAAAGGTAAGAGGAAAGGGGAGGCTAGGAAGGGAGATAAAGGAACAGGAAGTAGGTAGGGCAAGAGTCAGACTAAGGGCAGAAAAGACAAAGTGCTATCACGTCAGTGGCTCAGGAGCAGGGCTGCCCTTCCACATCATCCCGTCACAGGCCACAGGGTGGCCTCGGAGAGGCACTGCTTACCACAGCTGGTGCAAATCCTGAAAGGTGTCATGACCATGCTGGGGGGGCCAGGGGAGGGAGTGGGGATGGATGGATGGATGGATGGATGGATGGGTGGGTGAATGCTGGGGATGAGGCAACTCTCTCTCTCGTTAGGTATGTGAAATTGGTAGACCCTAGAAGCCAGAACTGGTGAGGGTTGCTAGGCTTCAGACCTGCCCTCACAGTGACCGTGGATGGATGCAGGGACCGCACGAGGCCTGCAGCTCTCCTCTGGCTGTGTGGGAGCCCACACGCAGCCAGAACCCACCTGGCCCCCTCACTAACCCTTCCAGAGCCTCCGTTCCTTCCTTGCCCCCATAGGTCCTTGTTGCTTTCCACCGTCCTTCCATCCAGACTGCCTGCCTCATCTGCTTTGTCCCCAACCCCAACAAACAGCGCTTCTTCATACGCCTCTAATCCCACTGCACCTATCCGCACAGAAATCCACAGCTCATCTGTGCTGGAAATTCCAAGTTAACCAGACAGATATGCAAACATCCAACAGGAGCAGTAGCTCCTTCTGAATAGTACTATTCCTCAGCCCAGAAGTCAGCTGGATTCCCTACAGTCTTGGGGTTATGGCCAAGTCAGAGACCTGTAACTGCTGTTAAGAGACATGTTACTTAGGGCTGCAGCCAGGGGAGACAGAGGGAAGGGAAAAACCCCTCGGATCATTGACCATCAGAGACAATTTTATTGACTCACAGAAACAAACCCAAAGCCCTCTGCAGCAGCTCTGAGCTCCGACCTTGTCCTGCCACGTTTCATGGACCTACACTTGTAACACTGAGCAACTTGTCCTTCAAAGTAGCACTTCAATCCCCACAACAACCCTGTGAGGTAGGTATCACCACCCTTCCCCTCCTGAGCCAGGTTACAGATGGGGAAACTGAGGCACGAGTTAACAGAGAGCAAGTCACATGGGAGTTCAGGGTCAGCACTGGAGCTGGAACACAAAATGACTCTTGGTTCCCACCACATGCTAGTCACCGATCACCTTGCTTCTCATCGTCCCCTCTGGTGACTGCCCGTGGCAACAGCACAGGAATGAAACCTCGCTTTGCTGAGAGCCCCTGCAGACAACAGTTTTCTTTCCATCCAGTCTGCAGAGCTCCGGGGCAGGGGGTGATGTTCAGGCCAAAGCAGGCCGCACCGCCTCGGCGCTGTCTCCTTGCGCACGGGTGGACCCCTTCCCCAGCAGAGCCCCTGGCACGTGGCACCCGCAACAGACCGAACACGGGCCCACGGCCGATTCTTCCCAACCACTCAGTCCCACACGTGTGCAGGTGGAGAGGGGACTTTAATGGCATTCCTGCAATGGACTCATTGTAAAGAAGACAAGAAGGGTGTCCCATCCTGGGCAGCGGCCCCCAGCGGCGTCCGCTTCCGATGGCAAGCCCAGGGGTCCCCGGGGCGGTCCTGAAGAAGCTGGAGTCCTGGGCTCCAGGGCGGCCTGAGGAGCCCTGCAGGTGGCAAGGACGCAGCAGTGGGGGTGGCAGGGGGCGGTGGCAGCTCCAGCTGGCTCGCGGGTCAGGCCCGCGAGTGGTGGCTCCAGCCAGCGCGAGGCGCGGGCTCAGGACCGGCTCCTGTCCTCATGGTTCCCAACGATCATCTTGCTGTACAGCTTCTGCTGCTCCTCTTTGAACGTGTCCTTCACCTTCTCCCTCTTCAGACCACCATCCCTGATGGGAGAAAGGCTGGTGTAAGAGCAAAGAAGTCCTCCCGCCCACCCAGTCACAGCCAGCAGCAACACGCTGCTCCAAACCCGAGAAGAACCTGTCAGAAACAAAAGTACCCCGTGGCTCTCTCCCTCCCGAGGTGCTGTCAGTAGTGAGGCTGCACGCCCCAACTCCACCGTTTCTATTATAGCTCTCACTCTTGCCCTGGGGTCAGAACTCCCCACTCATGTTCAAGGCACTTTGTAATCACTTCAACCTACCAAGGAGTTTACAATTCTTTCTACCAATTTGCCCTCACCTTGCAAAAGATACAGGAGGTATTCTGAGATCATGGAACGTGAGCCAAGCTTTAAGAAATACTGAGACTATAATGAATCCGCACATCTGATCTGTGGGATAAAATCTGTAAATTCAGACCCAGGGATTCTGCAAATTCATGCCAACAACAAACAAGGGGAGCTGCCACTCCTGACTTCTTCTGTGCGTGAGGGACAGTGCTGCAAAGGAAACCAAGTCACTCTCAGGGTCCTGGGCTGACGACCCTGGCACCGCCCCCCAATATCTCCCAATCAATTCCCTATACTTGGATTTGCTTCTTCAAAGTCCCACTCCCATTCGTCACCACAACTGCTCGCCTACACCCTAGAAGGAGCATCTCTCACCTTCAACAACTAACGGAAGCCCAAGTCCACCTTCAGGCTTTCCACTACAGCTTTTTTCCCCTTTGAGTTATGGAGGTGGCCGTGGCAGAGAAAGTCTGGACGGACCTTACGCTGATGCCCTTACCATCTGCTGCCCCTTTACAAGCCATGGCAAAGACAGTCACGCTGGTCGTTCTTAGGCCTCGTGGACAGGGCATGCAGGCAGTGGCAAACACTCCAGCTCCAGCAGCCTGTCAGACCGGAGTTCAAAGTCTGGCTGCACTGCTTGCTCTGTGACTCTGAAAACAGTTACCTGACCTCTCTGAGTGCGGGTGTCCTGTTTGTAAGATGGGAGTAACAATGCTCATACTACAGGTACCTGCTGTGAGGACAGAGTGAGCTCGGCACCTAGAACAGCCTCAGCACAGCGTCTGGCTGATGAGGAGTGTTCGATAAGGGAAGCAATTTTTAAAAGGCCATACCTGAGAGCCATGCCATCACCTAAGAATCCACATGTCAGCATCAAATTTGAATTTCTACATTCTTTCCCCGTAATGTCCACTTTAGTCAAATGCCCTATAGAACTCACCCTTGTGCTTAAAACAAAGGGTCCTAGGGCATGGAATGATTTCCCTGAACCAGCATTCCTCCCAATCACAGTCCTGTAATTTGGAGGCTAACTATTGCATATTCTGGCGTAAGAGTCCACAACTATGGCCCGTAGGCCGAATGCAGCCTGGTAACTGTCCTGATAAAGTCTTACTGGAACACAGGCATGCTCCTTTGTTCACACAGTCTCTGGTTGCCGCCACACTACGATGGCACACTTAAGCTGTTACAACGGAGACCACATGATCCACAAAGTAAAAAATTTACTGACTCTACAGAGAAAGTTTGCCAACTGTTGCTCTAATAGGTAACAAGCCAAATACAATAAAGGAAACTTCTGTCTTTCCAAGGATAGTCCAGTTTTGCCAAATATACAAGATCAGAGAGCCCAGTGCTTCTATGAAGTTTCCAGACCAGCATCAGGCCGGCCCTTCTGAAGGACCAGGACTGCCTGGTGCTCTGGTAGACTAACACAAACCCAGAAGGTACACAGAATCGACTGCTTCAGTCTAGTCATGCTGGGCTCTGTGTTTCCCAAAGTTAGGGCGGCATGGACTACTTCTGAGTTGACACCAGGAGAAAGGAGTGAAACTGTTCACTCTCCAAGGCTGACAAGCTGAATTCTCTACAACAGGGAGAAGGCGGATTCTTTGTAAATGGAGTTAGCAATTCAGCTTCTGCTTCAGAAATTCCCACCCTGCTACACTCAGCTGATAAAACCCAGCTCTGACTCACCAAAGCAGGTCCACGAGCCCTCCCTGCCTGGCAATGGCCGATTTCACCCTATTTGCAAACTGGACGGCATCTTCATCAGTCTGTGAGAAAGAATAAATGAGACCACTCAACACAGGCTGATGTCACACAGACAGAAGTGAAGACTTCTGCATGGTGTGGGGACCCACCTCTCTGGTCATGGGAGGCAGGTACCAGACACTGCAGACAATGGCCCAGCTGGTCATCATTCTCAGCAGGTACGTTACCATCCCATATTTGCTGCTGTTCCAGAAGGCATCACCAAACTGAGGGTCATACTGAAAAAGAGTGGAAAATTGGATGGTAAGAAGTCAGTAGTTCAAACGAGGTGGGTTGTCAACAGCAACTTTTGTGAATACATCACCTGGGGCAGTATCAGTACCAGAAAGCCACACTCAGACCCCTCCATGAACACTTCTGAAATGATTCTACACCTGGGCACTATGACCTTTAGCAACACGAACCCCCTGATTGACTCAGATTTTGCTGTGGATCATTAGGGAGGACTCCCTGAACCGCCTTCCCCCAACAAACGTCCTCCTTCTCTTTGATCCATTTCAGGTTTTACTCATTCATGGGTGTATGTAGTTATTAACATGTTTAAGCAGATCCAAAACCAGAGAAGAGGATTAGACACTCCCATATCTCCACTCCCCAGATTCAACCATTACCAACATCCCACCATCCTTGCCCCTGCCATCCCGCACCCGCTCACAAACCCTATCTCCAACAATGGTGTCCTCCACTCCTCAATGCTTCTACATGTGCCTCACTCAAACAGACATACCTTCTCACATCATTAAGTTTTTAAGATCATTTCTGGTGCTCCGGACCAAGGAGAAGACAATTACAAAGCTTACGCTATGCTTCTGTAATTATACCTCTAACAAAGCTAATGATCTGTTTAAGCGGGAGGCTCTGCTCTGATCACATCGCCAGCATTCTAGAGGAAACAGGGGTGCGACGGCTCACGAGGCCACCACACGCGTGCTGCCCTCCCTGCCAAGCGGCAGGCTCAACAGAGACTTTCTTTTGCCAATGACTCTAGTGGAGGCTAAGGCTGTACTCCAGTGGTATCTTGTGGGAAAAGTGGCTGACGCCGTGACCCGCAGTCTCACCAACAGAAGAAGAATTTAAGCAGCAGGTAAGCAGGGTTGGGAGAGCTGTGCAAGCTATCAAAGCAGCAGCAAAAAGAACACAGTCTTTGAAGACAATGACCGAACCGAGTGTCCTGCAACTGCCAGCACGTGTCTGAAGGGCTCTCACAGACATGACACCAGACTGTAATTATAGTGCAAAGACAGGGACCAGAATGGGGAAAATTAGAAAGAGGGAGAATCTCAAGAGTTCTCCCACAGGACCTAGCTGCCACTGTGTCAGAAATGCCCTTTCTCTGCAGAAGCTCGAGAAGGAACACCAGCAGGGACGCTGTGGACACTAAGGCACTTGACAGGCTGGGGCAGGATTTGGACTACACAATCTTTTTTAAGGCTCTCCAAGCCACTTTATGATTCTCAGAACAGAAATTGGATAATTATGCCTAGTTGTGGACCTGACTACGGGAAGGAAGACATTTAGATTAAATTACAGACTCAACTAAGAAATTCAAATTTATAGAAAGCTTTGTGAGTTTATATTATAATAGCAAAGGGAAATAAAGGAGAAGAACGAGTTTTAAATAGAAGCTGATGTTTAAAAACTGCACAGAGAAACGAAACTGTTCAAGCATAATTTTTTCCTCCATTTGAAACTGGCATCCCTTTGTATGGCCATCCCTGATCTATTACTTATGGCTTGCAATTTATAAACAGAAAGAGTTACAAACCCCTGTTAGAATCTCTCTGCAGCACTACCACCAACAGCCAAATTAAGGAAAGAGCCCAAATGTCCTTCGACAGATAAATGGATGAAGAAGATGTGGTGTATACATATAATGGGGTACTCCTCGCAATCAAAAAGAATGAAATCTTGCTAACCTGCAACATTGTGGATGGAATTAGAGGGTATTATTCTAAGCAAGATAAGTCAGAGAAAAGACAAATAGCGTATGGTTTCATTCATGTTTGGAATTTAAGAAACACACCAGATGAACACAGGGAAGGGAAGGAAAAATAAGATAAAAACAGAGAAGGAGGAAAAATAAGAGACTCTTAAATACAGAGAACAAACTGAGGGTTGCTGGCGGGGTGGTGGTGGGGGATGGGCTAAAGAGCTGATGGGCATTAAGGAGGGCACTTGTTGGGATGAGCACGGGGTGTTACATGGAAGTGATGAGTCACTGGGTTCTACTCCTGAAACCAATACTACACTGTATATTAACTAACTTGAATATAAATACGTTTTTAAAAAAAGAAAAAAAGAGAAGCTAATGTTTATGTTTTGAAGAAAGTGGTGTTACATTTTATAAGCACTATATGGATAAAATAGTTGATGTTATGTGTGCCAGCACTTTGTTTAGAGTTGATTTTCTGTTCCATGCTGGGCAGACACCGTTGAGAGAAAAACAAAGCAAAAACTCAAAATAGTAATAAATTTCTCAAAGTCAAATAATGGTTTAATTTTGGTGCAAATGTAGTAAGAGCCTTGAAATTGCTAAGATGGTCCAAATTTGATTACCAATGAAGGCTTTATAACAACTAGCAAAGTTTTAGAGCAAAAGGTTTTTTTTTTTCTGTTTTTTGTTTTCTTTGAGAGAGGAAGAAAGCTTGAGTTGGAGAGGGGCAGAGGAAGAGAGAATCTTAAACAGGCTCTACGCTCAGTGGGGAGCCCAACACGGGGGATCCATCCCACAAACCTGAGTTCATGACCTAAGCCAAAATCAAGTCGGATGCTCAAAGGACTCAGGCACCCCAAGCAGAAGTTTTTAATCATAAGTGTTTGTTAATAAATTTGGGGAGGGAATGAAATTATATGTAAAATTTACATGGCTTTTGGGGCACCTGAGTGGCCCAGTCGGTTAAGTGTCCGACTTCAGCTTGGGTCATGATCTTGCAGTTCGTGGGTTCGAGCCCTATACTGGGCTTGCTGCTGTCTGCACAGAGCCCGCTTTGGATCCTCTGTCCCCCTCTCTCTGCCCCTGCCCCATTTGTGCTCTCTCAAAAAATAAACGTTAAAAAAAATTTTTTTTTTTTTTAATATACATGCCTTTTTCTTTGGAGAAGAGCCATAACTGCCCAAAGGGTCCAGGTACCCAAACTTGTTAAGAACCACTGCTCCACAGCAGGGTTCCCAAACCAGCGCATCAGCAGCACCCAGAATGGGTTAGAAATGCAAGTTCAGAAACACCCAGCAATCTGCATTTTCCCAGTCCTCCCAGGTGATGTTGACGCAGCTGTAAAGAACCGATGTTCCGGAGTCAGCAGGGACAGTGAGGAAGGGCCTCCTCTAGGAATTTGTTTCTTACGAGCATGTACAGAGCAGCCCAGGATCCCTAGTACAATCAAATGCAGGACGGCATGCACATGACACAAACACCGCTCCCCAGGTTCTTCCCCACAGTAGACACAGCTAATGGACTGTTTTCTTTCTTGAGTTCCCAGAGACAGCACCCTCAACAGGTGGCTTACGCAGCCCTGACCCATGGATCAGTTAGTTAGTTACCCTACAGCCACTGTTCATGTGCCATTCCTGCACTGGAGCTCTGCCTCCCTAGTCAAGGGGAGGGCTGGTGAGTGTTCGCTTACCCAGGAGAAACCCCTCTTCCTCAACTGCGTGAGCTGTGCTGGCAAAGTGACAGCGATTCTTTCAAAAGAATGCTCTGCACACAACAAGCAGACCCTTGCAAAAGTATAGAGACTAAATTCTAAGTATAACTGACACAGATTTACTCATTGTTTCACCCTGATCTGAGATTTCAACGTCAATACTTTAAACATACTGACAACAGCCTGTGGTGTTTAGAAACCATAGTATTCTTTTAGAAATAGTACAATGTAAGTATTTATAAAATCAGATGGACGTGATGGGGGGGGCAGGAAGGAGAAAAAAGAGAAACTGACTGAATTCTATCCTCCCAGGTAAGTCTGAGCAGTTAGAGGTACAAGCACCCGCAAGGTGGGGGAGCAGCCTAGACGAGCTCTTCGGGTGCATTTCATTTTCATAAGCTGTTCCTGGTACAGAAAATGACACCACAGCCCAAGCTGTGGAGCTGTCTCTTCCTTCAGTGTTAAGAACACATCTGTAGCCATCCGTGCTGGCCTCTCCACCAACTGTACAAATCCAGCCGGGCCATACCCTCAACTCCCTGCGGCAAGCCTCCTCGAGTGGAGTACCTTGCATTCTGGGTAGGTTTAGGAAGAAAGATGTGGTAAGTGGGGGGGGGGGGGAGGGTGGCGACAAGCAAAGCTTGCGAAGGGTCCCCCACCTCCTGAATCTGGTGGTGGCAGCGAGGTGTGGGCTCCAATTGGGTGTTCCTCATTCAGCCCCTCCCCTGCCCCTTCTAATGGGCTGGAGACTGTGAACAATTCCACGGTCTCCTCCTCCAGCACACTCTACCCACACTAGCCAAGCCCAAGCTGCTCCACTGGAGGATCAACCCACGAACCAGTGACACCATCTTCTTCCTCCCCTTTCTCTTGCTGTGTCCCATTCATGGCATCTGCGGTAACAACCACATGTCCCCTCAGAGGTCTTGCTTGTACCTTGATAGCAACAGGGTAAACTGTGGCTCCAATCTCAAAACTTCCTTTTTTGAACATCATCACTGATGTATTATTGATGCAGGTTCCTAAAATGCAGAAGAGAGTAAAATGCTATTTCTTTTGGTCCTTTACCTCAGAGACTAGGAGTTTAAGGACTAAATACAATAATAAAACCTCTTCTAATGGCTTTTCAAACAGGATAAATCTGTCATCTCCATAGCTTATGGATGAACACCTAAAAGGGATAAGCAAGACACTGTACTGTTTCTTACTCTAGTACAAGATCATTTTCCCAATTAACACACCCAAATTAGATAAAAGGCCAGAGCCACTCAGTGGACTAGGGAGGTCTCAGTAAGAATCTACATGAAGCTGAGATCCCACTGACAATACTATACAGGGGATTCCTGCATTGGGAAAGGTCACACTATGGCCCTCAGTCCAAATTCTGAACTTTCCTGAGTGTTCAGTCCCACAACAAATTTTGAGGGGAACCGAACATTATTCAGTGAAAACAGAGAACCCCTGCAAGGGTTGGGGGACTTGGTCTGGGGTGACAGCAGAGTCATCATCCTGCATGGCCTTCCCACCCTCCCCACCCAGAAACTCTTTGCAGTGATCGACCCCTTCTTACCCTCTGGGAAGATGAGGATGGGTAGCTTGCTTTTATCCTGCACATGCTCAGTCAGTCTTTAGAAGAGACAAATAGAACAAAGGTTCAGACAGCCTTATGTCCATCATCACCAAATGCACTTATAAAACAACCTATGCAGATGTCACAGGGGATGTCGTCTATGAATTAACAAATACGACTATCTTTTACAGACCCACAGTCTAAATTGTGTAAAGACAAAACTTATGAAGACACAGAAAATCAGATGACTACTATTTAACTCCTACAACTATCGAATACAGTCTTAACATCTATGTAGAGGACACTGCTCAAACTTGGGGCTACTAAAAGAATGTGCCTGCCACAGGGCCTTGAGGACAGCACCCTCAATAAACACCTGTTACTGGACTTCTGGACTTCCTAACAGCCATGCTGGGTTGGACCTACAGTCCACCTGGCTTTACACCATCCCTGAGAGATGCGGTAAAGGGAGTCCAATGGCAGGTCCATTTGCCCTGTGGAATACCGCCTCACCTGAGTCTTGCTGCTCTCCATTCCCTGCAAAGCTCTCACCATTGCTTACACCACATCTACCTTTCTTTCAAACTTGAAAACAGAGAAGCACTTGGTTCCATTGCCTTAAGTTGGTTTTTATTTGTGATAATTAATTCACCTTGAGATTTCAGATAGTGTTAAAAGTTCATATGTTTAGGGGCACCTGGGTGGCTCAGTCGGTTAAGTGTCTGACTTCCGCTCAGGTCATGATCTTATAGTTGGTGGGTTGGAACCCCGCATTGGGCTCTGAGCTGTCAGCACAGAGCCTGCTTTGGATTCTGTGTTTCCCTCTTTCTCTGCCCTTCCCTTTCTCATGCTCTGTCTCTGTCTCTCAAAAAATGAATAAACATTAAAAAAAATTTTTTTTAAAGTTCATACATTTATCACAAGGAATAAAAAAGGTTAATTAATAGACGTTACTAACTTGACAAATGATACTAGGCTTTCTATACTTTTTATATTCCGTATTTTAGGGAAAAAAATGTTTTACTATGAAAGCAGTCTAGGCTCAGTGTAGAAGACACTGTAATTCCACTGTGGAGGGATAACTACCCCTAAAATGCATACATTCTAACTGGTCTCACGGAGCAATGGCATTTCATTGATTTACCTTTTAGCCACCAGGTGGCGATCTTTCACTTCAGAACGCTCGAACCAGACGTGCGGGCAGGCCTTCACCATGGCTCTCTGAATCACACCCATGAGTCCCCCGTGCACTTGACCCACCTAACCTCACACAAAGGAATAACTGGGAGTGAAACCATCCTCACACAAATCCCCCACTCTGTGGAGAAAGCCCCAGATCCCAAAAGGAAAGTACCACAACCTCTCACCCTCTAACATTTTATTGATCAACACATTTCTCACTATAAAGACACCATTGTTAGACTCCCTGAATCTTATATTCGCCTTTTAATCAGCCAAAGCAAAAATATGTAATTGAAAACACAGCTGAAAGCCCTAAAAAGAACTAATGGAGCTGAGCAATACCTTGTGTAAAAATGCTTTCCCTGGGCAGATTGTCCAATGCCCTTGAACCCAGTCCTTTCAAATCCTTCCCTGTCCTTCACCCCTTTCCGTGGTCTACCTAAACATCCAAAGTCTAATCTCCAACCGCACTCAGTTACTCTGCTCAGAATACTTCCTATCAAAGTACCGAGGAGTTCTCAAAGCAATAGAAACAAAGGCTACAATCTATGTTAGGGCCCACATGTAAAAACATGGCTCCATGTTTACACCCTTAGGTAAGAGCTCTATGAAGGGACCAGAAGCGTCCTAGCCCTGAGCATTCTAAAGTTCTTACTTGCCCAAGAAAGCAACAGAGGAAGGTCTTACCATGGCATAGTAGCCATCACTGGCCAAAATGATGACATCAATGGGAGAGGTGTGATTGGCCACACAGATGCCACCGTTTCGAGGCCTGTTTTCCCTGTGTTTAAAACATATGCAAAGCAACAAAAATTCATGGGAAACCATTCATATGGAGCCTGCTGCCCCCTCCTCACCAGCTCCATCAGCTCTGAGAGCTCAGAAGAGCCCCCCACGGGCCGGCTGCAGGTAGGTTGTGTTTTGCCAGTGCCATTTCCCTCCACATCATACCAAGTGACCTCACCTGTCATGGTAGGTAATGATGGCTGTCAGGGCTCGCACGCAGATCCGGTAACACATTAAGTGAACATGTTTACTCAGGAACTCCTTAAACCTGATACAACAGGACAAAGATTTTTGTTTTTATTTTACGCACGGGAAGGCAGGAAAGTTACTGACTCTAACAATGTAATTATCACTGCCTACAGTCCTTTATGACTGCTAAGTATTTTTATAAATATTGGTGGATATGATAAAACTACAATGTAAGAGTGTCTTTATGCCTGCATATGAGGACACAAAGAAATGAGGAGAACTGCTTAAATTCACCTAAGTTAATGGGTTTAGAATTTATAGCTCTCAAATGTCCACCACAGGTGAGTCTCCTCAATTCTCTTCCTTCCCAGCCAACACCTAGAGGCAGGGCAAAGGACAGAGGGTCTGACCTCACCAGCCCAGGGAAGAAGAGAGCCAGCTCTCGAACTTTCAGATGAAACAAATTTCTCTTCAAAAAAAAACAAAAAACAAAAAACACGAAAAAGCCCTACCTATATTTCTTATCCTCTTACCAATTTATCAACACAGCAGAATGCTCAAAAGTAAACAATGTGCTGTAAAATCTGCTGGCACTGAACTCCACGGCTGTGAGGTTCCTCCCTTCAACACTCTTCCCAGAGTGTGTCAGAGGGCAAAAGAACACAGTCACAGATCAAGACTGGTGAAAAAAACCAAAAAACCCCCACAACCTTCATGCTGATGCCACTGTTATCACTGGCTTATCTTATCTATCGAAGATGCTGTGGATGTGGCTGTCCCCAAAGGAGTGGCCTGGCTGGAGCCACCATTTGTGGACATGGACTCACCTCCCGTTTGGCAGGTATCCCACCACGGTTGTGCCTACCACCAGAAGGCTAATCCCAGTGAAAGCAAGAGCTATCCTGTAAAGAAGAAGACCCATGAGAACACAGCACACAAACCCTTGCACTAAGGACAGAATCAAGAATGTGAAAATGAAAGTGGGCATCACAAAACCACCCCCAAGACCTGATCACCCAGGACCCATCTAGATAAGAGCTCCATCTAGAAAAGTGAGCAGGCCTATCATCACCAGAGAGCATCTGAATTCCAAGCTGCCAGTGAACTGTGGATTTGGCTCTCAGCTGACACGACCTCCTCAGGCATCAGGCTGCCAGAAAGACGATGGAAAAGCCTACTGTTGGCTGCTGTGCCCTCAGGCACCTGCTGTCCTGCTGTCTTACCCTTCCCTTTGGCTCTGCACCCTGGCAGAAGCACAGCTTCTGTGTAGAGCAACAGGAAGTAGAGCCCGAAGGTACCAGGAGCCAGCAAGGCGTACTCAGAATAGTACACGGTACAGAAAAACGGAGAGATCAATGTTGCCTCTGTATTAGAGAGGCACGCTTATAGGAAAGAATTGGCCGTGCCCAGGGAGCAGTAATCAGAGTACACCACGTTCCCTGGCCCTGTGTTTAGGCCACGTAGGCGAGCAGTTTGATTTTAAGAAACCCAACTATTTCTGTCTGATATGCAGAGAATCCAAGGGCCTCTAAAGGATAATCACCAGTGTACCCTTCCAAGGGTCGGACGGACCGGCCAGTGACAGAATCATACCATGATCCTTTCTAAAACGGGAAAGCAAAGCAGGGCGACCCAGGTAGGTCAGTCACACCTTGGGCTTAGAGGCAGCGGCTCAGGCCTTTTGTCCCCATGAGGCCTGCCCTCACCTGAGTGGCAGAAGGAAGCAATATCGAATCAGCACTCCTAATCCCCATAAGACCGTGAGCCGAAGGCTGATGTACTGGAAGTTATAGTTGGTTCTGCTCAGCAGGTTCCAGGACTCCAATTCCTCTGCTGAGAATCTCTTTGTCACCTCATCGTCCATAATGGTCTCCATTCCTTTCCGGCAAAAGTAGAAGATGTCAGAGAGCTCAAACTCTGGAGTATTATCCAGAGCCTTACTACTACCACTTCGGCGGATTTCTTTGATCTCTTCTTCCAGCGAAGTGGGATCTTTTGCAATGATTCCTGCAAAAGAGAACACCCCTGTCAAGCAGCATGTTGGGAGGGAGCACGTTAAAAACATTCAGAGTCCACATCTTCCCTCTGATACAGTGAAGAGTATGTGTGGAATTACAAGCACTCAGGAACATAGACGGTTTGGGATAAGGAGTGAGAGCCAGGCTTACCATTCGTATAGGGCTTGTAAAGTTGGTGGTTCTTTTCCTTGGCGCCTCTCTCCATTCTCAAGGTGGCCCACTGTGGGGGGAAATGGCAACACAAGGAATGAGACCCTTCTTCACACAGTGAATGCCGCCATTTCCATCCCGGAAAGTCCCCATCCTGGTCACCTGAGATGGGACTGTGGCTGAGGAAGCACCCGCTCTATAAGGAAAGTCAAAGCCTTCTCCTTCTAGAGCAGGCCCCTCCTTGATAACAAGGAGACAAAAGTTAAGTTATCTATAGCAAAGGCCTGAGGACACCTGGGTCTGTTTCTCAGGCCTAGGTTCTCTCTGAATCTTTGTCTCCAGGATACTGAAAGAATTCACCAACTGCTGGTACACAGACCTCTTGCATTTCCTTGTCACTGCCAAACATCAGCTATTCACAAACAGCAAAATCAAGCATCCTTTAAGCGACTGCCTACCACCTGATGCTACCTACCTCCCAAATTATTCCAAAAGCCACAGTTTTAGTTTTTGAATATTAAAAAAATCTGTATGTCTAGACTGTCCATTCACCTCTAAGTAGCCTTTTAATAGAAGGACCCCAAGACCTGACATAGAAGGGCCTGAGAGTGGTTTAGTATTAAACAAAATCACACAAAAACACTATTTGGAGGGGCGCTTGGGTGGCTCAGTCAGTTAAGTGACCGACTCTTGATTTCGGCTCGAGTCATGATGTGAGTTCGAGCCCCATGTCGGGCCCCCTGTTAACAGTGTGGAGCCTGCTTGGGATTCTCTCTCTCTCCTCTCTCTCTGCTCCTCCCTCTCTCTCTCAAAATAAATAAATATACATTAAAAACAACAACAAAAACAACACTGCTTGGAGGTTTAAAGAAAATCTAGTTTGACACCTCTGCTAAGTCCTTTAATCACCTCACTCCACACTCTTTTCCATCTACAAAATAGGACTGATAGGATGTCAACCTCCTGCTTCATAGGGTCACTGGGATCAGATGAGATCAGGTATATGACAGAGGCTGGGAAACTGCAGACCACCCTAACTGTCCTCATTGCTACTGAAATAATAGCAGATTCCAGAAACGATCTAGAAAAGAAGCCTCTTCCTAGAGCCTCCCTTCTTTAACATCCATCTAGCCAAAGTCAGCGAGCCAGCGTCTCTCCTGCTACCTTCATAACGAGAAGTGGCAACAAGCTCACTCTCCCTGCCTGGAATGTTAGTGCTACACAGAAAGCTATGCCCATGACCAAAGAAATAGAACAGATATTTTAAAAGGTGTCTTTTCAAACTTCAGTTTCCTCAGTTACGCAAGCTATCGTTCTGTGACACAGCAAAACCCACACGGCCTACAGCGCCTGGTGCGACTCTGCTGGCAGAGTCACGCGTAGTAGGAAGGCTGTGCCGCACGGTCTAGCAAAGCCAAAGGCAGGACACGAGTTTCTTCGGTGATCTGACCTCATGTGGAAACTTCTTAAACAGACAGCTTAGAGTCACCCACTCAAAGAGGGGTCTAAGGCAAGAAAACCCACATTACCCATTTTCTATACATCAGGTATTTAATTAGCACTGATGTTTTCTGGCTCTACGCATGGATGATCTTTTCTAGAAGAAAATGTAAATGAAGCTCCTAAAATGGAGGAAGGTGGATTCCACCTGTGAAGTCCATCTAGGGAGGAGGCGAATAGGGGCAAGAGAGCTTAGAACAAGCCTGACATATACAGACACAGGTTGCTCAACCAGAATTTAGGCTTTTCCATTTTGGTCAAGACTGCATGAGTACAGCAAACATAGAATCAGAAAAACTTGGTTCTATAGGACAACTTTGGTATTTAGACAAGGTTGCAACAGGCAGGTAATATATGACATCAAGCCTCGAGCACTAGAATTGAAGTCTGTGAGGACTGCTTCACTATGCAAAATTCAAGATTTCTGTGGTGTTTTAATGGGAAAGGTACAGGTCAAATGAGACCCTATGTATCCCCGCTCTATCACAGAGCTGTCCTAAATATCGCCTTGCCCTCCTGCTTTGTACCTGTAGCTTTGCTTTGTCACACTTCAGGTACATTACAAAATGCTTCTGGGTTTAGAAGGGAACTGTGCAGTCACAAGAGTAGGAGGAAGGAGGGCAGGGCTAGAGGAACCTGGTTGTCGGCAGCGAAAAGCCTGTCACGGAGTGGGCCAATCCGTGAACTGGACTGCGTCAGCCTGGTGCAGAAGACTGAATGTAAGGGGTGACGCACAGGAGTAATGTCTGACAACCACACATCTGGCTTCTATGAGCTGTCACCTTATTAAAGAAGTACAGTGTTCAGAGACCCAGAATAAAACAGAGAATCCTAGGTTCAGAGTTCATTCCTATGAACCTCCTCTCCTTCCCCTGATGTGAGATGCCATCTACCGTGCTACTCAGTATCAGATTACCAAATCATTCCCTTCTCAGCTTCTCCCAGAGAAGAGACCATGTGAGAGCATTAACAATGCCACACGCTCAGGTAACATTAAACCCAAGGCAGACCTTGGCAGGTGAGGAGGTGCAGGCCCAGTCCCTAAAAAGGCAGACGGTTCACTGGTGCATTTTTGCTAGTTGCTCCTTCTACTGAATGCTACAATTTAGGAATTAATCACAAGTAACGTCTAATAGTCTTAGCAACACTAATCTCAGCAGTCAGCCCCCACTGCATTTTTCCACATATATATCCAAAGAATGAGGCCCTTAGAAAAACCAGGCTCCCATCATCCAGCACCTTTATTCTCCTGCAAACACTACCTCTTTTAATGTCTCTTTTCTTTCCCTGCTTCAGCTGTAACCTCCAAGTAGCTACTAGCAAATCTGCAAATCTAGTGCCAACCTCCATTCCTAATCACCTGCTGGTCATCTCCACGTTCAAGTCCAGCTGGCTCTTAACAGCATGTGGCGAACTCAAAACAGCATACCTCCTCCCAACCCCAAAAGTGCTCCACTCCCTGTGGCCCCAGGATCACTATCTCTCTGGTCATGCAAGCTTTCAAGCTTCCCATCTGTCACCAAGTCATAGCAATCCTCCCCTGAAATGGCACCCTTCCACAGCTGCCTCTTGTGTGATGTCATCACCTTTGTCCCTAGCCTATTCTCTTGCCTGTATTAATGCAAAGGCGATTCAATTGCTCTTTCCTCCCTTCATGCCACCCAAACACATGCTGCCAGTCTGATCATGTCACTTCCTTGCTCAAAAACCTTCAATCGTTCTCCAATAGATAAAGAAACACTTAGTTTTGGGGTGCCTGGCTGGCTCAGTCGGTTAAGCATCCGACTTCGGCTCAGATCATGATGTCACAGTTCGTGGGCTTGAGCCCTGCATCGGGCTCTGTGCTGACAGCTCAGAGCCTGGAGCCTACTTCCAATTCTGGGTTTCCCTCTCTGCCCTTCCCCACTCACGCTCTCTCTCTCTCTCTCTCTCTAATAAACACTGGAAAAAAAAAAAAAAGAAAGAAACACTTGGTTTTATAATCCACCTCACTCCCTCTGTGCATCCAATGTTTTTACTCCACTAAACTATGTACCGTCTGCACTTCTAGAATGCTTTTGCCTTTTTAAGATCCAGTTCAAATGCCAACCCTTATACAAAATATTAGTTAATTCCTGTGGAGTTCATCTCTGCCTGTGTATTTTAGTTGGCATCTAATTGTAAATTGGTTCTGTATGCATATACTTGTCTTTCGTAGACTATGAACACCTTGAGGGGCGGGAGCCAGAACCTACCCATGTTCTCACTCCAGCAGAGTCTGACAGAGGAGAGGGCCCCGCACGTAGTAGGCAGTCAATAAGGGCTGTATTTAATTAATCAACTCCCAGGATTTCTCTTCATCAAGGTCTCCGCATGAAAAGATGAGGGATAGGGGCGCCTGGGTGGTGCAGTCGGGTTAAGCGTCCGACTTCAGCCAGGTCACGATCTCGCGGTCCGTGAGTTCGAGCCCCGCGTCAGGCTCTGGGCTGATGGCTCGGAGCCTGGAGCCTGTTTCCGATTCTGTGTCTCCCTCTCTCTCTGCCCCTCCCCCGTTCATGCTCTGTCTCTCTCTGTCCCAAAAATAAATAAAAAACGTTGAAAAAAATTTAAAAAAAAAAAAAAAAAGAAAAGATGAGGGATAAAACCTAAAACTACTTCCCATCATCTTCCCCACCACAGTCCCCTTCTCACCTCGTTCAGCTCATCCTTTCAGCCACTCAGGGTTATGTTACAATCACCCTTCTCACTGGGGTTGGGAGGGCAGACCTGACTGACACGACCTCGCTCACTATAGGCACATAAGGACCTGTTACTACTTCTGCTCTGTAGATGAGGAAGCACGTGGGAAAGCCTGATGACTGAAGTCAAGTTGCAGAGCTCGTGAGAAGAGCGCTGAATTTCAAGCTAAGGGCCACTGGACTGGAAAGCACATGCCCATCCCACTACAATCCCACTGTACAGCCTCTTGGGTTTCCTCACAACCACCACTTGCTTTCTAGCACTCTCTGTCAGCCACTTTGGCTTTGGACTTCAATGTTACAACAGTCTCTGACCTGACCTGATAAATCTCTAGCCTATGAGGGAAAATAACTCCAGTCATTTCTTTCCATCTATTTCTATACTTTCTACTTTCTCCTTTCTCAAATCATCTTCAACTCAGTGGGAAGTCCACTCCCAGGACTTCTACCCCAAATAATACCATCATCACTGTGTTTAGGGTGTATGTGAAGCACCAACATTAAAACAAAACCACTTTTAAAGAACACTGCTGCCCTCTGCGCACAAAGACCTTCTGCAACTCAGCACTGACAAGACCTACACTGAGTTAAGTCTTCCAGGACAGGGAACAGAGAAGGCACTGACCCACCCATATTCTCCCCTTGGCAGGTATACCAACATTCTTTTACAGACAAGGATGTACTAATTGTGGGAAACTAGCTGTTAAGCCAGGGCTTACTTCGTTCTGCCAAAAGCACAGGTATCACTACAGTATGGACCATGAGATATGCAGTTTTAATAATCCTTATGAAGATTACCCAGTAAAAGTGGCTGATAAAATCCCAAAACATGGATACAAAGTTATATACATATATATATAAATATGTATTATATACATAACATATGTAATATACAATATATATTACACATATTATACATATATTACGTATATTATACATATAATACATATATATACTATTAACCACAACATATGAACGCAGTTGCCAAAGACTAAAAGGTAACACACGTACAAAACGTTAAAGGTACTATAAGCTGGGTAAACATCAACGAATGTTTAAAATTCTTTAATATTATATTATTTGTCTGGTTATCTACTGCTACATAACAAACCACCCCATAACTCAGAGGCTTAAAACACCACCACCAATTATTTTGCTCATGAATCTGCAAATTGTACCAGGTTTGACATCGGCTGGGTGGCTCAAAGGCTGAGGGCTGGGATCCTCTGCTGACTTGCTCACTCCTGTGTGTGGTAGTTGATGATGGTTGTCAGGGCCTCCTTGGGACTGAGAGCTGGAATACCTAATACACGGCCTGGCCTGGGCTTCCTCACAACATGGCAGCTAACTTCCAGGGACAAACATCCCAAGAGTCAGACAGAAGGTATATTGCCATTTTTAACCTAATCTCACATGTTACAAAGTAGAATTAACATCCACTACCTTCTATTTGTTAGAAACGAGTCATAAAGCACACCCCTATTCATAAGGAAGTCAATCAGAATTCTACCTTTTGATGGCAGACATCAGAATCACTCGGGGAGTTTAAAAATACCCATCCAGACCAACTGAATCAGAATCTCTGGGAAGATTCTAGTACTCCCAAATAAGTAGTACTTTTAAAATGCTTCCCTAGGTAACTCAAATGTATAGTTGGGAGACTGAACCACAGAATTAAGATGATCTCTGAGCTTCCTTCCAGTTCCAAAATTCTAGATTATCAGCCCAATGTAAGAAAGGATGAAGGAGCTAAAAAAGGTAAAATAAAAAGTCTATTAAAAAAAAAAAAAAAAACAGGGGCGCCTGGGTGGCTCAGTCGGTTAAGCGTCTGACTTCGATTCAGGTCATGATCTCGTGGTCCGTGAGTTCGAGCCCTGTGTCGGGCTCTGTGCTGACAGCTCAGAGCCTGTTTCAGATTCTGTGTCTCCCTCTTTCTCTCTCCTCCCCCACTCATGCTCTGTCTCTCTCTTCTCAAAAATAAATAAACGTTAAAAAAAAAAAATTAAAAAAAAAAAAAACCACAAGCACAGATGTATTTTTAGATGTATACATGGATACACACATGTATACTTTCCAAGATCTATAACCAGTTTGGCCAAATCCAACTTGTGTCTAATACTAATGCTGATAAATACAGCATTCAGTTCTTACTGTCCATTAAGGTCAACTCCGAACAGTAATAGTGAGACAAGACCAGATACTCTTGCAGAGCCACCTATAACCTTGCTGGAATTTAGCAGGCCTTTCTAGCCCACCTGACTCTAGCTCACAGCCAATCTGTAATTACCTACATAGCTCCACAGGACAGTGCCAAGAGCACCCAGAGCCCTCTCAGCCCCTGGTACTACTGCTAGGAAATAAGAAGTGCAAATCTAGTTGCCGAAATCCTCAATCTTGAGGTCAAAACTGGATATACCTAAATATGCACACATTATTTCCAGAAGCACTTCTAAATCACTGTGCCTCAAACTAGTGATTTTCAAGATGTGGTCAGCAAAGAAAGTTTCTGATGGCCAAGATTATCTATCCCATGGATTGGCCCAACAATATATATCTAATGAATTTTCCACTGTGTAATTATTATCTACATTAAAGTCACAAAAGCATACATTTAAAAATATAGTCACAATTAGAATGATTTTAATTGGCTATGAACTTTTAATATATTAATTTTGGGGGACATATTCAAATGGAAAAGGGAATATGTACAGATCCTAGGTCAGTTTAAAGTGGTTAATTTTATGTCAATGTCACCTCAAAATTTTTTAATGTAAAATCATAATTCTTACAGGAATATTAAATACTAAATCCCAATATTCAATAATATACATAAAAATATTTCCCAGTATAAAGTAACATTTCATACAGCTTGCTTAATCTTTCAGAGTCTCTATTTTCCACTGATAAAATGTAGATGCCCTGTCCACTGAAGAATAAGTAACCAAAGGAAAATGACTGAATTTTTTATGAACCGTAAGATACCAGATGAACAAATAATTTCTCAAATTATATATGGTCTCAGCTATGAAAAAGAATACCTGAAGATTTGGTGACAACTGAAAACAGATATTGCTAACAAGTTATCAACTCTTTGGATAGATATTAAAAGTCCTGTGGCACAGATCAACTTTAGGAAATACTACTTCTCACCCATTTCCTTTACATTGTGGCCACTTTTGTTCAGGGTATAATTGGCTAGGTTCTGACATATGTTAAGAAATTTATTGTCCTTCTCTTCTATCTTTAGGAAAATAAACCAATTCATCAAATGACCTGCCATGTTAATTCTTTCTGTCCGAAATGCAAGAACCTACGGAAGATAAATGTAAGATAAATGTTTGAACTAGAGAAAGGTCTCTCCCACACATATCAGTGAGGAAATACCTTAACAGGAGCTCTGTGTTTCAATATCTGTTACATAAGAAGAGGCAGAGTCTGGCAGTGATTTTTAATCCTAAGCTCCTCTTTTTTAAATAAATAGGCAAGGTGTGGAGATACGGAAGGTTCCTTTGCTCAGAGGAATCAAACATTCAAGTACTTTAGCTGGAAAAGAAAGTTTGCTGAAGGCTTTCACAAGTACACATTTTTTTTTTTTAAACTCAAAATGCCACTTCCCAGTCTCTCAACTTTCTCTGTATGCAACAGAGAGATAATAATCTGCCAGACAAGAACAACTCTTTGCTAACAGCATTTCTTCCCTCCTCTGTGAAGCAACTATTTGTAAACGGCACAACTTACCGCAAAGATTTTTAACAAGGTTTTCATGTAGAGCTTTCGGATACCAAAGGAGACTCCAAAAATGGCAGGGACTATGATGAAAACGAGGAGGAGGGTGAAGAGGACGGTCAGGGAGATGCCCAGAAGGTTGACAATCAGGCTGTCAAAGGGGAGCAACAGGAACATGGTGGAGGATCCAGGCAGGGCCAGTGCCCTCCTCCCCAAGAACAAACCACTGTCTTCGGATGGTCCTATCAGACAGCACCAGCCTGGGAGAGAAAGCGAGTCCCCATAGGATAGCAAACCCTGTTCCAAGTTCACATCATTCGACTGCCTGGGGGCAGGAGGACCGTAAAAAAAGGCCGTAGGGGACAGCCCAAAAATGCCAGCTCTCTCCAGAACAGATGGACTCTGGAGGTGACTGAGGCAGGAGCAATCTTCAGCACAAGCATCTGAGTCCGGGAGCAGTTTCTGTGAAAGTGAGTAGCATGGGAGGGATCTCTGCTCTGCTCCCCTTATGCTCCTTTCCTTCTAGAAGTTTCACTTTTTCTTTCCTGCTCAAGAGCATTTAGCAGATAAATCTGTCCCGAAGATCTGTCATTGCCAGAAGTACCAAGAAGAGTTCAACTTGGTGCCAGAATAATCCTGATAACTTCTGTGGAGGGGGGTGACTGCTGGCACCTCACACAGAAGGCTATTGAACTTGAATATGTGGAAATTAAATAATTGTTTTACTTAAAACTCCTTCATAAGCTGAAAATTGTGTTCATTGTAGAAAGTTCATATCTGGCCCCATTCTTCCTCTGGAGAGACTCCTGGTGCGTGCTGCGTCCAGGACCCTCCAACCTGGAGAGCTACAGTCTTGGCCAGGAGGACACAGATGCTGGCACGGAATGTCTCATGCTGCTTGCGCAGAGTGCAACTCCAGACGCGTCTGGCATTGGTTTCCTCTGGATATTCTTCTCCCTGAGGCCCCCTTCTCAGCGGTGACCTGGGTTCTTGGCAAGAAGTTGCTTACATGCTGCCAAAGCTGGGGGTGGAAACAGAAACACCATCAGTCACACAAATCAAGAGGAGAAACATCGATGTGCTTTGGCGGGGAGGGGAGCTGTTTTAGAGTAAGCCTAGATTCACTGCCAGCTTCTCAAGTCATCAAGGTCAAAGGGAGTGGGCAGAACAACAGGTAGCAGACACACGTGGAATGAAAGCAGAGATGTTCCATATAAGCTTTCGATTTCAATAATATCTGTGGCCAACTTTCTGAATAGAAAGTATATGGATATATGACACATTCTCAAAGAGGGGATACTGTGAAAAGTGTATTTCCCTCCTACTTGTCCCCCAGCTACCCAGAGTTCTTATCTGCAGAGGCAACCATGTTATCGGCCTCATATTCTTCCCAAGGAATTCTACGCTTATACAAGGAAATCACAATTGATCTTTTCTGCTCACCCCCCCCCCCCAATCTGGCAACAATAATGATGCCATACTCAGCACACTGTTCTTCAACTTGGGTTTTTTTTTGTTTTGTGTCTTTAGCTTATTATATCTTGCAAGAATATTCCATCAGTGCATACAGGGCTCCCTCACTCTTCACAGGTGCACAGTTTTCAACTACTGTACCATAAGTTAGTTAACTGGTTTCCTGAGGTTGGACACTACATTTCTGTTGTTATAAATAATGTAATGAATAACCACGTGCATATGTGACTTAGCACACAAAATGCACATGCAAATACAAATATAAATATATTTTCAAGATAAATTCCTAGAAATGGAATTGCAGGGGAAAAGGAAGCAGAGTTTTAATTTTATAAGACATCACCCCAGGGTGCCTGGGTGGCTCAGTCACTTGAGCATCCAACTTCGGCTCAGGTCATAATGTCAGGGTTTGTGGGTTTGAGCCCTGCGTCAGGCTCTGTGCTGACAGTGCAGAGATCGCTTCAGAATCTCCATCTCCCTCTCTTGGCCCCTCCCCTGCTCACGCCCTCTCTCTCTCAAATATAAACATTTAAAAAAGGAAAAAAAAAAGATACTCTCTGTTTTCTCCAAGGAGATTAAACTCCTCTCTCTAGCTGTCTATCTCCCCACATTGGTCATTCTCTTTTGTTTTAAAGACTTCTTTGTAGACCAGTTTTGGGTTCATAGCAAAACTGAAAGGAAGATACAGAGATTTCCCATGTACCCTGTCCCTACATATATACAGCCACCCCCATTATTAACATCCCCACCAGAAAAGTGCATTTGTTACAAGTGTTGCTGAACCTACACTGACACATCATAGTCACCCCAAGCGCACACTTACATCAGGGTTCACCCTTGGTGCTGTATGCTTTAGAAGCCTGCACAAATGCAAAGCACATGTATCCATCATATACTATCACACAGTAGTTTTTCACTGCCCTAAAATCCCCTTGTGCTCCAATTACTCATCCTTCCCTTTCCCGAACCCCTGGCCACCACTGATCTTTTACTGTCTCCATAGTTTTGCCTTTTCCAGAATGTCTTATAATTGGAATTATATTTTCGGATTGGCTTCTTCCACTTAACATGGCCACTCATAAACTCCACTATTTTAAATATCTTAACAAAAGTATTTCAATTTTAGGTTTCTTATTCCTTTAAAACAATTTTTTTAATGTTCTTATTTATTTTTGAGAGAGAGAATGTGAGTGAGGGAAGGGGCAAAGAGAAAGGGAGACAGAATCTTAAGCAGGCTCTGAGCTGTCAGCACAGAGCCCAATGTGGGACTCGAACTCAGGAACCGCGAGATCAAGACCTGGATGGAAGTTGGACGCTTAACTGACTGAGCCACCCGGGCGTCCCTTACATTACTTACTCCTAACCACAAGTTACCAGTGCAAGCCCTGCACTTGGGAGTACCTTTTCAAATCTCTGGCACACACCGGGGCTTTGCACCAGTCACCTCTGGCTCTGTTCCTATGCATTTACACATTCAAGAAACTGAACAGACAGCAGGTTACAACCTTCACCTTAAACTGTGTCCAGTGCCTTTCTGCACAGAACTCTCAAAACCTTTCACATGTTCTCTTAGAACTTGTCAACAGTATTATTTCCACATCACCCATCATGAAATAAGCAAGACACAGACAGATCCCCCTCTTCTGACTCCTAACCCAGTACTGCTCCCAGTACAGTCCCATACATTTGGTGATTAAATGAAAAAGACATGCCATTTTGTGGCACCAAGTCACAAATACTAGTTCCTGTTTGGGATCCTCCAGTTCTTCCACTTTTGCACTATCATTATCACTGCTAACATACTGAATGCAACGTGACAGATCCTGAGCTAACCTCACAAACATTTTACATACCCTACCCTCACTTACGTCTCACAACAGCCCTGTGGTGGAGTTCTTATCATCACTGCTATTTTACAAAGGAGGAAATCAAGGCTTAGAGGATCACTTAAGTTAAGGGAATCATACAGCTACTAAGTATCGGAGCACGAATTTGCACCAGGGGATCTGTCTCCTAGCCCAAGCTCTTTAACCATGCCCTCCTACCTCCCAAACTACCATATTGCAATGAATGAACACTTCCTTCATGGCAGAGCTGCTCTACAGAACTTCTTGTGGTCAGAGAAAAACCACAAGGCGAATCTAGATTCATGTATCAGAATTTGGAGTTCTCAGAATCCAAGGTACAAACCTGCTCTTTCATTTTTATAAACTGGCTAAACTGACTGTACATGCCAGATTTTTAACAGCACACCAACAGAGGTTGAGGAAATTAGATATATTTCTGAGACTTCATTTAATTTGCTGAGTCACTGTATTCTTTAAACCTGTCTCATTCCAGCCTAATTCTAGGGCCACATCTCTGTTCCACTCTTCTGTCCTTGTTCCCCTTGTCTAGCACTCCCATGGGAAAGAAGGAACAAAACCCCTGTGCCCCACTGGTCAAGGTTACCCTGGGTTCCATGGACCCAAGATGACTGACACCAGGGTCCTTTGACTTCCCATGCCAGAGTTTAGATCTCTTTTCCTTGACTCACAATCAACTGAGAATTCCCAAGGTTATTCTGGGTTCATGTCCCCAAAACATTAAACACATTTAGCAATAAACTAATTTCTTCAGGGGTTGATGAACCATAGCCCAAAGGCCAAATCTGGCTTTGGCCTGTTTTTCTAAGCCAGGAGTGAGCTAGGAATGGTTTTTACATCTTTAAAGAGTTGTAAAAAATGAAGAATAATATATGACACAGACCACAGCAAAACCTATTTACTATATGACCCTACACAGTTTGCCAACCCATGACCCAGCTGCTCCTTTTTCCTCTGAGAGGCACTGAACTCACGCCCCATCCCATGGTTCCACCGCACCCCTTGAGTTCATGTTTATGGGTGCCAGACTCCAGAACAGAGAACAGTAACGTAGCCAAACAAGTTATCTGGCCAAGACTAAACAATCCCCATGTAGATTCTCAGAAGTAAAGAGAAAGAGCAAGCAAACCACAGTTATCAAACAGAGTCCCAAATATCTTGCTGGATCAGCAGAACAGCCATTAAATCCGGAAGACTGGTTGGTGTCTTAGGCCCCATAACACAAACTTTGATCTCTGGAAATAGTATCAGAAAATCAGTCACTTCAGAGCTCTACCACACAATTCCCAGATGACTGTTCACTTAAGAGAAGACATCACTTTGCTTCACGTAAATATAACCATGACTCCACAAGCATGAGGTATTTACTCATTCTCCTGACTTCCACAGCCTTCAGCCAGACTCACTGAGAGTAATTTGGACCAAAGTTGCCCCAGGAACCCAAATGGTCCAGAGAAAAACAGAAGAACCAAGTAGTTCTGAGCCTTTTAGGAGGGAGGGTGGCTTCATCCTAGGAATGTGACAGAGCCCATCACTAAGTTACCTAAACTCTTCAAGCCATTGAATGGCAAATCTGGGACTTTAAGCCCCCAAATGACCCAATTTCCAGGGCTCCTCAGATCTGAGAGTGATGAGTTCATTCATTCAACAAATACTCAATGGGCACATTACTATGTCTCACACATTATGTCAGGCATTATTTAGTGCCTAGAGACAAGTGTTAAGCAAATAAGCATACACAAAGTCATAATTTCACACTTTGATAATTGTTAGCAAGGCAAAGATAATTCTGGGAAAGAAAATAACAGAGGTAAGTTAATTTAATATAGGTCATCTAAACCAATTTTGATCCAATCACAAGTCAGAGACTATTATGATTCCTAACTGCAAAACCAAATACAGCTGAAACTGGAATAACAATATGGGTTTGAACTACATGGGTCCACTTACATGTGGATTATTTTCTGATACAATACTGTATTTTCCCTTATGATTTTCCTAATAACATTTTCTTTTTGTAGCTTACTTTTTTCTTTAAAAAAATTTTTTTAATGCTTATTTTATTTTTGAGAGGGGGAGAGAGAGAGAGACAGAGTGTGAGTGGGGAAGGGGCAGGGAGAGAGGGAGACACAGAATCCGAAGCAGGCTCCAGGCTCTGAGCTGTCAGCACAGAGCCCAATGTAGGGCTTGAACTCATGATCTGTGAGATCATGACTGGAGCCAAAGTCAGATGCCTAACTGACTAAGCCACCCAGATGCCCCTAGCTTACTTTTTAATAAGAATAGAGTACATGATACATGAACAAAATATATATCAACCAACTATTTATCAGTAAGGCTTCAGGTCAACAGTAGGCTATAAGTTTGGAGAAGGTCGAAGTTACATGCAGATTTTGTCAGCGCCTCTACTGTCCAGGTTGTTTAAGGGTCAATTGCACCATGAAACTTCCTACTTCAGGAGACCATGACTACCAGAATATACCCAGAGGGATGCCACCACATATCAACTCAAAGGAAAAAAACACAGAGTTAATGCATTTTTCAAGCACAATGTCTGTCACATATTAGATCTCAATAAATGGTACGTACTACCATTCCATTAGGGTCAGAAGAAACCCAGAGTATTGTCTTCGGTTACAAATGCTAAACTTTAAGAGGGCTACAGAGAGGAAAGCATTTCAAAGTATGTCCTAAAACCCACATGCCAAAAAGTACTACCTGCCTAGCAAGCACTAGGCGCTCAATAAAAAGGTTAGCTGTAAAGCATAGAAATGGGAATTAAAACTAGTGAGATGGCCAAAAAAACCCTCCAAAAAACAAAACCAAAAAAAAAAAAAAAACCCCCAATTTCTCTTATAAACCACTGTATTGGTGAAAATGAGAAATTACCCTCAAATACTGCTTGTTGGAGTGTAAAAATGGTACATCCTCTATGGAGAACAACTCAGAAAATGTGATGAGAATTTTACCCGCACATAACCTTAGCTCCAGCAATTCTACTTCTGAAAATTTATCCTCAAGATAAATTAGAACAGTAGTTCTCACCCAAAGGCCATTTTACACCTGACCACCTTCTCCCTCCCCCAAACATTTGGTTCATGTGCAGACATTTTTAGTTGTCACAACTTGGGATAGGGAGCTACTGGCAACTAGTACAGAGAGGTCAGGGATGCTGCTAAACATCCTGTAATGCACAGATCACCTCCTATGGGAAAGAATGATCCAGCCCCAAATGACAATGGTGCCAAGGTTGAGAAACCCTGTACTGATGCATATACAAAATGATGTGTGCAAGGTTACTGACTGTAGCACTGTTTGTAATATCAAAAGAAATGCCCAAGTCCATTAACAGAAGATACAATGGAACACTATTCATCTGTTAAAAGAAGAAAGACATTTACTTGTGTACAGATAAGAAACAATCTACCAGTTAGATGCAGAACAATGTTCAGAGTAAATACCAACTGTGAGAGAGGAAAAGGAAAAAATACATAGTTTGTATGTATTTGCAAAGATACAGATCTCTGGAAACATACACACAAAATGGCTACAGTTGCCGCCTCTAGGAGTGGAAGGGAGAGGTCACTTTATCTTTGTGCTATTTTTAAAATTGTATTTATCAGGGCGCCTGGGTGGCTCAAGTGAGCCACCGACTCTGCATTTCGACTCTGGATTTCAGCTCAGGTCATGATCTCGCAGTTCTGAGAATGAGCTCTGTGCTATCAGAGCAGAACGTGCTTGGAATTCTCTCTCCTCTCTCTGCCCCTCCCCCACTCATGTGCGAGCTCGCACTCTCACCCTCTCTCAAAACTAACAAACTTAAAAAATGAAAAAAACTTAAAAAAAAAAATAAAATTGTATTTATCATTTTAAACAGGTAATAGTGCTGTGTGAATTTAATGTCAAATGTATTAGAGTAGTGGAATACAAGAAATTTGCTTGAATAGTAAACTAGGGCCTAGGAGGAAATGTACAGTGTTTCCAAGGAAATAGGGAGTGCTCAGAGCCACTATGCTGAAGTGAACCTGAAGTGCTAAAAAACCAAGAATACACATACAGCAGACATTAATCCTAGATAAAATAAATGGTTCAAAACAAAGCCAAGATACAGTTAAAGGATAACTCAATTCACTAGAAAGAAGACAGTAATATATGGTCAGTTTCAGGGTCTTGGTCTTAAGTAAAGTTGTTATGACCTTAAGTACTTTCCCCTTGCCTACAAAGGGCTAACTTGAGTTGGAACTGGGTAACAAGTAACATCCTACCAAGTTCTCCCAAGGCAACATTAAGTCTTCCAAACTGGAAAAGAAAAAAAAAGAACAAAGCAAACAGGATTATTTTGATATTCTGGGGCAATCAGCCTAAGAAAGAACAATGTGATTTGCTGGGGTTTTATGACCAAGACGTCTCAGAACACTGCTCTGGGAGCTCATTTCAGAAATGGCACTTTTACATTTGAGTATTGTGTATGTAACTGGAAGCAACTTCCTTGCCTTTTGTTTTTTAAATCTTTTTGTCTGGTTTATTTCTCTAGGCATAATTATTCTGAGGAATCACTCATGTTGCTGCACACATCAACATGTGTGCAGCAACATTCCTTTTTACTGCTGAGCTACAGTCCAATGTATGGCTATACCACATTTGTTTATCCATTCACCTACTGACAGGCAACTGGGTTGTTCCCATTTGGGACTGTCACAAATAAAGCTGCTATCTACAAGTCTTTGTATGGATACACATTGTAATTTCTCTTGGTAAATAACCTAGGAGTCGAATGACTGAGTCTCAAGTAGGTGTGTATTTAGCTGCCAAACTGCTTTCTAAGCTGGCTGTACCATTTTGCACCCTCACCAGCCATGTATGAAAGTTCCATTTGCTCCACAACCTTACCCACACTTGACAGGATCAGTCTTTTTAATTTTAGACATACTAATGGATGTGAGGTGGTAACTCATAACTTTAATTTGCCCTAAGGACCAATGACACTGAACATCTTTTGTGCTTATTTACGATCCATCTGCCTTGGTGAAGTGTTGAATCTTTTGCCTATTTTTTATTAGGTTATTTTATTACTAAGTTTTGCTATGGGCTATTTTTTTAAAAAACCAAGCTTTCCCCACCCCTCACCCCCAAAAACTAAACAGTGTTATTTGAAATTAGAAAGCATTATTACCGGACTACACACTTAAACATTGTGAAGATGGTTTTAAAAAAAGAGAGAGAAGTTTGATCCCACAGACAAAAAATAAATAAAAAAAATAAAAAATAAATAAAAAGAGAGAAAGCGTTTCATCACAAAGGTACAAAATTTGTGGACTGGCAGACTTCTTTGTTCAATGTGCCACAAATTTGAAACAATCCTAACTACACTAAAACATGAAACAAAAAAACGAATGATCACAACCACAAACTCTATTTTAGCCTCAGAACAGAGTATTACTAAGAACCTAAAATGCTCCTTTCTCTTTATGTTCAGCTGACAGTGATCTGCACTGTCCCACACAGCAGCCACTAACCACACAGAACTCTTGAGCTCTTGAAATGTGGGTAGTCCAAACTGAAATGTGCTGTAAAGTACACACTAGATTTAAATGACTATGAAAAAAATGAATGTAAAAGACCTCATTAATAATCTGTATATTGATTATACATTGAAATGATATTCTGGATCATTATGGTTAAATAAAATATATGATTATAATGATTTTCATGTGTTTCTTTGTCCTTTTTTTTAAAGTGGCTACTACAAAATTTAAAATTATGGGGGCGCCTGGGTGGCTCAGTCGGTAAAGCATCCAACTTTGGCTCAGGTCACAATCTCACAGTTCGTGGGTCTGAGCCCCGCACTGGGCTCTGTGGTGACAGCTAGAGCCTGGAGCCTGTTTCGGATTCTGTCTCCCTCTCCCTGCCCCTCCCCTGCTCATGCTCTCCCTCAAAAATAAACACAAAAAACATTTAAAAAATAATGCATGTGGTGTGTACTTTACTGGATAGCACTGATCAAAAACTTTTAAGCAGACCCTGAAAATAAAATATGTCTAACTGGTAAAGAAAAAAATATATATACATATAATATATTTTCCTTCCCCATTGCTATGTGGTGTGAAGAAAATGGTAAATTGGAGGAGCTTAGAATTGGAACTCAGGAGTCTTTCTGGCTAAGGGTTCAGGCACAGCTGTTACTATCTGGTCTGTAACTCATTCAGCTTCCGTGGATTTAAATTTCCTCACCAGTTTTTTGGTATTTTAATTCAAAACGTCAACAGAAATTTATTAGGCTCCTTCTTACAAAGCATTATTCTAATACTGCAGATCTTAGGCTTACAGTCTAAAAGGAAGTGCAATCCAAATACACTAACAACTACTCCAGAAGGCAAATTAAAAGAGTGCCCAATGAAAGGAGACAAAACCCTGTGACTGGGTGACAGGTGTATATGTGTGCCTGTGTTTTAAAGGAGAGACAGCACCTTTAAAGAGTTAGGAAAAACTCCAATCTTCGTAACATTCCTACCAACTCTAAACTTCTGTGCTTTTAAAAAGCACTCTTCATGCTATAGTAAGTATTTTGTAGTTTAGTGATAACATGGAATTGATGATATTTGGTCAAGTCCTCCCTTGAGCATAATGATACAGAAAGAAGTAAATGACAGGCTATAATCAGGTTCTACTTTACTTGAAGAAACAATTTTACAATATATTTCAACCAGGGTCAAATCATCTCTAGCTTCTATCTCCAGAAAGCAAGAAATCTATAATAAGATGTAACATTTTGTGATGTGCACATAGATAAATGTTTTTTTCTTCAGCAAAAACCATTTTTACCAGGCTAGAATCCTAACTAACCACTGCACTTTCTGAAGCCACAAACACAAAAAACCCCACACAAAACATAAGATTTCTCCCCACACCCATGTCTTTATGGGTAATGATTTACCAACACACCCAGATACTGCTATTTAACCGGTTATTTCCAAAAGCTGGATGAGCATGACAACCACTGCATTTAGGTCACAAACTAACAAAAGTCCATCCTGAAAATAATTTATAAATAACTATGTCACATTACAGAACCTAAATTTATAAGCAAACTCTATATGACCTCTAAATACAAAGATTCCTTTATTCACAACATTCTTTGGAGGTACAATATCCCCTCCAACTTTAAGGGTGGAGACTGGGGTACAAGTAGAGTTTACCGGTCTTTCTGGAGATAAGAAAACTTAACAGCACAGATGCATACCATTGTTTTATTTATAAAAACAAAAACAAAAACCAAAAAAAGTGCCTAATCCATGTTAGATCCAGCCTAGGATTCTTATCTGTTAATATCAAGAAAGGATGCTTCCTGGAAGGGTGCTATCTTCTCTTTGTCATCAAGAGCAAAATTTCAGGATCGAATACCGAATCATCCCAGTTCCCCTTAGTTACCCTTTTCTTAAATAGCTGTGAATGTTGTCTACATCTTTTTTAAGCTTGTTTGTACTCTCAGTCTGGTATTCCCCTTCTAAGGTCAGAATTTTCCCATGCTTCCTAAAAGCTGTGATTAGAATTTCTCATCTGTCCCATATCTAAAGAAGTATTTACGTTTATTTATTTATTTATTTATTTATTTATTTATTTATTTGGAGAGAGACAGACAGAGAGAAGGAGAGAGAGAGAAGACTCCCAAGCAGGCTCCATGCTGTCAGCACGGAGTCCAATGTGGGGCTAGAACACACAAACCATGAGATCACAACCTGAGCTGAAACCAAGAGTCAGCCACTCAACTAACTCAGCCACCCAGGCACCCCTAGTTTAAGAAATATTTTAAGACAGATCCCTAGTTTCATTATTCTGGAATTTGATGGAAAAGTTCATATTAACCCATCCAAACCCTTCATTGTAAGAGTTTTCAGTTACAGCCCTTCTACACGTTTTCCTCTCCTGAAAGATACAACTTTTAAAGGCAAGGACTATGGTACAGGAAAAAGGAGACTGAATGTGGAGTTGGGAGAGGTTTCCAGACTCAGGACTCTTATTCCTGTAGATCTGGACAAGTCACTGAACCTCTATGGACTCTGAGGTGGCATCAGAAATGAAGAAGTTAGACAACATGATCTGGAAGTTCTCATCCAGATCTGAAAGACTTTTTGTTTCAACCTGTCCTCCAGCAGCTTCATCATTTTAGATACTCTTTTTTGGCCCCTCTCCAATGCTTATGTATTTCTTAGTCAAAGGACTTCCAATAGAATATGTCCCCAAAAAGTACATTATGACTTTATACAACAGTAAGATTTTTATTTTGAATCCCAAACTACTTTTGACATCAAGGATTTATCCCAGAGCTTGCCAGGTGCGGGGGGGGATGGATAGGGATGTGGATGGGACAGACTTAACGTAAAGATCAACTGTTGGGGCTGGATGATGAATACATGCTGGTTTATTATTCAGCTATTTTTGTATGTCTGAAATTCTCCATAATACAAAGTTGGAAAAAAAAATCACTATCAAAGTGAGAGAAGAATGGCATTATTACAGAACTCTTTCCTACAGTCTCTGGCATAGGATAACTGCTTTCACACCATTTCCCTTGGGTTGAGACAGAATCGACAGGATACGAAACTAAGAGAGGCACTCAAAGTTCAGCCAAAATTAAGGAAAATGAACCAGAAAGGAATTGTTCTCAAGAAGGTTATCACTGAGAAGATCCATGGCACGGAGGGCACGAGCAGTGAGAGGCACTTAGATCTAGTACAGTAATGAACTTGTTTCCACAAAGCTATACCATATGTTTCATGCGGGAGATTTTCCCTAAACTTTTAAACAGCGAAAGTTAAAACCCTATGTGAAACGGAAGTGAGGAAATAAACCCTCTGGTAGGAGGATGCCTTGCAGGACATGAAATCAAAACAGAAAGGCAAGGGATTTCGGGGGTTAGGGAATTCTAAAGAAAGAAAAATGGGTTCCTTTGGAGACCAAGCGAGGAGAATATCAATCCCGGGGAAGCCAAAGTACCTAAGAAAAGAAATCACAGGTGAAGGCGCTTCCTCGTGATCTCTACTACCCCCCACCCCCCTTCAGCCCTCCCAGGCTCCACTCCTCCACGCTCGGGGTGCGGACTGCGGAGCACCTGGGATGCGGGCGAACTCCGAAGAGCCCATTCGGAGAGGAGCCTGCCGGAGCAGGGAGTGGAGGGACCAGCCCAGCACCGGCCTCTGGGAGGGCTGGGCGCGGGCTCCGGGGCGCTGTGGCGGGACGGCAGGGCTGCGCGGCCAGCGCCCGGGGAGGGGCGCGGACTGTTCCACTGCGGGCGAGGGGGCGGAACGTTCCGACCGGCTGGGAAACCCCAGGAAGCGGCAATGGTGCCTCCTGACGCCGGAGCGGCGTAGGGAGGGTGTCCCCGGCCCTCAGGCCCCTCGCTGGGCTCCTCGCCCCGAACCCCCCGGCCCGTTGTCGGCTCCCCTGGGGCCAGTGACCTTCAGGACGGGGGATAATTCGGTCATACTCACCGACCGCGAGGCTCCGGGGCTCCCAGTCCCTCCGTGAACGATCCCTCCCGCCCTTGGCCGCCGCCGCCGGCCGAGGCGTGCGTAAAGACGTGCGCGCGCCCGCCCTTTGTCTACGCCGCTTTGACGTGACCCCTCGCGTCCCATCCCCACCCCTCCCGCCGTTTAATCTCTCACCCGGCACCCGAGCGCCGGGCGCGCGCCGGGCGGGGGCCCCGAGAGGCGGGGCGGGGGACAGGGCGCTTCGTCACCTGCCCACGGCCGGGCGCGCCCGGGACCGACAGAGGCGCCCCCTGGCGGGCCAGCTGCCGTTACCTCGGGCTGGCCCGGAGCCGCGGAGGCTGGTACTGTGCTTCCAGGGTCCTGGTCGCCTGCCCCTCATTGTGGCGCGCATCCCCCAGGATTCCTGCTCTGATAAGGGGCTGCGCTTCCTAAAAGGGAGTCTCCACGTTTCTGAGCTGTGCCCGGGCCTGAATACTGGCTACTTCATTTCCCCGAGGTGCGCTCGTATAGAGTCTAAAGAGAGTGAAATCAGCCCTGATCAGCAAGAAGAGGCTTGAGTCACTAAATTATCTTGTCATCTTGGGGCTGTTGGGAGTATTCGGTGAGATACAGTTCTGGATGTAAAGAACGTAGCCCGAGGCCTGGAATGCTCAAGAAACATTAGCTGCCATTACCGTCACTGCCACCACCACCACCACCACCACCACCACCACCATCATCATCATCATCATCATCGCCATCATCAGTATCATCCCTGAGTCTCATCTGTCTTACTAGTGAAGCCAGGGAGTTCAAGGGGTTGGTAAGGACGATTTCCGTGTTCCCTCGCAGGTGTAACTCTCCAACGTCTACTTCAATTCGGCAGGGATCTCTCCGCTGAAGTCTAGCTCGTGCCTGCTGGACTTTGCCTGTGTATTTCAAACCATCTCTTGGACTTCAAATGCCTAACCCAAGTGTATCATCTTCCCTAAAGTGGATTCTTCTTAGAAAAAAAAAATTAACCCTTCTTCTTTTTGCTCTTAAAATACATTTTTGCCTCCAAAAGCAGCCCTCACTCCCCCGCCCCTTCATTCTTTATACTATTGTCAGATTGCCATTCCCTGCTAAATAACCTGATAATAAATCTTCAGGATAAAGTCCACATCCTTAGACCTCAAAATCTGACTGTAAGAATGATGGCTGTGCTCCAAAAACACTCATCCCCACACCTGTTTGGGTCTTATCACATATTTGTGAACTCAATCATTTATCTGTTCATTTAACATACCTTCATTTGAGCCCTTCCTATATGGCCAGTTTTTGCCAGGGCCCCAATGATACAAAGTTGAATAATGCATGGCCATGTCAAATCTTCCACTAGATTAAATTCCATAAAAGAATACTGGACATCATACATTTTTGTGTCCTCCTCAGTGCCAGGGCTAGAGTTGTAAAGTGGCCACCACCATCTTAAATGCTCTTGGGTTCTTATATCTGGTCTCCTTTCCTGCCCCCAGAACTGGTCAAAACTTGGAAGTAGTCTGTTATTTGTTCTGCTTTTGTGTATTCATGTTTACATTTTCTTACAATTCTTGCCATATATTACAGTTCTTTCTTTACAATAATTTTGAAATTAAAAAATGTTTCACACATTTTAGAGGCTCAACACAAATGGTATTGATTGATTCTTTGCCCAGCCAAATAGTAGACTCAGTTGTATCAACACACAAGAGCATGCACATATTCACTGGCACGTTCTTTAAACTTCAGTGCAGGAAGGCAATCAAACCTCCTTTTGAAGAGGGAGCCAATAAGAACTGGGTTAATATGGTTTCCTCAGTCTCCAGAGTTTTGTTTGCAGAGGTCAATGATCTGGGCACATCTCTATCTTACTCATTTCTAGGCAGAAGAGTACAAATGGGAGAGATAAAATGAGCAAGTAATGCTTGAAGAGTTAGACACAAAGTAGGTTTATCTACATGGAAAGCCCATTGCCTATACCATGACTAGACTTACATCCAACACTAAATTACTTGTCATGGTGAATTTGGACTGTCTTTAGATTGTTGAGGTATTTACTGGAATGAAAATACTCTTTTAATACAAAAACTAGGTGAGTAATCTTAAAAGCCTGATGAAGCTTGATAGTCCATTCAAAAAGAGGGACTACAGTGTTCAAGTTTTCAGTGAGAGTTTTAACAACCCCCGTGTCATTCTGACTTTGAGCTAATTTCCCAATATGTGGGACTTTTGATTTCAGCGCAGGTCATGATCTCACGGTTCGTGAGATCAAGTCCTACATTAGGGTCTGCACTGACAACATGGAGCCTGCTTGGGATCTCTCTTCCTCTCTCTTCACTCCTCCCCTGTTTGCACGCACACACTCTCTTTCTTTCTCTCAGAATAAATAAACATTAAAAAAAAGATACTCTTTCCCCCCAGTAGAATAATCCCATAAGTGTGCTGTATAACTTCTCTCCCTTCCACGGATACCTTTTCATGTAAAAGCCTTTGACATTAAGAGGTGAAACACAAATATTTACTAAACAATCAGCAAAATCAGTGCTCATTTCCAAGCACCAAGAGAAAAAGACAAATTAAGCAAAAGGTGTTTTCTTTTTAAAATTTGTTTTTAATCATAAAATACACGTAAAATATACCGTCTTAACCATTTCTAAATGTCCAGTTCAGTAGTGTTAAGTATATTCACATTATTGTACAACCAATCTTTGCAAATTTTTCATCCTGAAAAACCAAAAATTATATCCATTATACAAAAACTCCCATTCCCTCTCTGCCCCAGCCCTAGGCAACCACCATTCTACTTCTGTTTCTGAGTTTGATTACTCATACCTCATACTCCTATCTAAGTGAAATCATACAATATTTGTCTTTTTGTGACTGGCATATTTTGCTTAGCATAATGCCTTTCAGGTTCATCCATGTGCATCAAAATTTCCTTTTTTTTTTTTTTTTAAGTATTCAACCTTAAATGTCCTGTTGTACGTATATACAACATTTACTTTACCCACTCATCCATTGATGGGCATTTGAGTTGCTTCCACCTTTTGGCTATTATGAATAATGCTGCTGTGAATATGAATGTAAAAATATCTGAGATGCTGCCTTCAATTCTTTTGGACCTATTCCCCGAAGTGGGATTGCCAGATCATGTTGTAATTCTATTTTTAATTTTTGGGGGAACCACTACTTGTGATGCCCTTCTTTGCTATAGGAGTTGTGAAGTTGGGAGGAGAGATCCAGTGATATAAATCTGAGAGTCATCAGAATATGGCTGATACACATGCTGGATTAGATCAATACAAGAACATTCTGACTTAGGAAGCAGGGACTTTGCAGTTAAGAGCAAAATGAAGAAGAAAGAAGTTTTTCAGTCTGCGTCCACACTGTGGTCCTCAGCTTGAAAATTCACAGACCCAATGTTGCCAATTCACAGCAAGATAATCTGGTTCTGGGAACTGATTTGTGATAATCAAAGCTACAGGAGACACTGATGAAAGTGGCTCATTTATTAACTAGGTGGATAATTGAAAATGCCAAATTTACTGGAATAATAGAATCCATAGGTCAGTTCATACCCTTAGCAGTGGCACCGTCTACTTGGGAGACCAAATCAACATCAATAGGTTGATGATAAAGTTTTTTAAAAAAGGAAAAAGGAAATGTATTACTTTAAAGTCTTTGGTGACATTATATACCCCCAAAGTTGTACTTGTATAGAGTTCTATCTGCCAAGCAACCAAAAACAGTTGGCCAAGCAGAACATCTCCTCCTCTTTGTCCAGCTCTCCATTTTCTAAAATCCACTCCCACTGGCCATTATCACCTCCATTAAAACAATGGCTACCGGGGCACTGAGTGGCTCGGTCGGTCGGTTGAGGTTGAGCTTCCGACTTCTGCACAGGTCATAATCTCACAGTTCCTGAGTTTGAGCCCCACATCGAGCTCACTGCTGTCAGCGCAGAGCCCACTTCAGATCCTCTGTCCCCCTCTTTCTCTGCTCCTCTCTCGTTCATACTGTCTCTCTCAAAAATAAACATTTAAAGAGAAAAAACAAAAAAATAAATAAAAACAAAATAAAAAACAACAAACAAACAAACAAAACCACGGCTGCCTTCCTGAGCCTCCCAGGGAAAGAAAATGGGAGTTGCCAATTACTGTAACAATAATTCAAAAGCCTAGTGGCAATCGCATATATAAACAAGACCACTAAAGCTAACTGAAATGTGATTTTTGGCAAACCTCTAATCTTTTAGGTCCTCTCTTTAAAGGTGAATTCCAGTAAGATGCTTTCTCTGATCTCTCCCTAGGGGCTCATTCTCCGTGTGTGTGTGTGTGTGTGTGTGTGTGTGTGTGTGTGTGTCCTTTTTTTCCCCTTCACACGTTTCTAACACTGTCTGGGTGCCTCTAACAGTATTTATTTTTATTGATTATCTGTGTGTCTGGTTCTGCTCACAGGACTGTGACTTTTGTTTTACTCATCTCTTTATCCCCCCAAATTAACATGATGTCTGGCACATAGTGGTTGCTCAATAAATGTTTGCTGAATGAGTAAAAACTACATGACGACTACTATAAACTAAACAAATTATGCATGTGTATAATAAAATCATGAAATGAATGAAGTAGTACTTAACACATGGAATTTGGTAGACAATACAGGGTGTGTGTGAGAAAAACAGTAAAATGGGGCACTGAATGGAAAAATTACTGACATAGGAAACGTTATCATAAATCAAACCAGTTTATGTTAGTCTGGATGTTTGAAAGGGCGAAAGAGTCCTGGGCCATTTTTGTTTTTATGAGATTATCGTTACAAAAAAACCAAAAAACCAAAAAAACCCCCCAAAAAACAAAAAACAAAACAAAAAACCTTACAGGATTACAATTGTAGCATATAGTACATGTGTGTATTTCCAAAATTAACAATTTTAAAGAAAAAGGGGCAAAAAACCAGTTATGCTTTTTGTAAGATATGGCTTTATAAAAATATCAAATATTAATTCAGTAGAGTACTTGGTGATCTGGCAATGAAAGATCTGATCAGCATCTTTTTTTCAATCCTGTTAGCTGTCTCTGTGGTTGTAGGAGTAACAGCATTGGAGCTAATATCAAAAGTCTAGATTCCAGGCCCTCTACACTGTGAGAGACCTGACCCATCTGGTCCTCCAAGACTTCCCTACTAGACCCTGACTTCAGTTGTATTTTCTTAAAGGCTCATCAATAAGATTCCAGAAACCCTAGTTTCATGGGAACTATATTACAACACATTCAAGGGGTAAGTCACCTTTATAGCTGACTACTCGTTTTTTCTGTTGATTCTTACCAGCTTTAATTTCAGAGACCCACCCCCAGTCTTGACAGCATACCCTGTGCAGATGGCCCACCCTCTTTGTGATCATCTCTTAATAAGCCAGACATAGAAGCCTGGGTACGGAGGCGGAGGAAACAGTGTCAATAGCGTCCCTTATCAGATGAGGAAGCTGCAGCTGTGTTCTCACTGCCCCAGGAAGCTTGGGGGTTGGCTCCTTCTATCTTTACCCCTTTAACCTCCTGGCTGGTTTAAAAAAAAATTTTTTTTTAATGTTTTATTTATTTTTGAGACAGAGAGAGTCTGAGCATGAGCAGGGGAGGAGCAGAGAGAGAGAGAGCGAGACACAGAATCTGAAGCAGGCTCCAGGCTCTGAGCTGTCAGCACAGAGCCCGACGCAGGGCTCAAATTCAGAGACTCAGGGCTGGAACTCACAGATGCGGGGCTCCAACTCACAGAGCGAGAGATCATGACCTGAGCGGAAGTTGGATGCTCAACTGACTGAGCCACCCAGGCGCCCCAGACCACCTGGCTGTTTTACATGGAGGGATTGGGGTTGGGGGAGGACCTCTAGGGACCAAAATAAACAAAGTCAATGTTGCTTGTTCAACCAAGAAGTCAAGGACAAAGGAGATAAAGATTTTTTTTTTTAAAAACAACACTTTTATTTAAAATTTGTCATCTATTAATGATAATCTGAGAGAATGAACAATCTCTGAAAAGAGGGTAAAATCTCTCAAAGACTAAGGATCTCAGAACATGATGTAATGAAGCTGGGAACATACTTGGCACAAATATTCATTATTTCAACCCATATGTCTTGAGTGTCTCAGGGGTGGCCAACAATATACCTGGCAGTCCTATCCCAGCCTTCCCAGGCCCTGAGGGAAGCAAGCAGTTCAGTAAGCAGCTTCAATACAGGGGGATAAAATACAACAGGGAAAGTGTGTGTGTAAGGGGGGTGGAGGCAAATAGGAACACAAGTCTGGCAACTGGGTCTAGGTCAATTACACTTTAAAAATGTACTGAATAGTTCATAATGTCTGTTTTTTCAGTACATTTATTTTGAGGTAGACAGAGTTTCCCCAGACTCTTATCTGCTGGAGGGGGGGAAAGGTCAGGTGTTTAAGCGATGAACTGCGAAGATGCTTTAGCAAACATTTTTTTGGGGGGGGGGGGCAAAAGTTGAAGTTGCCAGACGATTTTGAGTTACCAGGAAAATAGCCACTTCTAGAATGAGAGAAAGTAAAAGCATATTTCTGTGCTGCATCTGTATCTTCAAGGTAAAGAACTCCTCCTGACCTCACCCACACACCCACGCAGTCCTTACAGACCCTCTCTGCCAGGCCTTTTAAAGAATTACATGTAAAAGCTTTATGTACGTTAATTCTGTTCCACACTCCAAAGGCTCTCTTCCCAGCAAAGGGTAAAGGGTGCCGTTGCCAGCATCTTCCTGAAGGAAATATCACTTCTGTGAGAAGTGAGCCTGCCAGGAGAGAAGGATACAAAGCATTCAAGGCCTGGGACAGGGGGAGGAGAAGGGAGGGCTAGCATTTGCCGCGGTCCTGTTTCCCCACTATGAATTCGGAAGCAAACACAGTCTGGGTAAAGATCCTGGAGGGAGAGGAAACGCTCACAACCTGGGCAACAAAACCAAGCTTTGCCTGCGCAGAAAAAGTAATCGAGAGGGCTCAGCCTGTGGGCCCTCGGAGAGTTCAGCTTCATTCTGAGGAGCAGGACTGGGAACTAGGCACCAAGCAATGGTTTTGGCCTTGGTTCTTGTCCCCCAAGAGATTCCGAGCAAGCTCTAAGGAGAAGCAGACCCGGAGAGTGCCCTCAGGGCCCGGGGATCCAGCGGCCTTGCCATCTGGAAGGCGAAGCTGTCCGTCTGGCGTCTGCAAGGACCTGTCGTGTGAACACAGGACGCTTCTTGGAAGGAGTCCCAGGCGTCAAAAGTGCTGCTCACCTGCACTGGAAAGCCAGCGCGCGCGCGCACTGTGCCTCCCGGCAGCCCCCCGCCCCTTGCCCTGTGCCCTGCTCCCCGCACTTGCTCCCGGCCTGCGGGCGCCTCCGGAAGCTCCGAGAGCCGCCCAGGCGCGCGGAGGCGGGGGGGGGGGGGGGGGGGGGGGGTGATTGGGGGCAGTGCGGGGCGCGGGAAGCTGGTGGCGCGACACGAACCCTCCTCGGAGTCTCCGCCTACAGCGTCCTCAAACACGAGCACGGATGTCAACGAAAGCCCCGCCGTGTCCGCAAACACCACTTGCTTCTTGGGGCTCTGCAGTTTAGGAGGTCTTGCCAGACAGGAGCGGAGGGACCGCGGGGGCCGCAGGGGCCGCAGGGGCCGCTGCTGGGAGGTGCTGTGGCTGAGGCCGAGGTGCATGGGGGCGGTACGCAGAAGCCAGGCCTGCCGCGCGGGGACCTTTGGCAAACCGGGAAGGACGTTCTGAGGACGGGGCAGAAGGCCCTGGCGTTCTCCACGGCAGCCCAGCCCGCCCTTCCTCCTCCCTGCCACGTCACTGCACCTCTTCTCCCTCGGGGTCCCCTGCCTGCAGATGTCTGCAGAAACCGGGTCGAAAGCAGCACCGGCAAGCAGTGGCAGTGGGCTGGGCGCCGAGGGAGAGCCGGTCGGTTCCTGGAGACAGGGGCACTTACCCTACGTAGCTCCAGGCAGCAGCTCCTTTTCTCTGAGACCACTTTCCCGGCAGGAGCTATTTATGTGCCCTTGACCCCTAGAGAGCCAGCAGGCCGGGGTGCACTGGCCCCTGGGAGGCAGCCAATCAGAAAGGCCTTTCACGTGGGACCCACTGGGGGAAATGAAAAGGATGTGACAAGAAGTGTGACTCAGGCACTTTGCCCTGGGCCGCCAGCCCTCTGCCCCCGACCGGGCACCCTTAGGCGTAACGTCACGCTTGGGTTGTCTGTAGTTGTGGTCTGCGCTGAGGAGAGGCCGACCAGGAAGCGGACATACTCCAGGGAAGAGAGGGTTCCCACACGCTGCATGTCGTTTCCCCAGGGAGGTGGGGGTGGGAACAGACTGTGCCTCTCCCTCCGCACCTCTATGCAGTGACATACTGCCCACTTTGTGGCCTCTCTTAGCCCCACGTCATGGTTTCTTCCCAGCCACACTTCTGCCACTGCCTTCTTTCTGTGTTTCTGTTTCTGTGTTCATTTACTGCTCTGTACCCCTGTGGGGTGTGTGTGTGTGTGTGTGTGTGTGTGTGTGTGTGTGTGTGTGTGATCCAGAGAGAGGAGGGTCACTGGGTGGGGCACTCATTGGCCAATATAGCTCCTACAGGGAGGGCCCTTGGGCTCAGACCTCTGGTTCGGTCAGTTGTGGACAGAGTGACAGGGTCACAGGACACAAAGCACCTCCATAAGGAATCCCACCTGGTGTGCATCCATGGCACTCCGGTGCTGGACGCGTTCCTGTTGTCTCAGGTGATGGACAGCTTTCCTCGTGTTCTTACCCCTAGCATCCTGCTCAGTCTCCTTTGCAGACCACTGTATTCTCTCTATCCCTTAAATCTTTTTTTTCAAAAATTTTAAAATGTTTATTTATTTTTGAGAGAGAGCAAGAGAGAGAGAGAGAGAGAGTGAGAGAGAGAGAGAGAGCATGAGCCAGGGAGGAGCAGAGAGAGAGGGAGACACAGAATCCGAGGCAGACTCCAGGGTCCGTGCTCTGAACTGGCAGCCCAGAGCCGGCAGCAGGGCGGAACCCACCAACTGTGAGATCATAACCTGAGTGGAAGTCGGAGGCCCAACCCACTGGGCAAGCCAGGTGCCCCTCTATCCCTTAAATCTTAATTCACCCCAAGTCCTCAGCCCTCTGCATTTTCACTTTCCATAAAACCTTGGATTGTGAGTAACTTGTTCTGCGAGTATTCCTCAAGATGAGTAAACATTTCTAATAAATTTTAACTTGATAAACGAGCAATGTCTTGCAGTACAAGTGGTACCTGACGCGGAAGTCCCATGATCACAACCGAGCCAATGGTTCTTGAAATTTGCTTTGATATGCAAGTGCTTTGGATTATAAGTATGTTTCTGGAACAAATTATGCTCGCAAAGCAAGGTTTTACTGTATACCTTTTCCTTGGAGATCTTCATCCAATTTTGACAGTTATTCAATTACTTTCATATGCTAAATACCACATCTGTATATAGCTTAGACTCCCCCTACCCCTGTACACCAGACTCCTAGATAATGGTTCTACTTTTGATCTGGGTGGTGGGACCACAGGTGAGTTCCCTGTGTAATTTTCTGTACCTATGTTCTACTTCAATCAAAAGTTAAAAAAAAAAAAAAAAACTTCAAGAAGGTAAATTGTTAATTATATGTTGGTTTGGAGATTTGGTTCTTTCAAAAATGGCCTCGGAATGAATATATATAAAGGCAACATGTATTTTTCACTTAATATATATGGCAGTGAACCTCTTTTCATATTATAGATGTGACTCATTTTTCATCCATGGTACATGGTATTCCATTGTATGGGTCCACCATACTCTACTACACACATTTAGGTGATTCTCAATTTTTTTTTTTTTTTTTTTTGCTAATAAAATGGTGCAGTTAAAACTCTTGCATACATACATTTGTGTACATGTGTGAGAATTTCTCCATGACAGATACTTAGAATGAGGACTGTTAGTTCAGAGGGTGCGTGCATTTAAAATTCTGCTGGTACCACCAAACTGCCTCCAGAAAGGCTGTGTAAATTTCTAATTTTACCAGTAACCTTCAAGAGTTGCCCTATTTCCATATCTCCGCCATCACTAAAATGATCACATTTTAAAATATTTTTCAATATGATAGGTGAAAAACAATATGTCATGATTGTTTTGATATTTTTAAAAGAAAATGACATATAGTATTTTCATATATTTACTTGCCATTTCCAGTTCTTCTCAGTTAAGTGCATAGTCAAATCTTTTGCCAATTTTTACAGTAAGCCATTTGTATATTTTAAAATGAAGTAGTAGTTCTTGGGTTAATAACATTGGCACCGTGGGCTATCTATCTGGAAGAAAATAAAGGTAGACCGCTACTCCACACCAAACTAACTGAAGACGTTAATTTAAAAGTGATATAACCCTAACCCTAACCCTAACCCTAACCCTAACCCTAACCCTAACCCTAACCTTTTGGGATGAGCACTGGGTGTTGTATGGAAACCAATTTGACAATAAATTTCATATATTAAAAAAAAAAAAATAAAAGTGATATAGGGGCGCCTTGGTGGCTCAGTTGGTTAAGCCTGACTCTTGGTTTCTGCTCAGGTCATGATCTCACAGTTTCAGGAATTTGAGTCCCGTATTCAGCTCCCTGCTGATAGCACAGAGCCTGCTGGAGAGTCTCTGTCTCTTTCCTCTCTGCCCCTCCCCCATTCACACTGTCTCTGTCTCTCTCAAAATAAATAAACATAAAAAATTAAAAAGAGGGCTATAAATTATAAGGAAGAGTTATAGGAGAGTATTGGTATATTTTGGGTAGGAGACATTCTGCATGGTTAAACCATAAGCAAAATCAACAAACAAGAGACTGGGAAAGTGTGTTTGTAAATATTGGACCACCCAAGGTCATGTTACTCCTTGTCTCAATTTTGATCATTTGTATTTTCTTTAAAAATCAGCCATTTCCTCTAAACTTGAAATTTAACAACATGAAGTTAAGCACGGTGTTCTCTCAATTTTTAAAAAACCTCCATGTTGTCTACAGTTCTTTTATTATTCCTAATACTCTGGTTGTGTTTTCTATTTTTTTCACGGTAAACCTGAGGTTTTCTTCTTTAGTTTGTTTGGCATATTGATTTTCTTGTTGTCTAGTCCATTATTTTCTGTTTTCACAGTATGGTTTCCCCCTTTTGTTTTTCCCCTTTATGTTTGTGCCTTTTTCAGTGGAATGCTTTTATTTCATTTATTTTCAATCTCTTGTGTTCTCTAAGAAATGCATTTAAGGGGTGCGTGGGTGCTCAGTCAGTTAAGTGTCCGACTTCGGCTCGGTCATTATCTCACGGTCCATGAGTTGGAGGCCCACGTTGGGCTCTGTGCTGACAGCTCAGAGCCTGGAGCCTGCTTCAGATTCTGTGTCTCCCTCTCTCTTTGACCCTCCCCTGTTCATGCTCTGTCTCTCTCTGTCTCAAAAATAAATAAACATTAAAAAAAATTCTTTTTAAGAAATGCATTTAAGATCATACCTTTTCCACAAAGAAAACCCATATGCTTTTATACACAGTGCTCTTATTGTCATTTATTTCTAAATAGGTTCCAGTTTTTATTTTAGTTTTCTCTTTGGTGCAAGACTTATTATTATTATTTTTAAGATTTTGTTTTTAAGCAATCTCTACACCTGTTGTGGGACTTAAACTTACAACCTTGAGATCAAAAGTCATATGCTACCGCTCTACCAACTGAGTCAGCCAGGCACCCCTGATATGAGAATTATTCTTAAGTGTGTTATTGAAATTTCTAAAGGATGATACTGGGGGAGGGTATGTTTTTCATCCTTTCTCCCTTATGCAACCAATACTCTGGATCCCTACAGCGTGGTAAGTGATGTGTTAGGTGCTGAGGTACAAAGGTGAACAGAAATAGCAAGGTTGCTGACCACATGGTTGTTTAATTCGGAAAATGTTGTCTTTATTACCTTTATTTTGGGGAATTTATTGAGATTTGTTTTGTTGACTAATATGTGATCCAATTTTCTAAAAAAAAAAAGTGTTTTCTCCTTTTGTTAAATTAAAGTCCTTCCACTTGAATTTCAAATACCGAGAAATGAGTGTTCAAGTCTTCTATGATTGCATTTTTCTCAAATTCGTATATTCTCTGACAACTATGTTATATATTATTGCAATACTACCTTGTTTGGTGCGTGAAAGCTCAGTGCTATTGTATCTTTTTAGTGAGTCCTGAGCTGAAATCAAGAGTTGGATGCTCAACCAACTGAGCTGTCCAAGTGCCCCTGGACTGTTTTTTTTAGATTTCTCTTCTTTTCAACTTGTTGGTCCTTTCAATAAGCTCTAGGTTGGAAGAACATATTGAAACAAAGTTGGAAGTGGAAAAGATCTACCACAAGCTAAGCAAGCTTGCTACCTAACACAGAACACAGAAAGTGGGCAGTGGGGTAGGCATTGCGTATGTCAGTGCTCTCTGAAGAGCTCAGAGCTAGAACAGATTCCTACTGGCCAAGCAGTGTGGGGTCAGGAAAGAGAACTGGCTTTCTGAGTCTGAAGTGCAAGGTTCCCATCTTGGATAAATCATTTCCTGGAAATTATGAGCAGCCATGACAGTCTACAAATGGGATAGGGATCTCTGTCCACATTAATGTATTGTAGAAGAAGACAACAATAAATGAACAATTTACATATGATTAATATTTTAGAATTTTCCAAACCCTTTGAACACCTTTATTTCACTTTTTCCTTGCAACAACCCTGTAGGTTGGTGTTACCATTCTCCTTATTTTACAGATAAGGAAGTGATTTCTCCAAGGTTCCCGAGTTAGTAAAAATTCAGATTCAGGACTTGAACCTAGTTTTGACTCCAAATTTCAGCATCATCTCCTGGTAACCTGTTACTTGTGAAAACATTTTGAAAACCAGAAAGCACCTTGAAAATGTAGATTTAGTGTTAATTTTCTGAAAGAGGCACTTGTGGGACTGTGCACAAATCTGCAGAAGGCTGCTGGGCTGTAGGCAGATTGAAAACTGGAGGGCAACTTGAGAGATTTTCTAGTCCAATCCTTTGCAGGTGTGAGTCAGGTAATATTGAAAACTTACAAGAGCAGAAAAGTATCTATGACTCTTTTTGAATGTCCAAGACCATAGCTTCTACAACCTTCTTTGGTAGACCCTTTCAGTGTTTTGTTACCTGCATGACAAAAAGCCTTCTCTTCATGACACCGTGTAGGTCTCTTTCCTCTTTGTAAAAAGTTCTAGGTTTGGCTTTCCTTGTCATTTGTCACTTTTCTGATTCTTTTTTCTTTATATATGCTTCTGAGTTTGCTGACTTATACTTTAGAAAAACAGCTTGATTTTTACAAGACTCCATTTCTTTTCCATTGCTTTCCTCCTGCTAATCATAGTATTAGAGAATTTTGGTCCCTTTAACATTCATTTTTTTTAAAACTGCTTAATTCCTTCCTTCTTCCTTTCAATTAAATAATTCCCTAACCATTTTCTCCTGCATTTTTTATCCCATAAAACTAATTGTCCCCTAAAAACCAAGATCAAATTGGTCATCAGGTCGAGTTTATGCCTCTAATTACCACATGCAAATTGATGGCTTCATCATTAGTCATCATGTCTAAACTACTATTTGTTCTGTTTAATTCACTAAAATTAAGGAGTTTCATTTAAAAAATTAATTCCAGTATAATTAACACACAGTGTTATATTAGTTTCAGGTGTACAGTATAGTGATTCAACAATTCTATACATTACTCAGTGCTCATCATGATAAGTGTACTCCTTAATCCCCATCACCTGTTTCACCCATCCCTCCATCCACCTCCCCTCTGGTAACCATCAGTTTGTTCTCTATAGTTAACAATCTGTTTTTTCGTTTGTCCCTTTTTTCTTTGTTTTTTGTTTTTTTCTTTGTTTTGTTTCTTAAATTTCACACATGAGCGAAAGCATACGGCATTTATCTTAATCTGATTGACTTATTTCACTTAGCATTGTACCCTGTAGATCTATCCATATTGTTGCAAATAGCAAGATTTCATTCTTTTTGTGTTTGGGTAATATTTCATTGTGTGTGTGTATATATATATATATATATATATATATATATATATATATAACCTCTTCTTTATCCATTCATCTATAGATGAACACTTGGGTTGCTTCCATAATTTGGTGATTGTAAATAGTGCTGTTCTAAACATAGAGGTGCATATATCTTTAAAAAAATTTTTTTTTAATTTTTATTATTTATTTTTGAGAGAGATAGACGGAGCGCAAGCAGAAGAGGGGCAGAGAGAAAGGAAGACACAGAAGCCGAAGCAGGCTTCAGGCTCTGAGCTGTCAGCACAGAGCCCAATGTGGGGCTCGAACCCATGAAACATGAGATCATGACCTGAGCCGAAGTCGGATGCTTAACCGACTGAGCCACCCAGGCGCCCCCATATATCTTTTTGAATTCGTGTTTTCATATTCTTTGGGTAAGTACCCAGTAGTGGAATTACTGGATCATATGGTAATTCTATTCTTAATATTTCGAGGAACTCTATACTGTTTTCTGCAGTAGCTACACCAGTTTGCATTCCCACCAACAGTGCACAAGCGTTCCTTTTCCTCCACATCCTCACCAACACTACTTTCTTGTGGTTTCGATTTTAGCCATTCTTACAGGTGTGAGGTGATATCTCATTGTGGTTTTGATTTCTATTTCCGTGATGGTGAGTGATGTACAGCATCTTTTTATGTACCTGACCCGTCTTTATGTCTTTGTTTGAAAAATGTCTGGGGGAGCCCGGGTGGCTCAGTCGGTTGAGCGTCCAACTTCGGCTCAGGTCATGATCTCGCGGTCCGTGAGTTCGAGCCCCGCGTCGGGCTCTGTGCTGACAGCTCGGAGCCTGGAGCCTGTTTCAGATTCTGTGTCTCCTTCTCTCTCTCTGACCCTCCCCCATTCATGCTCTGTCTCTCTCTGTCCCAAAAATAAATAAACTTAAAACAAAAAAAAAAAAAAAATTAAAAAAAAAAAAAAGAAAAGAAAAATGTCTGTTCATGTCTTCTGCCCATTTGTTAATTGGATTATTTGGATTTTTTTTGGTGTTGAGTTGTACAAGTTCTTTATATATTTTAGATACTAATCCTTTATCAGATATGTCATTTGCAAATATCTTCTCTCATTCAGTAGGTTGTCTTTTAGTTTTGTTGATTGTTTCCTTTGCTGTGCGGAAGCTTTTTATTTTGATGTAGTCCCAATAGTTTATTTTTTAAAATTTTTCTTTAAAAATTTTTTTAATGCTTATTTACTTATTTATTTATTTATTTATTTTGAGAGAGAGTGAGAGTGCACAAGCAGGGGAGGGGCAGAGAGAGAGAGAGGGAGAGGAAAATCCCAAACAGGCTCTGCACTATCAGCAAGGAGCCCAATGAGGGGATCATGAGATCATGACCTGAGCTGAAATTAAGAGTCAGATGCTTAACTGGCTGAGCCACCCAGGTGCCCCAAAAAGTTTCATTTTGAAGGTCACTGGAGTCTAAAGCATCTTGGTTGGCTATGAATCACAAGAAGTAAGGAAGTCTCAATTTCCCATTGACAGAGGACAGAGCTATTCCTTTCCCAGAGACTCTCAGGGATGGAAATTCCATGGTACTTTCGCTTGCTGTCTTAGTTCAGGCTGCTATAGAAAAATACCATCATCTGGGTGGTTTAAAAAATAGACAACTATTTCTCATAGGTCTGGGTCAAGATGCCAGCATGGATGGATTCTGGTGAGAACCCACTTCCTAACTTGTAGTTGGCTACCTCCTTGCTGTGTCCTCACGTGGTGGAAAGGGAGGTATCTCTGATCTCCTCTACTCATAAGGGCACTAATCCCATCATTGAGCCCTCATCCTCATGACCTCACCTACACCTTATTACCTTTCAAAACCCCATCTCCAAATACCATCATCTTGGGGGATGGGACTTTAACACATGAATGCGTTAATTTGGAGTGGAGTAACATGAAGCCACCTGGAGCTCTATTTCCTGCCTTGAGGGGAAAACCCATCTGTAGGAGAGAATAAGGCCACAGGATATAGAGAAGCAGGAGAAAAGATAGAGACTGGGATAACACACACACACACACACACACACACACACACACACACACACACCTCTCAAAGTAGTGTTGGAATCTACGGACCTACTGGGTCATTGGGGACCAGCTACCACTTTCGGTTACAGGAGCCAGTAAATTCCTTTTCCTGAAGCTGACTCAGGTGGAGTTTCATCTCTCGCAACCAGAATCCCTGATCTACAGAGCTCTCTTCATACCCTCTACACTTGTCCTTTGGTTATCTCATCTGCTCTTAGGACTTCAACTTCACCTGAGTACTGATGACTTCCTTGTTATATTCCATACCAGACCTCCCTCCTGAGCTCCAGCCAGATTCTTGCAGGAATTTCCACTTTCATGGCCCATGAATACATTAAGCTCTGTAAGTCCATGACATCATCATTTTCTTTGCTTTGCTTCCAACTAACAAAATTCTTCTACATTCTCCTATACCAATTGATATGATTAGTGTTTTCACAGTTACCCAGATTGAATGTCATTCTAGACTTCTCTCTCTTCTACTGTAATTTGCACCCACCTCCAATCTAAGTGGGCATCCCCTTCTTTCAGACTTGCTCATTACTAACCTTTTGTTTTTCAAATCCACAATATTGTTTTATATTGCTTATAGTTCCTCACTGATGTTTGAGTTCATCTTTTATCCCCATGAATATCGTTGTTTTACAGCCTGTGCCTATTAATTCCACCTTTTGGAATACCTTACTTTCTGTTATCTGTTGCTTCTATTGCTTCTCATTCTTTTTCTGCTTATGTGCCTAGTTAACTTTATGCTGGACATTTTATTTGAAAATTATTTCTAGAAATCATTTGAGGCCTGGGGAGTCCTCTTTCTTCAGAGATGATTTTAGTTCTGTCCACCAGCAGTCTGGATTGCTTTAATCCAATTTACAAGCTTGAAATTTTCAGAATCATCCACATGATTAGAGGCTGACCTAAAATATGTATGTGAGGGCTTGGTTTACTTCTAATTCTTTTTTACTCCCAGAGTCCTGACCCTAAAGGAGGGTGGTTTACCAGAACTCTCAACCTTCACAGTCATTGGACTCCAACTTTTGTGCCACTGGTTCCACCAGGCAAGAGATGTTTAACCATTTTTGTCTGTTGGCAGTCTTACGGGTCTATGGACTCCTCAGAACAATGTTTTTAAAATCATAAAATAAATAGGTTTACAGAGGAAACCTATTATATTGAAATAAAGTCAGCAAAACACTGATTAAAAATTTGTGATACAGTGGCAGCAGCGTGGTTCACCCGGTTGGCTGCCTGATTCTTGATTTTGGCTCTGGTTGTGATCCCAGGGTGATCCCACTGAGCGGGGAGCTGCTTAAGATTTTCTCTCTCTCTCTCTCTCTCTCTCTGTCTCTCTCTCTTTCTGCCTCTTTCCTCTGCTTGCACTCTCTCTAAAATAAAATAAAAAGTTAATGGGGCCCCTGGGTGGCTCATTCAGTTGAATGTCTGACTTCAGCTCAGGTCCCAATCTCATGGTTCGTGAGTTTGAGCCCCGCATCAGGCTTGCTGCTGTCAGCACAGAGCCTTCTTTGGATCCTCTGTCTATCTCTCTCTCTGCCCCTACCCTGCTTGCACACACTCTCTCAAAAATAAGTAAACCTTTAAAACGATAAAATAAAATAACTTAAAAAAATGTGTGACACAGTAATGCATGTGCTTCTTTGTTAATGTGTTAGATAGAAAGTTCTAGCAGCAGGTCTAATACAAACCGTAATGTAGAATTACAGCACAGAGCCCGATGAGGGACTCGAACTCACAAACCATGAGTCCATGACCCGAGCCGAAGTCGGACACTGAGCCACCCAGGCACCCTCTTATGTTTTTTTTTTAAGTTTATTTATTTATATTTGAGAAAGAGAGAAACTGTGAATGGGGAAGGGGCGGAGAGAGAGAGGGAGGGAGAGAGAGAATCCCAGGCAGGATCCACACTGTCAATGCAGAGCCTGATGTGGGGCTCGATCATGAGATCATGACCTGAGCCAAAGTCAGATACTTAACTGAACTGAGCCACCCAGATTCCCAAGATGTAATTTTTTCTTAATCAATGTCATAGTCTCCCCTACCCCCCGAATTGAATGGTCTGTGGACCCCAGATTTAGGATCACTGCATTTGGCTATTGGCAGTACCATTCAGTCTCTTGGCTAGCATCTGGACTAGCCAATGCTGGACTCATTTCTCTGGACTTCCGAGGTCTTGTTGACCTTGGTGTAACAATTCATCACTAGCTTGTTAGCAATTTGATGTCTTCAGAAAAATGTTTTTATATTTTATCCAATTTTTAAATTGTCTTCACTGTGAATTGACCCAAATTACTGGTTCTGCCATTACAGGAAGGAGAATTGCCTGCCCATTGCCACGTCATCCGCACCTTTGTGTGCTACAGGCTCCTTATTTCTTCTCACTTGGATTGCCAGCACAGCCACTGATTTCAAATCTTGTAGTGAGGCCTCCACTCTCCACAGTCACCAGAAGGATTTTTATAAATGCAAATTAGATTTTAAAATGTAAATCTAATCATTTCAGATCTTAGCTTCAAGTCCTCCAGTGGCTCCCAGATGTCTTCTAGGGGACCCTGTAAAGACAGGAAGCTGCCCTCCTCCCACACCCCACTCTCATCCTATGATCTTGCCATGCCCAGCTCCTTGGAGTGCCCACAATGCTGTATGTGCCCCATGGCTCTGTGCCTTTGCTCATGGTCTTTCTACCCAAAATAGCCATCTTCTCTTTCCTCCTCAGCCTGGCTAATTTCTCTAGTGTTTCAAGTCTTGGCTAGGCCACCCTTTCCAGGAAGCTTTTGTGATTTCTTGTCTTTGGATTCCTTCCTGTGTTCTTTTGTACCACTCCATGCCCATTCCTACTTTTAAGAAAAGCATATTATTCCATGATTGTGTTCTTGTTCATCCCCCTCACTGGATGATACACTTTCTTCCTCTGATGCACGAGTTATATACAAGTTACACACCACAGTGTCTGACCTTAGAAGTTTGTTTACCAAATGGAGTGGAGTTATACTTGGCATACTACTATTTTTTTATTTTAATTTTTTAAACTTCACATCTTTTTTACTATTGAATTTAAATGAAGCACGCGGCATACTACTATTCTGTGTTGTGTAATGTATATGATCTGTTCACTCTCTGTCAAGTTCTAGAGTGACAGGACACTACAACTCTTGCCTTCATTACCTGTTTTGCTTATGTTCCTCACCTAGCAATTTGTATTTCATGAAATGGCTCATTCCTACATGTTTTAAATACTGGGAACAGCAGGTTCCTAGTATATGCCTAAGTTACTACTATGTACTACCCATTCATTCTTAATTCTCCTCAAGATTTGGGGTAGCTTTTTAAATTAAGACAAAATAGTAAAGTTATAGGTATAAAAAGGTCAGAAACTAAGGAAAGACCCAAGGCAATGTTATGGGAAACCATGGCGAGGCAATGAATACAGTAATTGGTTCTGAGCTCCATGGTAGGAAGGCTACAAATGGGAACCAATAGGACTCCTCTGTCTGATACAATGAATCATAGAAGTCTGAAGAGGCACACTTTTACTTGTACTAAATTCTGAGAAAAATTTCTTACATGGATTCTTATAAATAAAACAATAGGTAATATAGTTGAGAAAGTCCTCAACAATACTTTTTGGAAGACATGGAGGTGCGATTCACATGGCCATTTCGCTAAAATCAAGGAACAAATAATTCCCATTAGTCCAGGGGTACTGCCTTCTGGGATCAAGTTTGATGCAGAAATAAAAGTTGTGGGAACCAAGAGAAAGAGACTGATATGGCTTTTAGTATCTCTCTTGTTTCGTTTACTAAGCTGTTGACGGGCCATGGTTAGCAGTCTATTCTTCATGACTGAGTTCACCCAAGGGTCCACATGTGATCTTGTTGATGGAGATCAGAAAGCTTCAGATGCCGGGAAATGGCACAGTTGATACTCTGTTATAAAAATGGAGGAGGTGGGCTGCAGTCTCCCCCAGACTGAGGACCAGCTGCCATGTCCGGAGGATGAGGGCAGCCGTGCCTGCAAATGCAGCCAAGTGGGTGTGCACGCACCGTGTGTGCTAACGAATGAAGTTAAATGAGGCATATGCCATTTTGGATTGTATTATTTTCATGATCTATTCAGGAAATTAGATTGCAGTCATGCCTAAGTCATCTTGTTTGTTCCAGTGTTCCTAATAGAAAATTCTTTATACCTCCCTTAATTCCCCACAGAATTTTGGTGGGATGTTAATAAACATAAAATAGTAAAACTGTAAGCATAAAAAGATTAGAAGGCATTTAGAGAAAGAGAAAGAGCAATTTAAGCAGGAAGACCCGAGAGGGTTGTTAGGAGGATTACACAACATACTGTCGTACACTGTCTTCACCCCAGATGCACACAAAAGTATTAACCTCCTTTACCCCCTTCCTTTTCTGTAGGCAGTGGGTAGCCACTGAAGCTTTTTGAGAGAGGCAATGAAACGGTCAGAATTATACTTAAGGAAAATTGCACCTTCAAAGATAACAGAAGCAGCAATTTGAAGCTTTAAAAAGTTCACATTTGAGCTGGGAACAACTTTGGGTCCCAAGGAATACCCCACTCAAGAGGCTTAAAACATCCTCTGATATACAAAGCTTTGAATCCAAGCAAATCATTTTTTTTCAACTATCAGAGTCCTGGCTCTTAAGAATTTTTTCCCTGAGTTAAATAATCCTGTATTTTCAGATTTACACTTAGGGGGTTCTCTTAGGATTCATTGTAAATTCCTCCTCAGGGGTAGAAATTGTCATTCACTTTTATTCTTTTTTTTTTTTTTTAATATTTATTTATTTTTGAGAGAGACAGAGACAGACTGCGAGTAGGTTAGGGGCAGAGAGAGAGAGGGAGACACAGAATCCGAAGCAGTCTCCAGGCTCCATGCTGTCAGCACAGAGCCTGACGCAGGGCTCGAACCCACAAACCATGAGATCATGACCTGATCTGAAGTCTGACGCTCAACCGACTGAGCCACCCAGGGGCCCCAATTCTTATTCTCATAGAACCTAGTAGAGCTGGACACGAAGCAAGGCTTGGGTAATTGTGTGAATTTATTTTGAATAGCTTTCCTTAACAAGTTAGAAGAATTTGTCAGCATTGTGATATGCAGAACAAGATCCGCTTAAAGCAGAGAGCACTCCTATGTTAAGGAAAATGCCACTTCCTCTAAAATGATGTGAATGGCAGTGGTTACTCCCTCAAGGGCGTCTTTTTGGAAGATGTGAACTTACTCCAGTACAGCTATCATTTCTCAAAACATTTTTGGATCTTCTTTCCTTTTGTGGAGACAGTACTGCAAGGTATTAAGGGTCTGGACTCTGGTACTCTAGGCTCACTGGGTTTTGAATCCATATCCTCTAATAGCTATGCGGCCTTCGCAGATTAGTGTGCTTTCTCATCTATCCAATGGGACTATCAGTGTTACCTATCTTATAGTAAAAAAATTAAAATATGTTAACAGGTATAAGGTAGGGACTGTTGCCTCTCAGACAGATGTAAAACAAACATATGGCAAAGGTTTTCTTTAACTCACTATTTAATGAGAGGACCAGGAAAATGTTAAAATCAGTTCAAGTGAGGATTTGACACTCTACAGGACAAAATTCATTTGCACTGCCATGGATAAGAATTCTTTGCTTCAACAGTCAGGAGATATTCACATTATCAGTTCTCTATAAATTAACTTCTACCTTCACAGAGTTGTAAAATAGCCCAAAGACATGGGCACACACTCTACGTACATCAGATATCCCACTTGCAGGATATCCAAGAATGTCTTTTGCTCATTTCAAAAATCTCAAGTTTTTCTTTTCAAAAGTTGCCGTGAAGATTTACAAATTTATCCACTTAACATATAGAATAGTATGACTCATAGTAAATACTTGATAAACATATTATTATCATTGCATTCAGAATCTATACTACATTTCTTCGAATACCCTGTTAATCTTAAAAAAGTAAAAATAGTTATTTTACCAGCAAAAATGGGTTTACTCAGGAATGACAAGAGAATTATCATTTGGAACATGCAATCTATGAAAAAACCATAGGCATGTCCGACAAAGAAAGGAGAGGAATGTGGTATTTTGGAGAAGGAGAAAGCTGGAAGGGGTTGTTTTGAACGAAAGTCTATTGGAGAAAAGCAAGAGTTCAGGGTGATGACAGTTCCTCGTCGGCTGAGTTGCAGGGGTAGATTTCTTGTGGGAGATGCAGTGTCCATCTTTCCCTATTGGGACTTGGAATTGATGATTCTTTCCTGTTGGGGACTCTTCTGTTGGTGTCTATAATTGATGTTACATGGTACTGCTCTTTTTCTTGGCCTCCCAACTCTGCTTCAGTGAGGTTTTCCTTTATTAATTTTCACAACACTCAGTAGTTGTTTTTCAGCCATGGGAGGGATATTCACTTGAAACAGCTATGTTATTTGAAACCAAGCTGTTAAGTAAAGAATACTGATTTTGGTTTTAAAAAAATGAAGTTGTTTTGACAAGTGAGGGTATTTTCAGAACTAGTTTATTAGATACATTTAAAGAAATCAATCCTCAGAGCATTTCTGGGAAGATCGTGAAGTAGGAAGTACCAGGAAACTGTCTCTCTGCCTAGACAACTATTGCATGGGCAGAATGGGTCTTTTGTAACTATTTGGAACTCTGGGGACTATTGAAGGCTTGCAACTTCCAGGAGAAGACTCGGATGGTAAACTGCAGTTGATTTTGGTCAGTTTCAGTTCTTAGCTCAGTAGCAGCTACCCATCCTTCCCTCCTAGTCACGTGGTAGGTGGCTGTACAAGTGTCCCTGGAGCAGCTTGCACTCAGCTGATGGGAGCTAGGATGGGCAAAAAGGACCCTGAAATCTAAATATAGGGGGCTCTGTGCTCTGATGGTGATTGGTTCTTCTGATCCCAGAGGTACAAAGAGGCAGGCAGCCATTACAGAACCTCCCCACATTGTTGCAAGCCCCTTTCCCTCTGGTTGAGGTGACTTTCCAGGGATTTAAAGGGCTGATACCTTTTCTTTCCCCTTTTATTTTTCACTTTTTCCCTGTTAAGGAGCCAGACTTAAAGACTAGGGCATTAAAAACTAATTGCATATACAGGGAAGATTAGAAGGTGACCACACATGCCCAGGGGAAGGTTCAGAAAAGAACTGAGAAGACCTAAAGTTTACACCCTAGGCTGCTCCCTGGCACTGAGACAGCCTATAAAAACAGAAAAGCAAAACCTATAAAAACAAACAATAACAAAACTAGCAAACCTTGGGGAAAAGAGAGAGTCTGATTTACAGAGATACCACATCTTTAGTTTCAAATGTCCAGTGTTCAACATGAAATCACAAGGTATACAAAGAAACAGGAAAGTATGACATATTCAAAGGAAAAAATAAGTTAACAGAAACTGTCCCTGAAAAAGACCTAATGATAATCTAGGCAAAGACTTTAAAATTGTCTTAAAGGTGCTCAGAGAACTAGAAGAAGATGTGTGGAAAGTCAAGAAATGATGTGTAAACAAAATGGAAATATCAGAGAAACAGAAAACTTAAAAAGAAGGGTGCCTGGGTGGCTCAGTTGGTTAAGCCTCTGACTTTGGCTTAGGTCATGATATCATGGTTCGTGAGTTTAGCCCTGTGTCGGGCTCTGTGCTGACAGCTCAGAGCCTGGAGCCTACTTCGGCTTATGTGTCTCCCTCTCTCTCTGCCCCTCCCCCACTTGTGCTCTGTCTCTCTCTCTCTTTTAAAAATAAATAAACTTAAAAAAAAAAAGAAAATAAAACCTAAAAAGAAGCCAAAAAGAAACTCTGGAGCTGAAAATTTCAATAACTAAAACGATAAATTAACTGGCAGATTCAAAGGCAGATTTGAACAGCAGAAGAAAGATTCAGTAAATTGAAGACAGGCCAATGGAAATTATTGAGGCCGAGGAAGAGGAAAAAAAATTGAAGGAAAGTGAACAAAACCTAAGGGACCTGTGGGACATGATGCCATTGAGAGGACCAATGTACATATCATGGGCATCCCAGAAAAAAAGAGACTGAAATGGAGAGAACATTTGAAGAAATAATGGCTGAAAACTTCCCAAATTTGATGAAAGGCATAAATATCAATATCCAAGAAGGTCAACAAACTCCAAGTGAGATGAATTTAAAGAGGCCCACACTAAGACTCATTCTAATTAAACTTTCAAAGGCCAAAGACAGAGAATCTTGAGAGGTGCAAAAGAGAAGCAAATCATCATATAACAAGGGATCTTCAATAAGATTATGAGTAGATTTCTCATCAGAAATTTCAGAGCCAGAAGACAGTGGGTCAACATATTTAAAATGCTAAAAGAAAAAAAAAATGTCAACCAATCCTATATCCAGCAAAACTGTTCTTCAAAAGTGAGGGAGAAATTGTGACACTCCCAGGTAAGCAAAAGCTGAGGGAGTTTGTGACCTCTACACCTGCCTTGCAAGAAATGTTCAAGGGAGTCCTGCAAGGTGAAATGAAAGGACACTAGATAGTAACTCAAAGCCACATGGAGAGATAAAAATCTAATAAAGGAAACATGGGCAATTATAAAAGCTAGTATTATTGTGATAATGGTTTATAACTGTACATTTTGTTTTCTACATGATATAAGAGATATATTTTAAGAGAAAACCTGAGTTAGGGGTGCCTGGGTGGCTCAGTTAAGTGTCCGACTTCAGCTCAGGTCATGATCTCACAGCTCATGAGTTCAAGTCTCATGTTAGGCTCTGTGCTGACAGCTCAGAGCCTGGAGCCTGCTTCAGATTTTGTGTGTCCCCCTCTCTCTGCCCCTCCCATGTTCATACTCTGTCTCTAAATAATAAATAAATGTTAAAAAAAATTAAAAAAACCCTGAGTTCTAGTGTAAAAGCCAGTATTACTGTAACTTTGGTTTGTATCAACAAATCTTGCTTCCTACATAATTTAGGAGACTAATGAATTTAAATGAATTATGAGTTTATGTTTTTTGGCACACAGTGTATAAAGATGTAATTCTGTGACACCAACAACTGAAAGGGATGAGACAGAGCTGCAAATAAGCAAAGTTTTTATGTTATTGAAGTTAAACTGGTATGAATTAAAATTAGAGTATTTTAACTCTTGGATATTAAATGTAATCCACATGATGACCATGATGACCACAAAGTAGCTATAGAATATACACAAAAGGAAATAATAAAAGAATTTATTTGTTTTTAATATTTATTTATGAGAGAGAGAGAGAGAAAGAGAGAGAGCATGAATAGGGGAGGGGCAGAGAGAGAGGGAGACAGAATCCAAAGCAGGTTCCAGGCTCTGAGCTGTCAGCACAGAGCCCGATGCAGGGCTCGAACTCACAAGCCACGGGATCATGACCTGAGCTGAAGTCGGATGCTTAACTGACTGAGCCACCCAGGTGCCCCTAAAGGAATTCAAACATTTCATTGCAAAAAAAAAAAAAAAAAAAAAAAATCAACTAAACACAAAAGAAGGACAGGAAATAAAGGACAAAATGGCTGCAGGGCATATAGAAAACAAACAGCACAATGATAGAACTAATCAGTAATTACTTTAAATTTGTAAATAGATTAAAACCTCCAATTGAAAGATTGGCAGAATGGATAAAAACACATGACCCCCAACTATATGCTGTCCAAGAGAAGCTCACTTGAGGTTCAAAGACATGAACAGCCTGGAAGGATAAGGATGGAAAAAGATATTCCATGTGAATACTAATCAAAAGGGAGCACAGGTGGCTATGGCAATATCAGACAAAATAGAGTATTTTTATATTTTTTGAGAGAGAGCACATACATACACACAAGTCGGGGAGGGGGAAAGGAAGAGGGAGAAAGAGACTCTTAAGCAGGTTCTATGCTGGGCATGGAGCCTGACATGGGACTTGATCTCATGACCATGAGATCATGACCTGAACTGAAATCAAGAGCTAGGCACTTAATAGACTGAACCACCCAGGTGCCCCAAGACAAAACAGACTTTAAATCACAAAAGTTTATGAGAGACAAAGAAGAACATTATATATTAATAAAAGGTTCAATACAGCAAGAAGATGTAACAGTTAAAAATATTTGTACATCTAATGACTGACCATGAAAAATATATGAAGCAAGAATTGAAGGGAGAAATAGACAGTTTTACAATAACGGCTGAAGACTTCAGTGCCTCCCCCCACAATAATGAACAGAACAAACAGAAGTTATGTAAGGAAACAGAGGACTTAAACACAATAAACCAACTGGATCTAACAGACATATACAGAACACTCTACCCAACAGTAGCATACATATTCTTCTCAAGTACACATGAACATTTTCCAGAATAGACCACATTTTAGGCCACCAATTAAGTCTCATTAGATGTAAAAAGATGGATACCATACAAAGCATTTTCTCTGACCACAACAGGATAAAGTTATAAATCAATAACAAAAGTGAAGCTGAGGGGAGCCTGGGTGGCTCAGTCAGTTAAGCGGCCAACTCTTGACTTCAGCTCAGGTCATGATCTTACGGTTCTTGAGTTCAAGCCCTGCATTAGGCTCTGTGCTGTGAGACTCGGATCCTCTGTCTCCCTCTCTCTGCCCTTCTTGCACTTGCATTCTCTCTCTCTCTCTTTCTCTCAAAAATAAGTAAACGTTGAAAAGAAATTTTTTTTTAAAGTAAAGCTGAAAATTTCACAAAATTGTATAAGTTAAACAATACATGATTAAACAACAAATGGTTTGAATTAAAAATCATAAAGGAAATTAGAAAACAGATATAAGTGAAAAGTGAAAACACAACATACCAAAATTTATGAGATGTAGCAAGAGAAGTGCTAATGGGAAAATTTATAGCCATAAATGTTTACATTAAAAACAAAAAAGTTCTCAAATCAAAAACCTAACTTTACAACCTAGGAAACTAGGAAAAGAAGAACAAACTAAACCCAAAGCTGGCAAATGGAAGGAAATAGTAAGGACTGGAGAAGAGAGAAATTAAATATAGAATAGAAAAACAACAGAGGAAATCAATAGAGCCAAAAGTTGGTTCTTCAAGAAGATCAATAAAATTGACAAATCTTTGCCTAGATGAGAGAGAGAGAGAGAGAGAGAGAGAGAAAAGACTCAGATTACTAAAATCAGAAAAAGAAGTGGGGACATTACTACCGATTCTAGAAAAATAAAAAGGATTATAAGAGAGTACCTGAATAATTGTACACCAAAATCGGATAACCCAGATGAAATGGACACATTCTTAGAAACACAATATCTACCAAGACTAAATCATGAAGAAATAGAAAATCTGAACCAACTGATAACTGGTAAGGTGACTGAATATGTAATGAAAAATCTTCAAATCAGAAAAAGTCCTGAACTTTATGGCTTCACTGGTGATTCCTACCAAACAATTAAAGAAAAATTAATACTGGGGTGCCTAGGTGTCTCAGTTGGTTGAGCATCCGACTTCGGCTCGAGTCATGATCTCGTGGTTCATGAGTTCAAGCCCCGCAGAGGGCTCTGTGCTCAGAGCCTGGAGCCTGCTTCAGATTCTGTCTCCCTCTCCCTCTGTCCCTCCCCTGCTCATGCTCTCTCTCTCTCTCAAAAAAAAAAAAAAAAAAGTAATACCAATCTTTACCAAATTTTTCCAAAATATGGAGGAGGAGAGAACATTTCCTTACTCATTCATTGAGGCTAGCATAACCCAGACAAAGACACTACAAGAAAAGACAGACAAAGACACTACAAGACACTACAAGACAAAGACAGCCAGACAAAGACACTACAAGAAAAGTACAGACCAATGCTCCTTACAAACACTGATGCAAAAAGGATTATATACAATGACCAAGTGGAATTTATTCCTGGGAAACAGGAATGGGTCAATATATGAACTTGATCATTGTAATAGGCCACACCAACAAAATGAAGGAAAAAAGCCATAAGATCATCTCAATTAATACAGAAAAAGCATTTGACAAAATTCAACACCCCTTCTGGATAAAAACACTCAACAAAACAGGAAGAGAAGTAAACTACCTCTGCATAATAAAAGCCACAGCAAACACCATATTAAATGGTGAAAGACTGAAAGCTTTTCCTCTAAGATCAGGAACTAGACAAGGATGACCGCTTCTACCACTTGTATTTAACACAGTACTGGAAGTTCTAGCTGGAGCAATTAGGCAAGAAAAAGAAATAAATAAAAGATAGCCAAATTGGAAAGGAAGAAGTCAAATGATCTCTCTTCGCAGATAATATGATATTATATGTAGAAAACCTTAGACTTCGCAAAAAAGCTGTTAGAACTGATACATGAATTCAGCAAAGTGCAGGATACAAAGTCAGACACACAAAAACCAGTCACATTTCTATACACAGACAATGAAAAGTTATAAAGACAGTTCCATTTACAATAGCATCATAAAGAATACAATACTTAGGAATTAACCAAGGAGATGAGAACCTTGTGTAATGAAAACTAAACAGCATTGCTGCAAGAAATTAAAGACATAAGTAAATGAAAACACACTCCACGTTCATGGACTTGAAGACTTAATATTGTTAAAATGTTAATACTACCTAACGTGATCTACAGATTCAATATAATCTCTATCAAAATCCCAACATTTTTTGCAAAAATAGAAAAAATACATCCAAAACTCATATGTAATCTCAAGAAAACCCCAAATAATGAAAACAGTCTTGAAAAAGAACAAAACTGAAGGATTCACACTTCTTTGATGTCTAAACTTACTATAAAGCTGTAGTAATCCAAAATAGTGTGGTATTGGCATAAAGCCAGACATATAGACCAGTGGAACAGAATACAGAGCCCGGAAATCAACCCTCCCATATATGGTCAAATGATTTTTTCCATTCAATGGGAAAAGGACAGTCTTTTCAATAAATGGTGGGGGGAAAACTGGATATCCACAAGCAAAAAAAAAAAAAAAGAAGTTGAACCCTTACCTAACTCCATATATAGAAAATTGACTCAAAATAAATCAAGGACCTAAACATAATCCCTAAAACAATAAAACTCTGAAAACATACAAGAAAAGCTTCATGACATTGGATTTCACAATGATTTCTTGTATGTGACACCAAAGGCACAGGTAACAAAAGAAAAAATTGACAAAGTAGACCTCATGAAAAATTTAAAACTGTGTGCATCAAAAGACATTATTCACAGAGTAAAAAGGCAACCCATAGAATGGGAGAAAAAGTTTGCAAATCATATGTCTGATAAGGGGTTAATATCCAGAATACATAGAGAACCCCTAAAACTCAGCAACAAAAAAACCAACAACCCAATTAAAAAATGGGTGAAAAGGGGTGCCTGGGTGGCTCATTTGGTTGAGAATCCAATTCTTGATTTTGGCTCAGGTCATGATCTCATGGTTTGTGGGTTTGAGCCCCTCGTCAAGCTCCATGCTGACAGTGCCAGCCTGCTTAGGATTCTCTCTCTCTCCCTCTCTCTCAGAATAAATAAATAAACTTAAAAAGTAAACTAAAAATAAATGGGTAGAGAACTTGAATAGCCATTTCTCTAGAGAAGATACAGGAATAGTACATGAAAAGATGCTCAACATCAACAACAATCAGGGAAATGCAAATCAAAACTATGAGATACCACTGCACACCCATTTGAATGGCCATTATAAAACAAAAATGGAGTGGTGCCCGGATGGCTCAGTCATTTAAGTGTCACACTCTTGGTTTCAGCTCAGGGCATGATCTAGTGGCTCAAAGCCCCTCATCGGGCTCCACGCAGACAGTGTGGAGCTTGTTTGGGATTCTCTCTCTCTCTGCCCCTCCCCTGCTTGTTCTCTTTCTCTTTCTCTCCCTCTCTCAAAATAAATAAACTTAAAAAGATAAAACAAAAAATAAAACAAAACTGGAAAACAGCGTGAGGATGTAGAGAAAGTGGAAGTCTTCCACACTGTTGGTGGGAATGTAAAACAGTACAGCTGGTCTGGAAAGCAGCATAACATTTCCAAAGTGTTAAATAGAATTACCATATGATCCAGCAATTCAACTTCTGGGTATACAGAATTAAAAACAGGGTCTCAAAGAGATTAAAGAAAAATTTTTTTAATGGTTATTTTTGAGAGAGAGAGAGAGAGAGAGGGAGAGAGACAGAGTGTGAACGGGGGAGGGGCAGAAAGGGAGAGAGAGACACAGAATCCGAAGCAGGCTCCAGGCTCTGAGCTGTCAGCACAGAGCCCGACATGGGGCTTGAGCTCATGAACCGCGAGATCATGACCTGAGCCGAAGTCAGACGCTTAACCAACTGAACCACCCAGTCATCCCTCAAAGAGATATTTGTACATCCGTGTTGTACAAATTGGCACAAAGTAGAATGCAAAGTAGTACAAAGTAGAACGGTGGTTTTCAGGGGCTGGGGGGAGGGGATAACAGGGAGTTATTGTTAAATAGGTATAGAGGTCCAGGTTTACAAGATAAATGTTAGAGATGAACAGTGGTGATGGCTGGACAATATAAATGGATTTAATGCACTGAGTGGTACACTTAGAAATAGCTAAGATGAGGGGCGCCTGGGTGGCGCAGTCAGTTAAGCGTCCGACTTCAGCCAGGTCACGATCTCGTGGTCCGTGAGTTCGAGCCCCCGTCAGGCTCTGGGCTGATGGCTCGGAGCCTGGAGCCTGTTTCCGATTCTGTGTCTCCCTCTCTCTCTGCCCCTCCCCCGTTCATGCTCTGTCTCTCTCTGTCCCAAAAATAAATAAACGTAGAAAAAAAAAAAAAAAAAGAAATAGCTAAGATGGGAAATTGAATGTGTATTTTACAATATAGAAAAAAAGTGAATTTCTGAGGAAATCTAGATATTTGGAATTTTAGCCTCCCATGAAAAATTATATTAAAATTGCTATATAAGGTGCTTGCCTAACAATGTGCTCTGAAAGCTCTATGGTCAACTCGTGTACATCACAGAAGGAAGTTTGATGCATACGAGGATGGCACTAAAGTCACGTTGCTGGCTGGGGCCTGCACACAGAGTAAATACAGCTGACCTCGTCGCAAGGTCACAGCTGAAGCATGAGTATTGCTGGCAAACTGGCTTTTCCTGAGAAGTGCCTGCAGATCTGTAGGCACTTCTTGGGAAAAGCCAGTTTGCTAACAACAAGCTTAGGATGAGGTATGATGCAATTACTTGAAGAAAACACGTCATGCGTCCATGATGAGTTTTTATCAATAGAGCAAAATACGAAGTGGAAAAGTTGAAGTCAATGTCACACTAAGCCACTTCACTTCCTTTGCTACTTGGTTTTGAAACCGAACTTCCCTTTACCTTCAAATGACTGATTTAAACCAGTCTTCCTTTAAAGAGGGGGCCTAGGAAATGGAGCAATTCACTCTGTGGCTTTCGTTGAGACTTTGAACTCCTCCCTGTGGCCTGGCACGTTCAGGGCAGGAGCCGGTGATGACGTAGAGCCCTGCTACTCAAAAGCGCGGCTCCTGGATCAGTAGCAACAGCATAGCCTGTGAGCTGCTCAGGAAGGCAGAACTCCAGCCCCACCCCAGTCTTCCTGAATCGGAGTCGCCATCTAAAACGATCTCTGGGCAATTGGCGTTCATATTAAGGCTCCGGAGGCACTGTTCTGGCTAATAGTGTCATAGCCCACATCCCTCTGTAGGCTGCTCAGCGCAAGGGAGGCCATGGGGAGTGAGCCTGCGTACATGTGATCAGGAGGGGCACATGGGTTCTAGTCTCAGACTTACCACTGAACATCCACTTTCCACCTATGACTTACTACCAGCCCGGTCTCCTTCTCAGGACTGCTGTGAGGGCCAACAGGGATCCTTGCTAACAAAGCCCTACATGATCTGGGCCCAGCCTGCTCCTCAGACCTTCCTGTGTACCATTTTCCATTTTGCCCATTGTGTTCTGGGCACACTGACTGCAGCCAGAGCTCATTTCTGCCTCAGGGCTTTTGTACAATCTATTTTCTCTGCTGGGAATGACCTTCCTTTTGATCTGCGTGTCTGGCTCCTTCTTGGTGTTCAGGTCTCAGCCTAATTCAGTGAGATTCACTGAATTCGGTGAGAACCTCTTAACCCCAATCTAGTTACTCTCTAGGGAGTCACCCTGTTCCAATCCTCTGCAAAGCACTTATCCCATGTGAACAGTGACAGTGACTGTCTTATTCTGGGTTGGAGCCTCAGTGCCTTGAACTGTGCTGGCACACTGTATGCTCAATACATATTTGTTTTATAAATGGCTGAAGAGGGTAAAGTCACTGTGGAAAAAACAAAGCACTGCATGAAATAGAAAATGTTTTTATTAATGAATAAAACCTTCCTTGCTTCCACTTTGTGATTTCTCTTGGAAATGATAACCATATTACATCGATTACTCTAAAAGCCTACATCATATAAATGAAAATCTGCTGCCTTCTCGTCAGCAAGAAAGGACTGGAATGCAGGTTCCTTCTTCTCATGTTTCAAGGAAAAGACGATTCATTCACTGTCTCTACATCCTCCCTTCAGGTATCCCTGTGATACCCCTCATATTAGTTTAATTTCATCCACTTCCCTTGAGAAAGTAGAGCTAAAAACAGAAACGCTGCTGAGGTCACAAGATAGGATAGTTAATGTTGCTGTTAACATTCCTGGCCAAGAATGGCCAGATGGCCTGGAGGGTGGCTTGGCCAAGCTGCCTGAGATTCAGGGAAGGGCTGCAGCTTAGCAGCAGGGAGAACATCCTTCATTAGGCTACAAAATGAGAACTGCCCCGAGGCTCCTTCTGCCACAAAGCAGAAACTTAATAATGGTTTATTGGTTTAGTTGTGATTCTCAGTTAGCCAGGACAGAAACTATTATAAGTCCAATATGAGAGGTTTCAGAAGGTTACTTCACACAATCTAGTGAGATACCCTAAAAGATATTTTATCTTCTGTTGGAACAGGCGCATAAAGGGAGAATCTCCAGGTCCCTGCCCAGCACGTGGAATTAGCAGAGCGATGGCTCCATCTACTGACTGTGGCTAAAACAGCAGTCAGGTTGTGTGGCCAGGTAGGTCCTTGAGCTCCTTCTCCATGCCCAAGGGATCCACAGCACTGCGGAGATCTGCTGTCCTGAGAGACAAAGTGGGAAGAAGTTTCTAAATATTTCCTTTAAGGTTCCAGCCCATCATTCTTGTTTATTTATTTTTGATTTTAAATCAACTGAACAGCTCCAGATGCCACCAGAGGTGCAATGGTTTTATAACGGATCAAGTGCTGTGAGCCTTCCTCCAAGTCAATCACATAGTCCCTGAAAAAGAAGGAAAAAAATGTATCCACAGAGCTGAGCTGGTGCCCCAATGGAGTAAGGTTTCCCATGGTCAAGGACTCACCTCTGCTCGTCTGTTTCTGGTTCTACCAGTATGTTTTCCTGTCGTTCTTTTACTCTCAGAAACACGTATGAATCTAGATCTGGTTTGGGAACTGCCAGAGAAATGATAATGCAGTCAGAAAATGTTCACCAGCTCACAAGATCAATATGGGAAAGTTGCTGGGATTAACTGTCCTGAGCACTAAGGGACCCGATGTGAAAGCATTTTGGGGGAGGGGTAACTTTGAGGAGACATCTGGCTCTTTATGGAAACAGCACGCTTCCCATCCATGGTTTCACACAGCAACAGCTCGTGCAATAGATGACAATATGTAAAATGTGCTGGGAATCCCGCCACACACCACGGAAGACACAAGCAAGCGTAACACGTGGTCTCTTTGGAAAGGGCTACCAGCAGCATCTGATAAAGCCTCACAGTGGTGGCACATTCACTCAGGGAAGTGGGGAAAAAGGAGTCAATGCAGACTTAATGAGGGAAAGTGAGCCTGGGAGGTAATACCAAGGACCAAGGTAGAAATATACATGACGTTCTGGGAGGACAGAGTGTATAAATCTAGTGAGCAATATTTTTATACAAGGGAGTGGGAGGAGGGAGAATGAAAAAGACTGGGTGATGGGATAGTCTTGAATGTCAGACTACGGAATACAGGCTTTCACCGTAAGTGGTCCTTCACTGGCTGATTACAGGGTAAGAGGCTGTTGCCTCTTCCACCATCAGCCAACATTTCATGTAAGGAGGTGCCCTGTGCTGGGTCGCTCGACAGCTCTTCACTTCCCAGAGCTCCATGTGTGCCCAGAGGACTCCCATCAGCTGCAGGTTCTGAGAACCTACTGGATAACAACTCTCAGTTCTAAGAGGCTAGCTCAGCATTCATGTTGCCCTTGATTCCCTCACCCACAGGTGGGGGTTCAGGATAATTGGCTCAAAGGTGTAAGGGGGTTCCCCGGGCCACTCCACAGTTTGGGGCCTGCCAAAGAGACTCCAACTTCACAGGGTCAGTTGCCCCCACTGAGCAGCTACTCATTCTAGGGAACCCAGCTTAGATTTCAAAATGCCTTCCCCCACTCTGCCAGTGGGGTCTACAGTACTCCAGAGGTCTGAGGGAGACTCAGGGCATCTGGGCTAACTAAGCACGACTGATTTCACTGGGGCAGGCGGATCCCCCTGCAAGCTTCCAATTCCAGGGGGCCTGGCTCTAGTCCTTGGAAGGGATCTGGGGCAAGTGGCATGTGAGTGTTTTAGAATGTGTCCGCCAGCAGTGAGTAGAATTCAGTTCAAGTCAGTTTCAGGAATTCAGAAGCATGCTCATGGCTGTTTGAATCAACTAGATGCGATAGCGCTGGGCAATGATTAGGGATATGGTCCTTGCTTCATTCCTATTCTTCCAAGGTGCAGACAAAAGTGGCCGAACTGGACACGGACTGGAGCTTTTGTTTTCCTCAGGCAGGTCCACCAACTGACCACTTCAGAGTTCCACAAATCTGCTATGGGTCTGCCTTGCTCCTGGTGTCATAGGCTGCACTATGTCCCCTCAACACTCATTTGTTGAAGCCCTAAGCCCAGTCCTTCAGAATGGGAATGTATTTGGAAACAGCCTTTAAAGAGGTAATTAAGCTGAAATGAGACCATTAGGGTAGGCCTAGTCCAGGCTGACTGGTGTCCTTATAAGAAGAGGAGGAGACATGAGGGGTTTGTGTGCACAGAGCGGCAGCCATGGGGGAGGCCCCAGAGGAAACCAAGCCTGCTAGCACCCCAATCGCAGGCTTCTGGCCTAGAGAAAATAAATGTTTTTTAAGCCCTCCAGTCTTCGTACTTCATTATAGCAGCCTGAGCTGACTGAGACGCCCGGGCAACCATCCTCCTGCCACAGGGGTCACAGAGTGGCCCCCAGCACAGGATGTGTGGGAGATGAATTCCCAGGGCTCAGTTGTACTTGAACTTGTGGCCTCAGCACATTACATGCAGGTTGTGAACAAGGTGGATCCCAGAGAACGGTTTCATTTGGCCTGGCAATTTTGCTGGATGAGGTTCTGCTGGGATATGTCAAGCTGCCAACAGCTGAGGGCCATGGACTTTAACCTACACGTCAGGGGTCCCCAACTGGCTGATCCAGGGTTGAGCGTGACTACCGTAACTCCCTTCCCTTGGCTCAGCAGGATGTTTGGGGGACTGTGCGAGATGAGCACAAAGGTAGCTTTGGCTGGGTTTCCCTTCTCCCGGCTGCCTTCCCTTTCTCCTCATGCTCTCAGCCCTGCTCCCCTTTCCATGAGACACCCCACACAACAAAAAATACTGGGAGCCCTTCCTCTGGGTGGCTGGGAAGTGAGTGGCAATCACTGAAGGTCTGTTTAGCCTATTTTACTCCTCCTTGGTAGCTAGGCAGTCCCTGCATGGGTTGGAATCTGTGGAAAAGTGCGAGCCCCTTGAATGTAGAGACCTTTGCCTCCTCAGTCTCAGAAGAGTGTAGCATGCTGTGGATGCCCAGCAGATACCGATTGAAGGAATGAATGACTGAACATTAGCAAGTCTACATTTTTAATGGCAGTCATAAGAATTTCAGCCTAAGCTGAAGACCACAAAAGTCATGCTGAAATGGCTACCCTTACACCTGCCTTTAATGATTTGTTTTTAACGCACAACACTTCCTCTCTTCCCTTTTCTGCTTATCTACAATACTTACTTTTCCAGGCTTGAGAGTAAACATGAAGATCTTATTCCAAGGCACCTGAAGCTATGTCTGAAAAGAGAGCGTTCTGCTCACCTGACCTCAAGAGGTCCACCATCTGTAAGTTAGGAGGCATATGCTTTAAGGCAACATTCTTGAGGTACGTCTCTGTGTTAGCCATGTACCTGAAAGACAGGAATCCAAATTGCTGTGACCACATGACTGGCAGGAGCTGCCGGGTTGGTGGACGCACACCAGTGGCCCAGCCATCGGATCCATGGAGACAACCACCAAAACTCATGCTCACAAGCCAGGGAAAGAAAGCAGTCCCCCTGTGTCCTGCTTACTCACTGTTTGGCAAAGACCAGCTCCTCTGGAGAAAGGCTAGATAGCTCCCCTTCGTGGGCTGTTTTCTCCTTTTCGAGGATATGAGGGAAAAACTTCTCTATCTGAGGATAAATAAAAATCGTGAAAATGTGTCAGGATTCAAGAGTCAAATATACTAGTTTTCTGAAGTGGGTTGAGGTTAATCTAGAATTGACTTCAAAAAATGGCAAGTCTTGGGGCGCCTGGGTGGCTCAGTCGGTTAAGCATCTGGACTTCAGCTCAGGTCATGATCCTGTGGTTCGTGAGTTTGAGCCCCATGTTGGACTCTCACGCCATCAGCACAGAGCCCACTTCAGATCCTCTGTCCCCCTCTCTTTCTGCCCCTCCCCTGCTCACTCTCTCAAAAAATCAAAGAAACATTTAAAAAAAAAAAAAAAAGCAAGTCTTCATGGTCATGACCCTTTCTAGACTTTCAAGATTTCAAGAAGGCAGGTTTCAAAGAATTCCGAGCAAAGATAAGTGCTCTAAAAAGGAAGACCATTTAAAAAGGATGAGAGGAGGGGTGCCTGCATGGCTCAGTCGGTTAAGCATACGACTTTGGCTCAGGTCATGATCTCGCGGTCCGTGAGTTCGAGCCCCGCATCGGGCTCTGTGCTGATAGCTCAGAGCCTGGAGCCTGCTTCGGATTCTGTGTCTCCCTCTCTCTCTGCCCCTCCCCTGTTCATGCTCTGTCTCTCTCTGTCTCAAAAATAATAAATAAACATTAAAAAAATAAATAAAAATAAATTAAAAGGATGAGAGGCTTTCATGAAAGAAAATATGAAAATACAGCTGTAAATGATATTTATGAGGGAGACAGGGGATATCACTTAACATTTCTAGGTAACTGTAAAGGTTGTTTTCTATGAGACAGAACATAAAAAAGCTGGAAAGATGAATACAGAATGCACAAACAGACAGAATAGTGACTCTTATAGTTAGACGTTAGACGACCTCAGAACTATAGCTGAACGTCAAGTTATCAGGGTCAATTTGACACTGGCGACAAGATGGGTACAAAATAATTTCTGAAACTGGTTTTCCTTTGGTCATTATTCCCTGGCCAACTGATGCAAACGACTCTGCAGGACTGCCATGTTGTAATTCAACGGGGCACCATCCACACAGCTGATAAACAGACTATAAATGTGTCCTCAGAAGTGTGCAACACATGTTCCATTCATGCTTCTCCAGAATAATCTTTTGTCCTCTTTACTCTTTAGCTACCCTGATATTGGTCTTTGCAGAACCTTCAGGCCCTGGATTCTCCCAGGCCCCAGCCCAACTTCTCCCCCAAGACACTCAATCTATATTACAAACTGCACTGCCTTAACACCCACAGGCATCCCCATGTCAAACCTTCATGAGCCGACATCGCAAGTAGCTGCTAAGGACATAGCGGATCCTCTCCATCTCCATTCGATGGATACTGACCTTCAGGTCCCCTTTCTTGGCTCTCCTGAGATTTTCTTCCTGTTAAAAGAGAAAATGAAGTGTATAAAAAACATGATATTCAGACTAAGGACCTTCTTTGTTTAATCTGCACAATTCCACAGGGACTATCATCCCTGGCAGTGTTGAGGACTCAAAGACTACATTTAGGTCAAAGGAGAACCAAAAAACTCCTGAGAGTTCTCATTTGCATACACAAATAATATAGATGTGACTACAGCCTCATTATAAAAAGTTCAAACAATTCCCATTTACTTTTAGAAAACAACCATCTGAATCAAATCTGAATATGGTCAGTCAGAAGGGCCTAGAAGAATTCTGGTCTAATTGTAAAGGAGAGAGTATAGCAGAAAAAATGTCCAAGAGCAGTGTTAAATCACCAGTTGAGAAATGATAAAATACCAATGTTTTAAAGGTACTCTGAGGCTGATAAGGACTTAAGCTCAGCTCATGAAAGCCAAGGGCCACAAACTCAAGTGTCTGTGGGGGTCAGGCAGGCAAGGTATCTGAGAAAGGTGGGCAGTTAGGGACTGTGGGGAGCAGATAGCACATGAAAAGGGGAGGGGGGGTTGCCCTTACCCAGCTCTGGTCAGCTGTTCTCATATAGAAATGTGGGTCTGGTATTGACAGGGTTTTAGACTTTTCAGGGAGAGCTGATGTCTAGATATTCAAAGGAACACTCATGCTTTATAAATGTAGGTAACCAACTCAATATTAAAAACAAAACAAAACAAAACAAGGCTGGGCCAAACAAAAAAGACTACAAACAAAACAGGCTACAACCTCTCACTATGCTGACAAACCCTTTTAAAGTTCTCTTCCTTTGTAACCCTGACATAAGCAATTCTTACCATGTGGTCTAGCTGTTCCATGACACATTCTACAATTTCAGACTTGCTTTCCAGCAGCTCAGGGGCAAACTTTTCATTCATCCAGGCCTAAAAAACAATGCCCCCCCCTCATATATATCAGTATCATTCACAATGGAGCAAAATAACCCTGTGAGTCTGTACATATCCCATGAAAACCACAGCTATTTCCGACAAAGAAAACTGTTTGCCTGTGAGTTGGAAATACTGGAAATGCTTTCAAAACAAGCTACGTTTATGATAGCTTTTCTATTTTTTTAGTAGGTAGGCTGTGTTTACAATCTTAGAGTTAACCGACATTACAAAAAAAGAAAAATCACTTCATTCCAAAAATGTTGTCAGTATGATACCTACTACTGAGAGTAACACCACCTGGTGTTCAAACTGTACCTTTCACCAAATAACAACACATTTCTACTTCTTCACCTGCTACTTCCCACCAGGGGGCACCAGCACCATTCTATTGTAAGAGATGAAGTAACACATAAATCCACACATCTCCTCATTCTTGAAGCTTAGAGCCAATTTACAAATACTTTTTCATTCATCACTATACCATCTGAGAGGAAATGGATACAGTTATCCTTATTAATGAGAAAACACAGATTATTTACTAACTGCCTAAAAGTATAGAGGATCACAATATAAAAGGATATTCATCTATTAAATAGTTTTGGAACAAGAGGTTAAATCCTTAATTTATGTATGACTCAGGCCCAGATGCTTGGTACATTTCAGAAATTACCAAGGCTTAGAGAACTGAAATATCCACAAGTGACTGAGGAAAACTAATCTTCTCTTTCAATTACAGGAAATTTAGTTTCAGCATAGCTCAGAATTACATGCCAATCAGGCTCACTTTATTCCTTTTGATGTCCTTGAGTCTCTGCATCTCCAATTATCACCATGAAGACACATTATTAAATACTAGGTACTGGTACTATCATAAAAATGTTTCTCACATGCTCAAGCACCTGCAACCAGACAGTCTGTATTTTCTTTTTAAAAAAAAATTTTTTTTTAACGTTTATTTATTTTTGAGACAGAGAGAGACAGAGCATGAATGGGGGAGGGTCAGAGCGAGGGAGACACAGAATCTGAAACAGGCTCCAGGCTCCGAGCTGTCAGCACAGAGCCTGACGCGGGGCTCGAACTCACGGACTGCGAGATCATGACCTGAGCTGAAGTCAGACGCTTAACCGACTGAGCCACCCAGGCTCCCCGACAGTCTGTATTTTCAAGTAGCATTATACGTGAGGAAAGCCCAAATTGTCATACAGGACTAATAAAGCAGGTAAAGCAGGAGTTTTTCTTTTTAACTGATTTTATTAAATACTGAATAGGTACAGTAATATTTAGTACATACAACATGAATGGAAATATAAATACCTGTGTGCACAGAACTTCATTAACACGTATTATCATTACTTTAAAAGTCTCTGTGTCTCCCTCCCTCTTCAAAGGTATTCGTTAGCCTGAACTTAGTATTTAATTTTCTCCACAGTGTCACTACATTTGTTTGTATCTCTACATAACAATTCCCAATGATTTCAAAGAAAATGAAAGCACTTTCTGGGTATACACTGGGGTGAAATGGGGTAGATATGAGGGAGATTTCTCATTGACATTATGAAATTATTTTGATAAAAATGTATAAAACATTAGGAGAAAATCTATAGAAGTGTAAAACCTTCAAAAAAAAGTTTTTAATATATTTAGTGAGAAACTTACATTTAAATCCATGGGCTTTTTTTTAACAATCAGGTTCTATGTTTGAAATAGCTGTATCTGGTTCCTGATCAAAAATTTTAATGACAAGCTGTTCATCATTATGGACTAAATTGTGTCCCCAATCCATATGTTCAAGTCCTAACTCCTAGCACCTCTGAATGTGCCTGTATTTGGAAATAAGGTCTTTACAGAGGTAATCAAGTTAAAATGAGGTCATTAGGTGAGCCCTAACCCAGTGACCTATGTCCTTACAAGAGGAGGAACTCTGAACACAGACACACATGGCAGATCATGTGAAAACACAGGGAGAAGATGGCCATCTACAGGCCCAGGAGAGAAGCCGCAGAAGAAACCTACAGTGCCATCACCTTGATTTTAGACTTCTGGCCTCCAGAGATGAGAAAATACAGGTCTGTTATTTAATCCACCCAATCTGTGGCGCTTCATTATACAGCTTTAGCAAACTAATACAATCATTAAAATGAGAAAATCTGCACTGTGGGCAATAACTTTTAAATCATTTTTTTAACAGGTATTCATGAGTATCCTATACATGCTTCTGGAGCTGTGTTTATCAACGGCCCGTCAGGCTGCTCCTCAGGCCATGCTGTGCAGCCTCCGAGTCTGTGTCCGGCTCCGGCATCTGTCCAGGTGGTGGACCCATGCCATGGCATACTCGGGGCACTGCAACGGAGCTTCAGGCCTGAGACGTGAGGCATGCTCACCTTCCACCAACCAGGGCTGTGTTGTCAGACCCCACTATCCTCAGGCTTCCTTCCAAGGAGCCCCTCGTACCCAAAAGAGGCAACCAGCCTGGGTTGCCTCTGGCTGTCCCAGAGGGTAGATGGTCAACATGATGAGGCACCGCAGTGCACTAGTGTGTGCCACAAGCTCGGCCTTGAACAATAGTTTTGCAAATGGTGGAGCTTAACATAAATCGTTTCTTCTAAAACTTACTTTTTATTGTTCTACATTATTCTCTTGAGAGTGACCCATGTTGTCGCAGGAGCTACCTTTCACTCATTTTATTGCTGGTTTTTTTCCTGCTGTGTGTGTGTGTGTGTGTGTGTGTGTGTGTGTGTGTGTGTGTACACACATATCTCATGATTTTTATTCATTCTATTGTTGATGGATATTTGGGCTATTTTTGGTTTTTAACTTTTGCAAGCAATACTATTAACATTTTGTGCACGTCTCCTGGAAGTTTTCTCTAGGGTTGTCCCTGGGAGTAGAATGATTAGGACACAAGATATGTATGCTTTCAACCTGACAATACAAGAACAAATTATTTTCCAAAGTGCACCAATTCACCACAGTATATACAGGTGTGCAAATGGCCCTACGTCCTTGCTTTATATTATTCACCTTTTTCATTTCTGCCTATCTGACGGGTATGAAATGGTATCTCCTTGGGATTTAAATCTTCATGTTCCTGATCACTAAAAAGATTGAACATCTTTTTTTTTTTTTTTTTTAATGTTTATTTATTTTTGAGACAGAGAGAGACAGAGCATGAACGGGGGAGGGTCAGAGAGAGAGGGAGACACAGAATCGGAAGCAGGCTCCAGGCTCCGAGCCGTCAGCACAGAGCCGGACGCGGGGCTCGAACTCACAGGCCGTGAGATCATGACCTGAGTCGAAGTCGGACGCCCAACCGACTGAGCCACCCAGGCGCCCCTGAACATCTTTTTCAAGGTATTACTGGCCATCCGGGTTTCCACTTCTGGGAGATGCCTGTTTGGACTTCATTTTTTCTATTGAGTAGTTTGTAAAGTTTGTTTAGATACTGTGGATACTAATATTGTGAACAATTCTCTCCCAGTTTTGCAGCATGTCTTTTTACTGTCATCAAGATGTAAAAAAAAAAAAAGTTTTTAATTTTAATGCAGTTGAATGTATCTGTTTTTTCCTTTATGCTTTGTGCTTTTGGACTTTTGTTTAATGAATCCTTTCCTAACAAACAGGGGCTCTTAAACTAGGTGGGCAGATTTCAGGGTGTCTGTGAATCTCCTGAAATTATATGTAAAATTTCTGCATGTGTGTGTATGCATATATTATTCTGGACAAAAGAGCCAGTTTTCACCAGATTTTCAAAAAGTTCTGTGATATAAAAACAAATTAAGAATTACTCCTTAATTATCATCACAGATTATCATATAAGGATACAGTTTTAAAATTATCCTTCTTTTGTCACTCATAACATGCATGGTAGGACAGAATGAATACTAAAGTAACAAACATGAGGCAGTTCTGGAAAGGGGCTGTTAAAGGGAGAAGAGAAGAATAAGGCAACGAGTGTAGTAGATGAAGAGCACACATTTTGGAGTCAAAGAGACTTGATTCACATTGGACAGTAACACCTACATTATTGGATTATTGTAAGAATTATTACTACTCACAGCTAACATTGAGTGCTTATCTTGTGTCAAACAATATACTAAGTGTTTTACATATGTCATTTCATTTAACCCTCACAGCAACTCTGTGAAATAACCACCTTTATTAATGCGTACCTGCTCCAGGTTTTCAATGAGCTCTGCAGGAGTCAGGACCACCTCTTCACTACCCCCATCAGAGTCCTGTGCTGTGGGGTCCAGTTCCTCTGTCATCTTCTCTGAAACCAGGAACCTAATGGGAATAAAAGAACCAATACCCTGCAATGTGTTTTCCATATATTTGCAATAATATGCAACTGTATATCTACAACTGGTGTTATAGAGGCTCCTTGGCAGTGGCTAGTCAATTCATAGGCTTTGAATTTTTCCAACTCTTTGCCTCTTCTTTTGAACCTTAAGTCAGGTATCAGTTCCCCAAAGAGGTCACCCCTTAAAAAGTGTTTCCAGGTACATCTCGAATCAAGCATCTATCACACCAGGCAGTAACTGTTTGTCTTCCTGGTAGAAGTCCTTTCCTTGCGGGCTGTGTTCACTTCAGTTCAAATATAAATCACGCATCTGCTTTGTCCCCGGCACTTCTAAGTACTGGGACATCATTACCTGTGTACTCCTGCGCTTGGCGCCGTGCTTAACTCACAGCAGACACTTAATCCTGTTGGAAGAACTAATGAATGCTTAATTTCCTAGAGCCACAAGGCCCAGCAACATCAGACCAGTGATCCCAAAGGCTAAGAAGGTGGGTGGCGGGGACGAGAGGATGCCCTCGGAGCATCCGGGAAAGTGAGCATATTCCTCTCGTCTCTCGGTGCCACAGGAGCACAGTTATCCCCTCCTCCAACACACACACACATACACACACACACACACACCCAGATGTCCCACTCGCCCACTTGGATGCTCACCTGGGCACCGGGGAGGCACAGAGGCACTCCGAGGTAGCAGGCGGTACTGGAAACTCTTGGGGAGCTGCCCCAGATTCCCAAGGAGCAACTGGCGGCTGATCGACAATCTCAAGGCCTTTCCCGGATGTAGCCGACCCTTCTCAACTCCCGCGCTCTTCTCCCAAACTTACCGCCCCCGCACGACGTCACCACGCTTGGGCGGCGCTGACCAATCACGGCCGGGGGCGGGGACTCGGCTCTCCGCGTCTAGCGCGCCCTGCGGCCTCAGGAAAGGAGGTGAGCCCCGCCCACCTCGCTCGGCCGCCACCCTGTGCGTTCGCGTCTGACACCGCCCAGGGAAGGTCTGGAGGGGGCGCCTCGTGACTGCGGGAGTGCGTCGGAGGCAGCCTTCGGGTCCCTGGGATGCAATGCCCCGAGAGCGCGCCCTGGCCAGCAGGGAGGCCATCAACAGAAATGGGCTTTGTTAAAATCAGGCCACTTCCGTCTCTTGGGTCATCTTCTCTGCCCACCGCTCTTGTGGCCCTCTGGTTCCTTCATTCTTGCCAGGGCTTCACTGTGGCCACTACGTCCAGGTCTAAAAACCTTGAGGCTAGTGGTTCTTAAAGGGTGGTACCAGACCACAAGCAGCAACATTGCCGGGAAACCCGTGAGAAATGCAGATTCTCAGGCCTGACCTAGACCTACTGTGTCAGAAATTCTGGGGGTGTTTCAACAGGCTCTCCAAGCAAAACTAACGCAGGTGAGGTTGGAGAACGCTGCTTTAGGCTATGCTTCTATCCTAGCTGCTTCACTCTCCAGGTTTTGACATTTACTGTACTGCTATGCCTTCTACATTTTTTAAAATGGTTATTTATTTATTTATTTTGAGAGAGAGAGAGAGAGCACTCAGGGAGGGGCAGAGAAAGAATCCCAAGCAGGCTCCACGCTGTCAGTGCAGAGCCCGACATGGGGTTCAATCCCACCAAGGGTGAGATCATGACTTGACCCGAAATCAACAGTCCGTTCCTTAACCTGCTGAGACACCCAGGCACCCCATCTACCTTTAATGTAGGACAAAAGCATATGTATGTATATATATTTTTTCTTTGCGTGATGTCAGGTTTTCTCTGAATTGCTGATTCTGTCCCTCTGCTCTGTTTTCTGTGCAAAGTGCCAGTCGCTGCTTCCCTGAAGTGTCACTTCCCCAGCAGTCAGAAGACTCTTTTCCTTGTGATGTTTCCTATGCCATACTCATATTAGAAAAAGAAGTTTGGCTAATTGACAGGTGGGTAGTACCTGCCTGATTACAACCATGTTTTGAAAATGGAATATACTGATTGGAAGAGTGGGAGTATTTACAAAGGGCTATAGAAGCTGGGGGGACATCAAAGAGGGATTCCAAAAGGAAGGGACATTTACATTTGAGCTTGTCTTCTCAGAATGAGTTTTGTTAGTGACAAATGCATGGCCTTTTCAAGGTCCCTTTCAACTCTTTCAATGGTTTCAATGGTTTGGTAGTCCAGTGGTTTTCAGTTGTTGTCGTTATGTTTTCCAAAGACAGATGCTCTGGTATAGATCTCATCCCATATACTCTTCTTACGATGTTGATGCTCTTCCACCGAGAGGTGGGGGTCTGTGTTCTTGCCTCTTAAATCTGGGAAGACCTTCTGAGACCACTGTAGAAATGTAAAGATGGATGGAAATCAAGATGTAAACACTTCAGCAAGGCTTGACTTTCAACTGAACAAATTTTTCTTTTCCTAATTCTTGAAGCCTACTCCTCCCCTTCACTTGTTTTTCTGTAGAATCCTTTGTTCCAGGAACTTGGTATTGATGCTGACATCTCACTGATCTCAGCTCATACTCAGAAATGAGACTGGGATGGCCAGTGCCAGTGCTAGTCATGAGACCAGCTTGAGGGCATAATGAAGGTGGCTGGCAGCATGTACCAGATTCCTATTGAAACTACCTTGATCCTGTATTTTCTTGTGAAACCTTTCAGCCTTTTACTGTGGGTGGGCTTGCAGTCCTGGGGGATATTAGCCTGCTGCAGCCTCTATTCCCTGGCAGAGTAATAAACTATCTTCCTTCTTTGTACCCAAACTCTGTCTTCATGTTACATATTTTGGCTCTGGAGCCAAGAGGTCAGTTTTTGACAACACTTTGTAATTGTCTTGATCAGGAGAATGTGGCAGAAGTGATGCTCAATGACCTCCAGAGTTAAGTCACATATGGTTGTGCAGGCTCCACATGATTCTCTTTCTTGAGCTACATCCCTTGGGAGCAATGAGCTGATACACAAGCTTGGGTCTCCTGTAGCTGCCATGCTGAAAGGTCCACATGGAAAGGTCACATGGAGATAGAGACTGCTGTCTGACGAGCCACAGCAGTCCCATGTTCTGTCCTCCAGATGCCTAAGTTGAGTGACCCTTGAGATGATTCTAACTCTCAGACTGTGAGCAATCCCAGCTAACATGGAGAGATGAGCTGTCCCTGCAGAACTCTGCCTGGATTGCAGATTTGTGAGCCAAATATTGTTTTCAGCTCCTAAGTTTTGGGGTGGTTTATTGTGCAGATTTAGATGATTAAAACATTAGTCTTTGAGCTCAATCCCATTCTTCCATAATTTTCATTACTGCATAGCTTTTTAGTGTCATTACTAATATTCTTAAGTGTTGTAGATTTGAGTCCAAGCCCTGATAACTTCTCCACACGAGTACCAATTAATTAATTTACTGACCCAGAGACTTCCCTTCTCTGGTGCCAACTGCCTTGTCCAGTCTCCCTCTTCTCCTTAACTGGGGAGCAGGGGTCCAATTACTGCTTCCTTACTCAGTAGAGGTGTAGCCATAAACAAGTCACTTCTCTGGGCTTTAATTGCGCTGCCTGTTAAGTGAGAACAATAGGTGTCTTCCTGAAGTCACAGGGATAGATAAAAAATCGAGGGGCCCTCTTTCACTTCTAAGATCTTTGACTCCAACTAACATGCATCAGACAAAACCACATTAGTAAAATGAGTTTTCAGAGAAAGATTTATACTGCATCAAAAAGGAGAATTTAAGATGTCCAAAAAAGAATATATAGAACTACCTGGGGAGAAGCAGCACAAACAATGATGAAACCGTTGGTCACATGGCAATGTCAAGTTCAGGAAGGCGGGAGAAAAGACACGTCTTAAGTTACATTATGGACAATGAAGACAGCAATCAGGAACACCTGGTTCGTGTGCACCCACTGTCAAGAAATTAAAAAAAAATGACTACATAACCATATAAATGGAATGCCATTCATTAAAACAATCACATGCAGAAGAGAATCACAGAGGCTATGATAGCAGTTGGGTGCAGTTTGATAAATGCAAGGCAAGTTCTGATGATTGAAGGGATTGAAGATGCACACGCTAACCTGGATTCAGACAAGTTCAACATGAAGCCACAAACATGGCAAAAGAAGGGAAAAGCTACTGCCCAAAGTTCCAGAAAATAGGACCCTGTACAACTGAAGAAACTGAAAAGTCCATGTAGTTTCTGGGTGTTGCTTAGTGAAGAAATTAGTTGCAGGTATAGACACAGCAAATAGAAATGGCCAAAATATTTGTGGATCACTATGGAAATACACATTAATAAGTATGAATCTACTTTTTTTCAATCACCAAGGATAAGAGACAAAATATACATAATCAACACTGTATGGCAAACCTTTTGGAGTCGGTTGCTTAATTGACAGAGCCACTCAGGTGCCCTGTTGTGTCTCTTGTTGAGTTCAACCATTCTGACAGGTGTGAGGTGATACCTCATTGTGGTTTTTATTTGCATTTCCCTGACGGTAAGTGATGACGAGCATCTTTTCACATGTCAGTGGCTTCTGCATGTCTTTTTTGGAAAAATGTCTGTTCATATCTTCTGCCATTTTTAAATTGGATTATTTGTTTTTTGGGTGTTGAGTTGTCTCAGTTCTTTATGTATTTTGAATACTAACCCTTTATTGTATATGTCATTTGCAAATACTTTCTCCCATTCATAGGTTGCCTTTTATTATTATCATTATTTTCTTTTGAGAGAGAGGGAAAGAGAGTGCGTGCACATGTGCAAGTGCAAGTGGAGGAGGGGCAGAGAGAGAGGGAGACAGAATCCCAAGCAGGCTCTGTGCTCTGCACAGAGCCCGATGTGGGGCTCGATCCTATGACCATGATATTATGACCTAAGCCCAAATCAAGAGTCTGATGCTTGACTGAGCCACCCGGGTGCCCTTTATAGGTTGTCTTTTAGTTTTATTGATTGTTTCCTTTGCTGTGCAGAAGCTCCTTATTTTGGTGTAGTCCCAATAGTTTATTTTTGCTTCAGTTTCCCTTTCTCTACAGATACATCTGGAAAGAAGTTGCTATGGCTGATGTCAAAGAAGTTATTTCCTGTACTCTTTTCTATAATCTTTATAGTTTCAGGTCTCACATTTAGGTCTTTAATCCATTTTGAATTTATTTTTGTGTGTGGTGACAGAAAGTTGTCCAGTTTCATTCTTTTCCGAGTGGCCATCTGATTTTCCCAGCACCATTTGTTGAAGACACTTTTTCCCATTGCATATTCTTTCCTGCTTTGCTAAAGATTAACTGACCATAAAATTGTGAGTTTATTTCTAGGTTTCCTATTCTGCTGTTTTACATGGTTGACATTTTCCTTAGAGGAGAGTGAACAGAACACCTGTAAGGCCAGCACCTCCTTGCGCTTAGGCCTAGACTCCTGCACTGGAGCAGGCTGTTGGAGGACAAAGTAGACTCCCTTGAGAGAAGTAGGGAGGCTAGCAGGTGCTGGTGTGATTTTAGTCATTCTCTTGGAAAACAGTGCTGCTGATTTTCTTGTAGGATATGTCTTCCTCCCTTACACCCTCTTTGCTCCAGTCCTGTTGAACTACTCAAGGACATGAGGGATTTTGTCTCCTTTCTTTGCACATGCTGTTCCCTCTTTCCAGACTTTTCTCTTTTTATTTAACCTTGTCTGATGAACTCCTGTGCATCTTTCAAGACTCAGCCAAAGTAACTCTTCCTCTGTGACTGCATTCCTAACCTATCCACCCCTTCTTCAGGTCACCAATATACTTTATACTATTCTGGTATTACATTTATCATGCTACATTGCAGATTTAACATGTGTGTTTCTTCCAGTAGATTGTGAATTCCCCGAAGGTAGCCCTCAAATCCAGCACAGTGCCCATCATTCATGCATGCATTAGTTTCTTCATTCAACAAATATTTCTTGAGCATCTAGTGATATCTGAGTATCCGCTGTCAGGCTCTGTGTAGGTACTAAAGAAAAAGCAGTGAATAGGAAACACAGACTCTATGGTGGAAGACAGACAGTAAACAAATAATTATTTGTCAGGTGGTATAAAATAAAGCTGGGTAGCAGAACGTTGAGGGTGGGAACATTTTAGAAGGTTGGAGTAGGCATCTGTTTCAGTCCATTTGGGCTGCTGTAATAAATTGCCATAGGTTATGTGGCTTATAAATAGCAGTGATTTGTTTTTCATAGTTCTGGAGACTGGGATGTCCAAGATCATGGTACCCACAGAGTCAGTGTCTGATGAGGGCCCACTTTCTTGAAAGCTGTCTTTTCACTGTAACCTCACATGGTAGAACAGGCAAAGGAGCTCTCTGGGCTGCTTTTATAAGGGCACTATTCTCATTCATGAGGGCTCTGAATTAGGGGTTAGGATTTCAATATGAATTTTGACTTTTAAGGGGACACAATCATTTAGCCTATAGCAGCTTCCCCGAGGAAGTAGCATGTGACACAGTTTGCAGAAAGAATGAATAAATTCTGAGAGGGATGAATGGGAAACACTGTGGTGAGATATAAAAACAGTACTGTCACGTGCTCATTGCAGAATACACAATGACCATGCCTTTTCCTTTCTTTCTTTTATTTTTTATTAAAGTTTATTTATTTTGAGAGAGAGAGAGAGAAGGAGAGAGAGAGAGGCAGAGAGAGGGAGAGAGAGAGAGAGAATCCCAGGCAGGTTCCACACCATCAGCGCAGAGCCCAACCTGGGGCTCAAACTCATGAACCATGAAATTGTGACCTGAGCCGAAGGTGGATGCTTAACTGGGCCACCCAGGTGTCCCACCTTTGCCTTTTTTTTTTTAAGCGATTTATCTTCTGAAAAATTATGGCCAATATACTACTTATCAGGTTACATAAAACTATTTTCTAAATTTCTGGATAAGAGTCTGCAAAGAGAAATGTCATCTTTCCATCAAAAAATTCATGTGATTTTAGGTCACGGGCATCTGATGAGAAGCTCATATGTCTAAGTGCTGTCAGGTCCTCATGTTTATTAGGGTCTATGTAATTAATTAATTAATTTATTTATTTATTATGAAATTTATTGTCAAAATGATTTCCATACAACACCCAGTGCTCATCCCAACAGGTGCCCTCCTCAATGCCCATCACCCACTTTCCCCTCCCTCCTACTCCCCATCAGCCTTCAGTTTATTCTGTTTTTAAGAGTCACTTGTGGTTTGCCTCCTTCCCTCTCTGTAACTTTTTTTTTTTCCTCTTCCCCTCCCCCATGGTCTTCTGTTAAGTTTCTCAGGATCCACATAAGAGTGAAAACATATGGTATCTGTCTTTCTCTGTATGACTTATTTCACTTAGCATAACACTTTCCAGTTCCATCCATGTTGCTACAAAAGGCCATATTTCATTCTTTCTCATTGCCAAGTAGTATTCCATTGTATATATAAACCACAACTTCTTTATCCATTCATCAGTTGATGGACATTTAGGCTCTTTCCATAATTTGGCTATTGTTGAAAGTGCTTCCATAAACATTGGGGTAAAAGTGTCCCTTTGCATCAGCACTCCTGTATCCCTTGGGTAAATTCCTAGCAGTGCTTTTCTGGGTCATAGGGTAGATCTATTTTTAATTTTTTGAGAAACCTCTACACTGTTTTCCAGAGTGGCTGCACAAGTTTGCATTCCCACCAACAGTGCAAGAGGGTTCCCATTTCTCCACATCCTCTCCAGCATCTATAGTCTCCTGATTTGTTCATTTTAGCCACTCTGACTGGCATGAGGTGATATCTGTGGTTTTGATTTGTAGTTCCCTGATGAGGAGTGATGTTGAGCATCTTTTCATGTGCCTGTTGGCCATTTGGATGTCTTCTTTAGAGAAGTGTCTATTCTAGGGTCTATGTATTTAGTGAATTATCTTTAGGTCTAAATGAAAACCAGGCCAAACTCCGTGTTTCTAAATACTTACAGCTTAGGACAGTGCACTTTTGTTTTTGTTTTTAAGTACGTAGCCATAGGTAAAGGTTTGATGATAATCATAGGAAGAGATTTAAAAGGTAGCTTTGCTCGAGTGCACCTTGTATCAAAGTTCCGTTCATTGGTTTTTATTTGAATGCCTTACTTTTTTGCATGTTAGTGGATTACGGACATGGCACCATTTTGAGAACTTCATATGACTAATGAAATGGGTCATTCCACTTCAGAGTAAAGTTTATTGAAGTAATTTTTCTGTGTAGGGACAACTTTTAGAATACAAGTGAGACTCATCTGTATATATGTAATGGTTTTCCTGAGCTGACAAAATACATTAAGATTTATTTAAAAAATTTTTTTAAGTTCCAAACTTTCTAGTTAGAGCTACAGAGATAAAGTTTTATTGCCATTATTACCATTTTATTTTATTTGTACATGGAACATTAATATTACACATCTCTGCAGATGTCAGTGCTTGAAATAATAAGGAATAAGAGCCTGGATAAATATAAAAGTGTGAAATTAAAAAATTTGTGACATCTTACAAACCTCTGGCATATGTCTAGGTTTCTTCATTTAAACACTTCTTATAGGGGTGCCTGGGTGGCTCAATTGGTTAAGCGTCTGACTTCAGCTCAGGTCATGATCTCATGGTTTTTGAGTTCGAGCCCTGCATTGGACTCTGTGCTGACATCTCAGAGCCTGGAGCTTGCTTCAGATTCTGTGTCTCCCTCTCTCTCTGCCCCTCCCCTGCTTGCACTCTGTCTCTCTGAAAAATAAATAAGCATTAAAAAAAAGTTAAAAAACCCCACTTACAGGTTTCTTGTTGGAGCACTAAAGATTTTAATTGAGTGTTCATTAATTGAGTGTTCATCCTCTATCAGAAGGCTAAAGAATAGTGATTAACTGTATTCCATATCACAGAGCATTATCTGGGTATTTTACTATTAAATTAGCTAGCAAAGATAATGTAATAACTCCACCTTTAGAATAGTATCTCAAAGTGACAAAAACTGTTAAAATTTTCAGTTTCTGTTAGATCCAGTTCAGTTATAAATATTATCAGCTGAAAATACTGAAGTCTGGTCATGAAATTGTGTTAACTGTTGATATTAAAAATTCTTTTAAGTGTTTATTTAGAGAGAGAGAGGCAGAATGTGAGAAGGGGAGGGGCAGAGAGAGAGGGAGACACAGAACCCAAAGAAGGTTCCAGGTTTTGAGCTGTCAGCACAGAGCCCCATGCAGGGGTTTGAACTCATGAACCCTGAGATTATGACCTGAGTTGAAGTTGGATGCTTAACCAGCTGAGCCACCCAGGCGCCCCAATGTTGATATTTTCTGAAACAAGACCCAGAAGCTTTGGGTCACTTGGTCTATTGCAGCTGGTGTTGCTGTGAGCACTGTCCTATGAGCTGCTAACTTGTTAGAATCAGTAAGCTTTGGATGTGACCCATGGAGCTCTGGGAAGGCTGCAGTGACTTTGGACTTGTCCCTCTTTATGGGGAAGTGAGATCATAAGTTTCCTCCTCAGCCTCTCTTTCTTTCATCTTAGACATGTTTACATGAGAAATTCAGCTTAACCCTGAACTTCCTCAGCTATATACTGCTTCTAGGCTGGAAGTTTAATTCATTTATTTTAAAGAGCTCTTCACCTGTCTGTAAGCAGGAAAAAGCCATTTGTCCATACTTTTCACTTTTTGGAGGGGTATAATTAGAAGTAGCAGAACTCAGAGGCCCGTGCTTCTTGACAATGAGACCAACAAGACAAATATGCTAGAATGTTTAGAGAAAATTGAAAATAGAGACCTAAGTGAAATCCCAGGGGGTGGTGGGTATTGTGTCCGAATTATCAAAGCCCATGGTGATATGAGGATGTTAGCTTGTGTGTATACATAGTCATTTGTATTGACAAATACATGTGGTTGTTTTTGTAATAAAATTTACAAAATTTGTAAACGTATAGAATATAATAAGCCATTTCACATTACAAATTCAATCTAAGCCCTATGCTCCTTTTTCATACCCCATTATCTTTCCTCCCTCTCTGTGGGTAACCACCAGCTTCAGTCAACTTAGTGTTTATTGTTCCCAGGCATATGGACATATTTTACCATATATGTGTGTATCCAAAAATAACATGGTAATAATGCATGAATTGTGTGTACATATATCAATTAGCATAACCTATGGAATGTCAGCATAAAGCAACTTTACTTTTGTCTCCAATATTATTTTTGTGCCTTTACATTGATTTGTTGGGTAAAGTTCTTCCCCTGCCCATGGATGAAAACTGAAGAAGGTCCATGATTACTCTAGTCACTTTTGGTTGAAAAAAAAAAAAAATCCCATGATCATTATAAGTCACAAAACACAATCCCAATTCAGTAATTAAAATGTCTAGGGGACACCTGGGTGGCTCAGTCGGTTGACGTCTGACTCTCGTTTTCGGTCAGGTTGTGGGATCGAGCCCCATGTCGGGCTCTGCACCGAGTGTGGAGCCTGCTTAAGATTCTTTTTCTCTCTCCCTCTGCCCCTCCTCCCCATCTTAAAAAAAAAAAAAAAAAAAAAAAAGTCCAGTTTGTTATTATCAGAACCCCCTCTGGAGAATAGTGCCCTGTTCGGGGCTTAGCATTGACCTCTGTTTGCCATTCAGGCACTCAGCAGTGGCAGTACCCAGATCAGTCACAATGAGAGGAAGTCTGTGTTGTTGAGTCATAGGTAACTTCCACCTGTGCCGCCATGATTAGTTTACATGGTCCCATGGTCCCAGGGGGCTGGGAAGAGGCTGACTGCCACCAAAGGACTCTCCACTTCCACAGTGAGAACCTCTTTGCGGTGGATGCTATACCTAGTGGGCATTTACATGGCATATGGATTTCTTCACACTCTGAGACCTTTCCTAGAGGTTCTTCCAGAGTGTTCCTCTACTCACCAGCCTTCCACTTTTGTCTTCCTACATCCCCAAGCAGCTGGCCAAGTAGCCACCCCCACAAACCAGTGAACCATGCTCAGATTTCCTGCTCATTCATTCCTCTCATTGGAAGCCAAGAGAGCCTGGCTGATGCAGTCCACAGGGATCAGTTTTCTAGAACATAAAGGAGCACAAGGAGGAGAAAGAATCTAGAAGGGCAAAAGGAGACTCTCCAGCCCACCACACATGCTTGAGTCTGCATCTGGGTCTCTATTCTGTTCCATTGTTCTGTGAGTTTATGCTTGTAACAGTGCCCCATGCTAACTACTGCAACTTAATAGATCTTGCTAGTTGTAGGGCATGTCTCACATTTTCTAGAACCAGCATGTCAAGTCCCATAAAAAAATCGTATTAGAACTTTGCCAGGCAAATAATTCTTTAAGTTCTTAATAAGCCTATCTTTGGAATGAATTGATTAGGCTAAATTTGTCCCTAAGTGCTCCCTCTAGTCCCAGAGGCATTTTTCCTTTCTGTCTTTAACTGTTCCATATAGTTAATATGCAGCTGCATTGTTATCCTGACACTACACATTTCCTTGATAAATAGAAAGATTGTGGTGAATTCCAAGTCTACATAGAACTTGGGAATAGAAATCCGTGTATACAAGCAACTTTTTCTCCCTCCTCAGAGTTTTCTCACAGAATCTCTATCAAGGATGATATTTAAAAAAAAATTTTTTTTTCAACGTTTATTTATTTTTGGGACAGAGAGAGACAGAGCATGAACGGGGGAGGGGCAGAGAGAGAGGGAGACACAGAATCGGAAACAGGCTCCAGGCTCTGAGCCATCAGCCCAGAGCCTGACGCGGGGCTCGAACTCCCGGACCGCGAGATCGTGACCTGGCTGAAGTCGGACGCTTAACCGACTGTGCCACCCAGGCGCCCCAAGGATGATATTTTTAATATGTAGCTCTTGCCGGCAGGGTTTGGTGAAGTTTCTGTCAATATGGTTTCTGTTGGGAATTCTGGTTACTTAAAAGGTGATTTCTCCTATCCTGATGTAGTCCCTCCATATCATTAGACATTAAGTGAAGATCTTTTTCTGCAGTGTTAAAAATGCCCACAACATGCTGTTAGGCCTTTCCTAATGGTTTAACTGAAGCATCACTCATTTTAAAAGTAGACAGCAACATCTATAATCATGTTGCTTTTTCAAGCACATAATCCTAAGAAATTAGGAATTAGACTAAGTACAACATTTGTACATTGTATGAGATACACAGAGATATGCAAATGTGCACACCAATCCTTTAATTGGAAAGAAAAGGTCACATTACATCTGTTTTTGAGTCCTTATATATCACAGAATCTAAGCCTCTACGGTTATGTTGTTTGGCATTTGGCTGTTCTCAGAAGACTAATTGCCAAAATGTTTTGAATACAAATTATGATGTTCATTTCCTACCAATAAATGGCTCTGTGAAAATATGGGGTAAGAACATATATACATGGACAGAAACATTTAAGATCAAGAGCAGATCTGGCAGCCAATGGACTAATTTTTTAGCTCCCCCCTGCCCACCTTCTTTTTTAAAAAAGAACTCTTTGTAATTGAAACAAAAAAATTCTTCAAAGACAGGTGATTTACGATTCTGAAGATTAAAGATTTCACTACCAAAGCAAAAAGTGGCAGTACAAAGTTAAATATGTTTTTATAAGGTCAGTAAATACTTCTATTGCTCAGATGCTACTTTAAAAAATCAGAAAATTCTGCTGGCGTAAATTCATTTTAACTTCACAGTGACTCTTAACCAAAAATCATTGGTTGTGCCTGATTTATAAAATTATTTCTTTTTGCACAGTAGAGGCTTTTTTTTTTTTTTTTTTTTTTTTTAAAGCAGACATTCAATTCCTACAGGGCTTCCTGGTTGTAGGTAGAATTTCATAGAACTTCACATCTGCACCATTTGAGATATATGGGAAGAACTTATGATACAATACAGAAGAGCTATAACCTTTATTAATAATTCTGTGTTTACTCATTTTGAAGCTAACGATCCTAGAACTTAGGTGGTTAAAGAACCTACCTTTTGGCATTTATAATTCACAGCCCATGTTTGCTACCTTGTACACATTTCCAAGTTTTGAGTACTGTGGAGTACTGTTGTAAAACCACTTACTACAGCTTTGGTGGGAGGAAGAATAAAATCCCTCACACCTTACACATTTGCAGATTAAAGTTGGTTTTTGTGTAACGCTTATATTGTTTATCCTCCAACCAAACATAGATGAGGACGAGGATCACTTATTGGCATCGTCAATGATACACAGAATAATAAAAAGGACACAGTAGGAGTTGGTGGCTTATTCATTATTTACATACCAATGTACTTCAGATTTTTTTGAATGTAATTCCTTTCCTTTCCCTGGGAATTCTTATCTACAGGACACTGGAATCCTCAAGAGTAGTTATCTCTATGCAAGTCTACTCTAGTGGAGTTTAAACCGCAGAGATCTTTCCAGTCTTAGAACTTTACAAGGGGAGTATACAAATCACTATAGTATCAAGTCAAACACCTTACTAATCAAGATGTAGTGAAGTAACTCTGCTAATGACCAGTCAGCCTGTATCTTACTCACTTAACAAACGTGTTAAATAGATGTAACACCCTGCATGATGATGCGTGGTTAGGGATAGATCCAAGGGTAGGTAGAAACCACTTCTGCCCTCATGGAGTCTGAAGGGTTAGGGTGGGGCAGGGAAGAGCAGTGTATAAATGAAATCTAGCACCAACACTCTGACCTCCCTTATATGGACTTAAAACAACAAAACAGGAAACAAAGCATGTTACTCTTGACAAACTATGACTTTAGGCTAGGAGCCAGGGCCAAGTGGAATACAGAAGGAACTTAATTCAGGTCTAATGACCTCCTTTCTGAATACTGGCTGAGTACTATTTACTATTTATTAGTGTAATTGGGAAGCTGAAAATCTTATAAAGAAAAATAATTTCACAAAAATCAGAATATGGACTATATACGCAGTTATTCTCTACAAATGTACTTCATTTTATTTTTATTTTTTTTTTCAACGTTTATTTATTTTTGGGACAGAGAGAGACAGAGCATGAACGGGCGAGGGGCAGAGAGAGAGGGAGACACAGAATCGGAAACAGGCTCCAGGCTCTGAGCCATCAGCCCAGAGCCCGGCGCGGGGCTCGAACTCACGGACCGTGAGATCGTGACCTGGTTGAAGTCGGACGCTTAACCGACTGCGCCACCCAGGCGCCCCATGTACTTCATTTTAAAAACAGTCATCAGATGATCCAAGATAGCTAACAATACTGATTTCTTCCTAATGAAACATCCTAATCTTTAAATTTTTTAAATGTTTATTTAATTTTGAGAGAGGGAGAGAGAGAGAGAGAGAGAGAGAGAGAGTGGAGTGGACGGGCAGAGAGAGAGAGAGAGAGAGAGAGAGAGAGATACAGAATCCGAAGAAGGCTCCAGGCTCTGAGCTGTCAGCGCAGAGCCCAACGTGGGGCTTGAACCCATGAACTGTGAGATCATGACCTGAGCCGAAGTTGGACGCTCAATCGACTGAGCCACCCAGGCACCCCAAACATCCTAATCTTTTATTTCCTTAATCGAATACATTTTTTACTATTAGGGACTATTTCTTGGTGTTTATATTTAGCTGAAATATCTGCCTCTTATGAGATAAAGCATATAAACTGAAAAGTGTGATGAATGTAAGGTGTTTAAAAATTGTCTACACAGATTCTACAAGTATTATTTATCTGCCAAATTTAATACCGTATCACTTTACCAAATCACAACAAATATGACACAGAGACAATTTGTTTAAGAAAAGTTTTACTAATGTGTTATTATTTCAGCAAAGTTATTGCAACAGGTTTAAAAGGCAGAGAGATACACTATCACAGGCTATAAAGTAACAAAGGAATTTTATACAATTAAAATATTACACAGACTGATGGGATTTACTGAATAACAGATCCATAAAAGAAACTAAATCTGAAAGATTAAATCCAGTATTAGCACCTACAGTATCTCTGAAAGTAAAACTTTTAACTGTTTCATTCTTTCCTAATATATTTCTTAACTTTCTTGCAAATACAGTGCTCTCAAAACCCCGAAGATGAATGAAGGGCATAAGAAACCCTGACACTAAGAACATACAGCCAGAAGAACTATAAACACGAACTCGGACTTGAGAGTTTTAGTTGGAAATCACTGAACTTACTGTACTTGAACCAATCCTAAGATTTCTGTGCACTGAATACTGTATATGAGGAAAAGTCTATGAATCATAAGGTTTGCCAGTAGGGACAGTTAAAAATTAGCAATATACGGTATTATTCCTATCAAATTTTTTTCTCATAAGTTATATTTATAACAAAACTATAATTAAAATATTTATTATACTTGCTTATTACACATTCAGGGACACAGCAGGGACATTTATGTGTTTGATGGTTTAGCATCCACTTTATTGTGCTTACTTATTTTTGTAAGGAACACGCAACACATACTACATCTTCCCAACATTCAAGGTAATGCAATAACAAAATTCTCCAAAGAAAAATAACTGGAAATTGCATCAAATACTGTTTTAATTAGGAATAACTGTTATAATAGAACAAGTAACATTATACATTGTTTTTCCAATGAGCTTCCGTTGGAGAAACTGAACAGCAGAAATAGATCTTTAAGATTTTGGCCATGGCAAAACTGGTAGGTCTATGAGATCTGGGAGATGCGTTAGCAAAACCACAGACACGGCCTACCTCTCACCAAAATCCCGGAGAAAAGCATTTTCTGAATTTGGGGGAAATAAGACTGAACACTGGCTAAGATGGGACTCATTGGAGTCTCAAGCCACCTGGGAAGCTGGCCCGGGAATGAGAGAACCACTGTCCTGGTGGCAGGTAAGAAATGAATTTTGTGTTGGGCTGACCAACGGCTTATTTTATTAACGGCTTTGAATAAAAAAAGTGAAATGCTTCATTGTGTTTTCTCAGAAACTAATCAAGAGATTACAGAGTCCTACACAATTTGGAGACACAAAGTGGATGCTGAGTGACCAGAGGTCACTCCAGGTGTGGAATTTTAGAAAGTTAGTCCTTGGAGTAAATGGCACCGTGGCTCTGGCAGCAGATACAAAGGAATGATGCTCTGGAGAGGAGGTAGGGGACACTCTGCGATCGGCCAGTGGATAGATGAGGGTCCCAGCTGGAGGAGGGATCTGTAGTTAGGAAAAGGAGGAGTTTTAGAAAGGGATGCTAAAAATAACCTCTAAAACAAGTCTCTCACACCAACTGATCAGAGGTCCTAATAAGTGCGCTACAGTCTATCTAACAGAATACTTGGATCTGTACTAATTGACTAAGCAAGTACATAGCCCAGCAGTCCAGAAATGCAAGCCCTGTATATTTCTTATTCTTTTTTTTAAGAAGGATGATTCTTTTTATTTATTTTGAGAGAGAGAGAGAGAGAGAGAGAGAGAGAGAGAGAGAGAAAACAAATGAACATGAATGGGGCAGAAAGCGAGGGAAAAAGAGAATCCCAAGCAGGCTCTGCACTGTTAGCATGGAGCCTGACATGGGGCTCGAACTCATGAACTGTGAGATCATGACCTGAGCCGAAACCAAGAGGCAGAAGCCTAATCAATTGAGTCACCCAGGCACCCCAAGCCCTCTATATTTCAATCTCTGACCAATCACGCCATAAAATATAGTACAGCACAGGGTGAAGTAGCAAATCTGGGGCCAGGCTGCCTCAACTGCTGCCTACTAGTTTTTAGCTTTAGATAAGTAACTTAAGTTCTCTGTGCCTGAGTTTCCTCATCTGAAAAAACTGGGATAATACTACCTACTTTGTAGTGTTGTTGTGATGATTAAAATTAAGCATTTAGAATAGTGCAGGCACATAATAAACACCAACAAAAGTTAGCTATTTTTATCACCACTAATTTATTGTGACAGAATGATACATTCCAATTTTTTAAATAAAGAAGATAATCCAAAGAGAAAACACCATCAATCTTTAATAAAGATATTTTAAGTGTTTTTTTAATAAAGGCCATCTCCATGATTTGTGTATTTTCTTTTTTTTGTTGTTGTTAAAATCATTAGCTCTCATATAATGCTTCAACCTGCAGAAAACTTAGAGACTTAAGAAAAATGGCAGAATCGAATTCATTATTCTTACAGTTTCTCCCCCTCCTCCAAGACCTCAGCCCATGCTAGATCCTGGCCTGAGGAACACACAGCTCTAAAAACTAAATTGAACAAAAATATTTGCATTCATGAAACTATCCAGAAGTTCCTAAAGTAAATCTTTCCCATTCAAAATTTCACAGTTGCCTAACTATTGATAGATTAGTCTCTGGTGTGTAATTGCTCAAAACCCCACACCACCTCAGAAAGACATTATATTTAGCAATAATAGCTGCAAAACGAGTCATGACAAATGGGTTGTGCCAAGTCAACACAGCTGCAATTGATAAAATAAACTTATTCCAATGGCACATAACAAAAACCACACTTTAAGGTTCCCGGTTGCTCTACTGAGAAATGCCAGTTTGGAAACTGTACACGAGAAAGTGTATGAACAAGTAACACTAAGTGTTCCCAAACAAGTCCTTTTTAAAAGAAATGAAACACATGGCAGAGGATGTCATTATTTAGATTTTCGGCTTTCAAAGTCAAAGAATTCAGGTGACAATTTCACTAGTGCTAAAAGGAAGAAGCCTTGGAATGCTGGTTGGTTTATAGGGTTTGATAAATTGTGCAGGGGCAGACAAAATGTATTTTTAAAGAAAGTCTTGAAAAAGAAAAGGGGAAGATAAACAATAATCTGATGAACTCTTCTCTTTCCCCATGTTTCTGCTGCTGCAAGTACTTATACGAAGTATGGTGTAAAAACTGGTTTTCCGGTCAATCAGGCTTGGGTTCCTATCCCAAAACGTGTTAAACTGAATGATTTTGAGAACACCATTTAATCTGTTTGTACCTTGGTTTGCTCATCTGTGAAATGGAGAAAATACTTTGCAGAATTCTTATAAGAATGAGAAATACCATTTGTATAATACCTGGCACAGAGCAGGTGCTCTCAAAGTGGCAGTTATTATTGTTGTTGCCCTGGAAGGAAGAGTATGTCTGCTTTGGTAGCATCTGTTTCTGTGCTGTGAGTTAGTGACACATACCTGCAAACGGCCAATCAGGAAAGTACGGTAGCAGAGCACTGTAGAAAGTGTATGTGACTGAAATCAGCAGAAACCATGAGGTACGATTTTCTGTTACTTAGAAGGCTATGCTCATGTACTATGGCTTCCACGTGATTTGCTTACAGACTCCCATCAGTATTAACTAATGTATTTCTCACTTATTCAGAGTCATTATATGGATATAGAAGAACATAAATATTCTAAACAAAAGAATTACATTTATGGTTCTACCCACTAGGGGTATGGTTTCTTCTACAGGGCAATGAAGCCACTTAAATAAATGAAATATTCAAAATCTCCCCCTCCACTCTGAAATGTTTCTTTGGTTATTAAAGCCATTCATCATATGGGCAGGGCAATCGCTGAAATGATTTTTATATGCAAAATCCAACTATTTGAATGTCTAGGATTGCCTTGAAATACTAAAACAAGAACCCCCCCCCAAAAAAAAAAAACAAAACATGCCCTAAAACAAAGTAAGAAAACCAGTCTGAAAATAGTACAGGGGGAAAAAAAATCAGGATTAAATTCTAGATCACCAAACGGAATTTGGGCTAAATATACATTTTAAATATAAAGCCAATACAGGGAATATGCCATAATCTAAAGATTTATTTACCATGCAGGAAAGAAAATTCACGCATGCTACAAATGATAAAAACTGCATATACGTCATATAATTTTATTTTTACCTTTAATTCGATGGTTTATCTCCCACTGCTCATGCCTCTGTCTTCATAAATGGTGATTTCAATCTAAACAGCATGGCTGTTAAGAAAACACACTGTAGAGTGGAACATATAAAAGGGGACCATGGCAAGATGGTGTGTGTGATCTGTGCACTTTGCTGTCAATTCGCTTTGCTCATTTTTAAATTATTAAGGATTTCTCCTACCCAAGTTAAACATGATGCTTTCTCCATCTTGCCAAAATCTTCAAGAAATATAACTGCCTGCAGTACTCCACATGTCCTCCCTCTCAAACACTGATTATTTATTTTTTGAAGAAAGAAAAAAAAATTCTGGAAAAAGATGCTATAGTGTAGAAGCTAGAGGGTTCTTGGCTGAGAACTGAAAGAGGTAATGAATTCAGGGGTTCAAAATGCCCTGAAATTATTTGCTAACTTTTTCCTGGGAGAGCGTTCATGACCTCTAAAAGTCTGGGGCGCCTGGGTGGCGCAGTCGGTTAAGCGTCTGACTTCAGCCAGGTCACGATCTCGCGCTCCGTGAGTTCGAGCCCCGCGTCGGGCTCTGGGCTGATGGCTCAGAGCCTGGAGCCTGTTTCCGATTCTGTGTCTCCCTCTCTCTCTGCCCCTCGCCCGTTCATGCTCTGTCTCTCTCTGTCCCAAAAATAAATAAACGTTGAAAAAAAAAAATTTAAAAAAGAAAAAAAAAAGAAAAGTTTAAGAACCACTGCTGTGGAAGATAATAAAACTGCTGAAATTATTATCAGCTGGAAGGCCTGGGATTATCTAACCTAGGTTTTTAAAAAAATTTATTTTACTCATTACTCCAGTTATCAAGTTAAATTAGTTTTCTTGCAATTTTATTTACCAAATTCACTTAGTGAGTTTCAAAGCTTACTGCCTCTAAAAATATGCACAGTATGTCAAAGGTAATGAAATGATACATCTGGCAGCTGTAACTGATTTCAACTAGTCAGATGAACCCCCATGGTACTGCAATTCATTTGGATGACAAGTCTCACCACACATTATGAGTTTATGCATTTCAAAGAGGCTATAGGTTCAGAGTTTCTGCAGCTGAAATGCATTACTCATACCACCCCCATTATTACTACAAGATGCCCTCAGAACCACCAAGAAAGACGGTAACCAGAATATTAAACAATCCAGAGACCTGCACAATTGCAAAGGAAGGAGACTTGCTTTAAGAAAAATGTTGGAGACAAGAGGCTTATGGTAGGTATGCAATTCACACAGAAGATTCCTAGGGCAAATAAATACATGAGAAAGGAGTTAAATTCTCTCCAGGTGATGCCCAAGAGTACTGTCAAAATTTTGTTTTTATAGATATTTAGACCTTATGATCTGGACTAAAAAGATACAACTCGAAGTCCTCTCTCAATGGGATCTGTCAGGAGGAGGCCTTGGGGAGCATATATCTTCTCATTCTGCTCTTGAATGTATTTGGACACTTTCTTCAGAACCTGACAGAAAAGAAACACCACAGCTTTTTATGCATCATCAGATTTTACCTTAGGTAGCAGCTGGATCTCCAAATACTCAGGCAGTGGAATTAGTTTTCAAAACCAGAAATAGATATTCATATGGAGGGATACAGCTCTGAGTATGTGGCACACACCAGTTGTACACAACATTCAGCACAGTTTGATGGACTCGGCGAGTCACAAGTTATCTTCAATACGGTGAAAGTGCAAATGCACACAAAAGCATGAGTGCCGGCCCCTCCTCCCTGCCCCCTGTCGTCTCAATCCTGGATACAGAGAAATAAGTGGATGCTCACATACACAAAAGTTAGTTGTACTTTTCCCTTTCCCACTCATAATGTGTTGTCAGTGTGATACCTTCTAATACCAAGAGTAGTTCTTGGCCTTCCGCCCCCTTTAACACTGAAGAACTGCTGTTTCTCTTGTTTGTATGTTTTCATCAATTGTAAGTAATGATACAAAGTTGGCCCATAACAAAAGATAGAAGATAGCCCAGTTAGTTTAAAACGGAAAAGTTTATTTCCTTTGTAAAGCACGTGACTGTCAGTGGCTATGGAGTTTCTGATGTCAAGTGTCTTCCATCATTTCCGTGTCTGCATATAGTGCTACTCTGTAGTTTGCTCTTGTGTCCTCGATGGGAACTTCAATTTATAAGTTTAGCATTAAGGTTGTAAAAGTCAAAGCAAATGCAGACAAAAACCAGATAGGATACAAAGGAACTTCTGGAAATTGCCAAATCTCCAGCTTTAATAAGGGCAATTTTGAGACCGATAAGCTAGGGGAAAATAAATCTTAAAAGTTATATACAAAATCAAAGAGTTACATGTTTTATTTCAGATTCAAAGTCATCATAATAACCCTTTTTTTGGCTCTAATGTTCAAAAAGGCTTTGATCCAGTTTTTTAATTACTATATATTTTCTTAAATTCATACTACCAGAATACAATAAAGTCACATATAAGCGCAATCACAACATAAAGGGGAAAAAGAACTGTATGAAAATAGTTGGAAATTAAGAAACAATTTAAGAGTGGGTCTACAATGCACCGGGGCAAACTAACAAAATTAGGATGCTACAATTTAGGTACTTTCGTATAAATTGATTTAGAATTTAAAACACTAGGTAGTCTGTATAGTGGATTTTCTTACTGAAGGAAAGTGAAATTTAAATAAATTCATTCAAGTTACATCTTTGGGAATACTACAATCTCATGTTCTAAAAAAGCATGATATCATTAAAAGAGCAGTCTGCAGGGTTAAGTAGTGAATTAAGAATACCACCACTTCTGGGGCAGCTGGGTGGCTCAGTCGGTTAAGTGTCATGATCTTGCAGTTTGTGGGTTCGAGCCCTGCATCTGGCTCTGTGCTGACAACTCAGAGCCTGAAGCCTGCTTCACATTCTGTCTCCCTCGCTCTCTGCCCCTCCACAACTCATGCTCTCTCTCAAAAAATAAACATTAAAAGAAAAAACTTAAAAAATACCACTTCTAAAGAATTTTTTTTTTCTTTTTTTTTTACCTAATTACCTGAAGTAATACAAACATCATTCTATTTTCAACTCACAAAGAACCTGAGTAATGCTTGGTCTTTATGGGCAAAAAAAAATCTTAGGTACTTTTTATCAGTTTATCAATCATGCTAAAATAACAAATGTAAGGAAGTAGCCCATAAAGGTGACCAAGTCAGGACTCTTAATCTTCTGTCCAATTTCTTTCCCAGCTTATCTGACAGAACTGGAAATTGGAGAGTCGGTGTACCCTCACTCCAGTACCTTTACACTAGGGGGTGGCAGTCAGAAAAGCGTCTGCATGGCTGGTTGCAAAGAAAGGATTCCTTCAGAACAGCTTTCCTCCCTCACTCCTTGGGCACAGGTTACGGGCAAAGAAATAGCATGCCTTTATTTGATTCAAGCATTAACTTTGATGTGCAAAGTTTTTACTTAAATTTTAATAACATTCATGTGCACTTAGGTATCAGTTCAGAAACAAAACAATGTCTTCTTTTTGCATAAGCTCCAAATCCTCTTAATATTGCTCTGGGGAAGGCAGGACTGTCTTACTCTCTTCAGCAACAAGAAAGCTTTAACATGAGTAAACTCACACTGCATCCCAGGCAGGACAAATCAGCATGCTCACTCCTAGGAAGCTTTATGTTGACATTTTGCTCACAGTTTATTATTTTTGGTAAATCAATGTCAAAACAAACAAGAATATTGGACAAAATTATCTGTTATCCTCAAACCCTCAACAAAACCTCAATCTGTGTAATATTTACAAAGCTGAAGACAATCCAACCTCAGCAAAGACTATTTATTATCCTCCTTGAGAATATTAAACTGGAAAAAGCCTCAAGAAGAAATACAGACCTTTAAGAAAAACTATCCTAAGTGCGGCTAAGCAAGAACAGCAGGATCTTAGTATTTTCAGAAAATATCTAAGTTCCTTCTAATTTGTTCCTTTTAGAGATTACAGCACATAAGCAGAAAGGATGTTATGAACCAGGCAGACAGCTACTGCGAGGAGAAGCTTCTACAAGCCCATTTGTTCCCCAATTATAATGGGCAGCAACAATAGAGAAAACACTGAAGTCTTTATCTTCATTTTAAATCAATAAATAGCACATTACAGGGGAAAAAAAGCATGATTGTTCTAGTGAGTTTTAAAAGGCTTATTTACAGTTTCAAAAAATTTAACCCACATGACAAAGCGTAAGTACTATTATATTAGGCTTTCTGTTTGTAGGTTAAAAATTTTAGTCTTTGAAACAATACAGACTAAATGACTCAAGCCTGTCCTTTCATAAAGTAGAAAATAATAGCACAGAAATTCCTAAGGGACAAACTGGAGGGAGGGAGAAGGCAGCTTTTCTTACACTTTTATCATTTTATCAAAACTACAAATATACATTTAAAATTTTTCTTTTGAAAGTATAAATACATTATATCTTAATTAGGACCATTCCAGCTGTTCACTTTGCGTGATCTAGTTATTCATTGTCCAGTAAAATCACCTACTTAAAACATGTAGCCACACCTTAAATTTTGGTTTTTTGACTAATTTTATTTGGTCTTTACTTGCTTTATAAAACCCCGTCAAAAGAAACTTTGGTTAGACATATAAAGTAGTGCCTTCTATATTGCCTATGAACCTAAGTGAAAACATATATTAGGATCAATATATTTCCACTTTATTTCTGATACTGAGAACTGCCTTTCAAGACTAGTAATTAAAGGGATATATATATATTTTAATTAATTAATTAATTAATTTTTAGTAGGCTCTGCACCCAATGTGGGACTTGAACTCACAACCCTGAGATCAAGAGTTGCATGCTCTACCAACTGAGCCAGGCAGGTGCCCCCAGTCAAAGGGATTTTAATTAAAAGCTACCAAATGTTTTAGCAGCTAAATAAGCCAGCAGCTGCTAAAAAAGATTACTCATATTTGAAAAAAAATTGTATATGAGTTCACAAATACCTGATTAAATCATGTATGTGTGTATATATGTAAACACTTAAGTTAGTGTATGTGTATATATGTAGATACACTAAATTCTCACTTATTTTAAAATTTTATTTTTATAATTATATCTCTATTTTTATTTTATTTTAGAGATAGAGAGCACATGCACACACTTGTGCAAGGGAGAGGGCCACAGGGAGAGAGGGAGAGAGAGAAAGAGGGAGAGAGAGAAAGAGGGAGAGAGAGAAAGAGAGAGAGAGAGAATGAGAGAATCTTAAGCCGACTCCACGTTCAGTGCAGAGCTCAATGTGGGGCTCGATCCCACAACCCTAGGATCATGGTCTGAGCCAAAATCCAGAGTCAGATGCTCAACCGAGTCACCCGGGTACCTCTTAAAGATTTTATTTTTAAATAATCTTCACACCCAACGTGGAGCTCGAACTCGCAGCCCCAAGATCAAGAGTCGTTCGCTCTACTGACTGATCCAGCCAGGTGCCCCTTATATTTACCTTAAGAAAACACTATTTATTATTAAGCATCTACCATATGTAAGACAATACATTAATTCTAATACCCATTTTATAGTTGAAAGAATTCAGATTAATTTGTCCATGATCCTATAATTAGTGAATGACTTGGCTGGAACCCAATTACCCATTTCTTTTTACAACTGACATTAGAAGGAGGTTTCTGAGGGGCGCCTGGGTGGCGCAGTCGGTTAAGCGTCCGGCTTCAGCCAGGTCATGATCTCGCGGTCCGTGAGTTCGAGCCCCGCGTCAGGCTCTGGGCTGATGGCTCGGAGCCTGGAGCCTGTTTCCGATTCTGTGTCTCCCTGTCTCTCTGCCCCTCCCCCGTTCATGCTCTGTCTCTCTCTGTCCCAAAAATAAATAATAAATAAAAACGTTGAAAAAAAAAAAATTTAAAAAGAAGGAGGTTTCTGTATCTATTTCAGTAAATGCACATGGATAAATAAAAGTTAACTGAAATCGTATCAACAAATGTGAAATGTAGTGAAATGACAACTCTACTAGGCTTGAACAAAATACTCTCTCTGGAGGATGTAATTCTACTTTAAATTGGCAGTATTACATACTTCTTTAAATGACCATCCCCGGATGACCTAGTTTCTATCCATATGAATTCAGCCTTACCCTCCCCTCCTACATCCAGCTTCTCATTCAATCTTGGTTCTACTATCAACATATTCCTTGAATTTGTTCACTTCCTTCTATCTCTACTGCTCTGTTCCCTGTCCAAGCTATCATCATCTCTTGTCTGGATTTCTATGGAGCATTGTACCTGGTTTCCCTACTTCCACTGTTGTATCTTTTTTTCCCTCCAGAGCAAAGAAATTGCTTTAAAATGAAAATCTGATCATATCACTCTCCCGCTTAAGACCTTGAAATAGCTTCCCCCCTGCACTGAAAATAAAGTCTGAACATCTTTCCATGGACTACACACTCCTACATGACACAGCTCCTTCCTTACCTCTCCAAATTCACCTACAGCCCCTCTCTTCCACACTGGCCTTCTTACAATTCCCAGGACCCATCATGCTCTCTGGGCCTTTTTATTTACCATCTCTCTGCCTGAATGGTCTGGACGATTTGTAGCCTTCACTTAGCAGCTTAAATGTTACCATTTCAGTGGCTTTTTCTGACCACACAATCTAAATTAGGTCTCTCCTATTATTTTCTATCATGGGAAAGTTTGTTTTCTTCAAGACGTTTATTGCCATTAATAATTTAGTTGTTTTTGTTTCCTTAACATCAGTTGTTACCACTAAATTATAAATACTACAAGGTCAGTAACCATGTTTGTCCTATTCCATTATATCCCCTGTGCATTGTTTAGCACATAGTAGGCTTTCGATAAATATTTATCAAATGAATGAAACCCTTGTCCCTTCACTCAGCAAGTGTACTATTAAAGAGAAGCTGCTAAGACAAAACACAGACTGAAAGCTGATACTGATCCTTTACAACTTCTGATTTTGAATATTAAACAGGAATGAAAGTTGGCTGCTTCTCTGTATAATATGGAGAAAAATATAACAACTAATTTAGTTATTTAGATATACCCTTTTTAGTAACACTAACACAATTCATGTCAGGATGCTAATGAATATGGCAGCATCTCCAGCCGGTAACTCACAAAAATAATTTAGCTGCAACTCTCTGCTCTCTACTACACAGAGTGCAAGACAATCACGGGGACAGTTCTGTTGTGTGGGGTATAGTACAGATACCTGTATAGCATTTCAGTTGCTAAACATGCTCAAAATTAAATGATGTATTAGGGGTTTACTCTGATTGGCTTAAATTCATTCAATACATATTCAGTGAGCACCTAATGCACCCAGGGCATGGTGTTATGCATGAAGAGGGACACAAAACAGTTAAGGCACTGTCCTTGACCTCAAGAAAAATACATACTTAAAGGGCAAATAAGAAAGCAAACTGCTACATTCAAAAGTCCAGAGAGGTAAGTGCCAGGAAAGAGACATAAATAGAATGCGGGGATACATAGGTCAGAAAGATACTAATTAGAAGAGTAAGGAAAGGTTACAGGACAGAGGCACCTAAGGGTTTGGTGAGACTTGAACACAGGGAGAGTGGCACTATAGGTGGAGGAAAACCTAGGAGGGTATGCTTGGTGCCCAGCGAGGAAGCGGGTTTGGCCAAAAGATACAGTGAGAAAGGGGCGGGAGAAAGCTGGAAAGGGAGGCCTGAGGTCAGTTGGAGAAAGGGCTTGAGCTTTACTCACTGGCAGTGAATGGGAAGCCAGGAGAGGCCTCCGAATTTATAGGAGTGCTAGAGGAAGAAATGCAGTGTCCATGAAGGCAGCAATAGATGGTTTGGACAAGTGAAAGAATGGAAGAAATGAAACTCATCACACTATTTCGACAGTCTAAGAGGTAATAAGGGCGTACATTAGAAAAGTGGCAGAAGAAATCATGAAAAGCTAATGAATGGGAAAATGGCAGATATTTCAGTCTTTGACAACTGATAAATTTTTCCCTCTTCTTCATCCTCCACACCTACAGATGGTACTGAAAAAGGAAGGGTGTTATTAAACACAAAGGGGAGGTGTGAGGTTTGCCTTTTGGACATCTACATTGAGAAGCTGGCACCTCCAGGTCTAGCAGGCAGTTGCAAAGAGAAGAGATCTCAAGCTGGAGGATAAGACTGAAGACAGAGACTTGGGGAAAAAAGTAAAAGGATTCTCAAAAAGCTAGATAGAATGAGAATACAGATCTTCTACAATCTTAAGCGTAAGTCAATTTGAACATTGGTATGTCAACTCTATGTTAACAGATGAATTTTGACCGGTTTCTGAAGACTCAGGAATCTCTACTATGTGCTCTCTACACAGGAGCAATGACAGAATTTGAATTATTATTATAAATGCCCCTTGAAATTTTATGGCAACTGTTACCATGTAAACATGAATATATCAATTCACCTTTTTTATGATTTTAAGAGATTTTGTGAAAACAAAGGTTGGCTCACCTTCTCATAATGAGTTTCCATGCATAAGAAGATGGTGTAGGCTGTTAGGCAAGCCAAACAGCCTTCAAGATATGATTGGCCCCCAAGCTTCTCTGCTTCTGCATAAAGGTTATTTAGAGTTCGAACTGTTTCTTCAAACTGCTGCCTATCAATCTGTATGGAAAAAAGAATTTAAAGTAAGTTTTGGAAAAAAGATCAGCCACTCACTAATGCTGGCTATCACTAATTGATTCTGCTGTTCTGTCAACATTCTTATCTAATAGTTGGCAAACCTCCTGGATGATTAAATCAGGACCTATGTTACTGAAACTGCTTAGTTTTTGTTTTTGTTTTTTTTTTTTTTTTTAAATCTTATCCCTCTTATGGACACTGGATATCTTCAAGGCTCAGTATGGTGTCTCTTTATTCTCTATACTGAGTTTCAAGTAACTTAATAAAATTATACAATCCTTCCATTTTCCATTCACTTATATTCACATTTACTGAGCACCTATCATCAGATGTTAGGACAGGCCTTTGAGGAAGATGAGCAAGAAACTCAGTCCTCCAGGAGTTGACAAGTCATGTAAGCAGAACAGGTATGTAAACATAAAGACATAATAAATTGACAAAGTACTACAGTGGGCACATATATAAAGTATGGCGGGAGCACAAAAGGAAGGAGAAGTTCTCTTTATCTGGAAAGGACAGGTAACCTTTTTATTGTTTTAAAGTTTTTTTTAATCTAAATTCCAGTTAGTTAACATACAACGTAATATTAGTTTCCGGTGTACAACATAGTGATTCAATTCAACACTTCCATACATCACTTGGTGCTCATCACAAGTGCATTCCTTACTCTCCATCACCTGTAAGTTGGTTTGCCTCTCTCTCTAAGAGCAGGTAATCTTAAATTGAGTCCCTAAACACTGGAATTTACTAAAAGCTCACACTGAACAAGGCAAAATCTCAAACTATCACACAATTCTTCACACCAAGTCATTCCTGTTACCCTTCTATTCAGTGACACCATTATCCCACATTGACCCTAATACTACCATTGTCTTCCATTTTCACTCTAATCATCTGCTTTCACTTTCTTCTGCTAACAGTACTTTCACATCTCAGTGCTCTACCCTAGGATTTTCATCCCATTAATAGAGTATTTCATGCCACACTATCATTCTTGGCAACAAAGGACAACTTATCTGTCCTTACTATAGGGCCCCTCTCACACAAACTCCCTTATTCCCGAAACGAGTAGAGTAACTCCTTACATATGAATTCTCTCCTTTATGAAGTCTATACATATAGACTCAGAAAAAAGTCAAAGGACTTCAATATACAGTTTGAGACAAAACAGTCCCACGAACATAATTTTTTAAAATGTAAAACAATTTATGGTCATCATCCTTAAGCTATTAAAACCCTTTAGGTTAGAGGCAGTTGTGATCATTGTTTTGTTCTGCGTGTGGAAAAACTGTGAGGATGCGGTGAGCCAACGGCATGAAAAACTTTAATGTGAACTTTAAAATGGTGGTGGCTCTCCTGGTTTTTCAATAGGAACTACTTTTAATTTCCTAGAATATTAAGAGTTTCTGAAAAGGGCTGGATGGGCAGAGATGGTGCGGGAAGCCGCCACTTGAAGAACGGTCATTTGGAGAATTGACGTCAGAGTTCTCATTCCCTGAAAATGAATTCTATTCACTCTGCAAACAAATATTTGTAACAAATTGTTATCTTTACCTAATTATGCCTAAAATAACACCTTAAGTTTGTCACATCAGCAAATCCACAAAAGTCTAAATAATTTCAAACACTCACAATTGATTTACTTAAATGTTATGATCTGATAAGGAAGGTTCCATGAATTATTTACATTTCTTTGGCTTTGTGATTCAAAACCATGGGCTCCAACCCAAAAACATCTTCTTTCAGATCAGAATTACTGATCATACCAGAAACATGAATTCTTAAAAAAGCTATTCCAAGACAGTAATGCTTTATAGGATGGAAACAAATCATAGATCATTAAACAAAAACAAACAAACCAACCCACCAACATTAAGGACTTTTTTAAAAGGTTAAAAAAGAAATTTAAAAAGTCAAGAATTTCTTTGAAAGATTACTAAAAAAGAAAAGGGGAAAAAAGGTAAACAGCATGGTAGACAGCAGCAAGGGCAAAGGACCTAACATATGAGGGTTCAACAGAACAAATGTGGGCATTTTTCTTTCACTCCCTTCACTATAAAAAATACCTTTCAGTATTCTCTCTTGGGTACCTGAAGACTGATATAGATGCTATGACAAAATTGGGAGATTTGTGAAGTGGGAGCCCAACATAAATTTGGACTAATAAACATTGAAAATCGGAACGGAAATAGGAATCAGACTCCTTTTCCCAGAATTTTTGTTTCTTGTTGAATGATGTGGTAGAAAGCATGGGGCTGAAGCTTAAAGTGATCACAAGTCAAAGGTAATTTCTATGAACCAGATGCAGACACATATTTTAAAGGTATGTAGGGGAACAAATGCTTCAATTGTAGTTTACTCATTTCTCTCCTACCCAGACCCAGGGTGTCTAGATGTCTGTATTTTGGCTAAAGTGAGACTAAGGCTTTCTTTAAGAATTGTCCTGGCAACAAAGTACTTAAGCATCAAAGTATTACATTCTAACAGGCGACGGAAAAAGTAAACTTGTTAACAGGCAGAACGTGCCCTCACTCTGAGATTAAAGGGTACAAATGCCTGCGTGTGTGTGTGTGTGTGTGTGTGTGTGTGTGTGTTGCTTTAAAGTAATACAAAACATTGTATATTAGTTTCTTCCTCTATTAAATTGCCAAGTGTGATGTTCTCACAAAAGGAAAATCAGCCCCAGTGGCAGAGCAATCAGTACAATTTCTAGGGTAAGGAGTAGAGAAACAAAGACAGAAACCTTCCAATTTTCCATCAAACAAAGCAAGGAAAATTTAAACCTGTAATTTAAATTTGATTTCAACACATTAAAAGAAAAATCAAAAGCTCTCCCAAGCAGTTTAAAGCATAAACTAGTGTTTTAACCCAAACATTTAAAAAGAAAAAAGAAAAATCCCTCAAAGACACAATTGAACAGCACTAAATAACACTCCGTATAGTACTCAGAGTCATAAGCAGTTCTGGTCTATAATCTGAAGTCAAAGAAGTAAAAAGGCCTCCAGAATTTAGAAACATCAATTTTCTATAAAAATCAGTGGAGTACTGTGACTACATTGTGTTTCTGTATTCAGACTATAAAATAAAGGCTCTACCACACAGAGTGGAAGGCTAATGTGTTTCTGCATACATATATTTGGCTTAGTTATGAGTTAGAAGTTTGACTTTAAAACCTTTAAACAAAGAAATCTTGTAACATCCAAGTAAGTGTATAGTTTACACTCTGATTTGAAAGTACATAAATAGTGTACATCAGACTTTCCATAAAAGGCTTGCAAATAAAACATTTGATCCATTTCATACAAACCCTAACACAGAAAACATGTATGTTAACTGTGATGTTAAATTATTTAAAGAAAAAAAAAAACATTTGGTAGCTCTAGCCAGCAGGCATTGTGCTCAATTTCTACCTCTTCAAACCACAGTGGAAATGTCCAGCCAGTGTCAAGCTGAGTTAACTCATAACATCGCAATGATAAACTGTAGCATTTATGTGGCATTTCACAGACAAACTAATATGAAACCTTCTTTAAAAGGCATATCTGATCTGGGGCACCTGGGTGGCTCAGTCTTATTAAGCGTCCTACTGCGGCTCAGGTCATATCTCGCAGTTTGTGGGTTCAAGTCCCGTGTGGGGCTCTGTGCAGACAGCTCAGAGCCTGGAAGCCGGGTTCCCATTTTGTGTCTCCCTCTCTCTCTCTGCCCCTCCTCTGCTCATGCTCTGTTTCTCTCTCTCTCTCAAAAATAAATAAACATTCAAAAAAAAAAAAAAAAAAAGAAAGAAAGAAAAGAAAAGCATATCTGATCTTTCATTTGCATTTAAAGAAACATACTTGGGTCACTAACTTGACCACAGTGTTGAAGGACACTATAATTGATATACATTGATTTCCCAAACTTGGCAATCAGGTAGAACAACCTACCTTGTTACAAACTGATTTTAAAGGACTGCTACACATTTCTCTAGCACAGACTCATCTACACCCACTTATCCCATGACCAGTATTTCTTACGCCCACACCCACAGCACACCTCATCACCTCAGTCGCTCACTTCCCAATCAAGGAGAAAAGAGCACAAAACTCTGCTCCCATCTTACCAGAAACTGACCTCTGAAAAGTAAACTGAATGTAAGGTAACATGGCTCAAGACCAAAAGATCTTTCTTTGGGTAGGTGAGCGCATGCGGGCCCAAGAAAACACACAGTCACATATGCTCACTTCATTGTACTTTTAAAATAAAATTCACTGACTTTTTCCCCCCTAACTCTTAAGAAAGAGGAACAGTGCCTTCTTCCATTTCTGTGTGCAGAGTTGTCTGAGGGACCTATATCCTGAGGACAGTTTCAATATGCAAGCATCACAACGCAGGTGGCTCCCAGTGATCTTAACTGGGAACAAGTTGAAGGCCTTGTTCGGAGATATTTCCCTGTCCAGGCCGATCTACTGTTCTAGGTTTTTCAGGTTCCAAGAAAGCCTGTCTGTAACTGTCTGGCACAGCATTTAATAAACCCTTTCTGCTGAGCAGTGCGACCAGCACAATGGCCACAAACGCCAGTCACAAGAATGATGATGATTACTCTTGCGTGGCGAAGTAGGAGGTCACAGTTTACAACATGCTGAGTTAGGTGGCTTGGAACCTCAGGAATTAGTTCCTCATCACTGTTGTCAATAACCCGGGTGGAGGTGTGGAGACGGCCGGGAAAGAAGACAGGTGGCTGGGTACAGATTCCCGGCACTCGGCACCACCGAGTTCTATAAGGCCATCACACTCAGGGGCTTGGCTTTATTCGTCCTCCTCCAAACACCGCATCTTGCTTAGTGGCCCTCCTTTGACCAAGGCACCTCCTTTGCCCGCCCCTCCTCAGAACCGCGAGGCAGGCATCAAACGGGTCTGGTGTCGGCCCATACTCCCTCCCGTCCCTGAAGAGTCCCCCTCCCTCGCCCCAGAGCAGGTGTGGGGAGCCAGTCTGCGTACCCGGTTCTCCAGCTCCGCGGGGAACTTGGTCTGGAACTGGCAGCGTGTGCCACTGCTGTAGTCTCGCTGAATGAATACCTTCCCGGACACCGGCGCCTGCTGCGGCCTCATGGCGAGGACAGGACGGGCACGCTGCGGGTTCGGGGAGACACCAGCCACGGGTCAGATCCCCGGCCTGGACCAAAGACAGCCCCCCCCCCCCCCCCCACCGGCCAAAGCAGCCCAAGGCCTCTTCCGCCCCACTCCCCTTCACCCATGCTGTCACCGCGGGCCTTTAGCTACAGCCCCGGCCCAGGCCCCGCGGCCCCCACAGCCCGGTTCGGCCCGGGAAACACGAACCCGCCTCCTCTGCCCTCCAGCCGCAGTCGCACCGCCTACGCCGTCACTTACGTCTTGCCGCAAAAGACCTGTTTCCCCGCCCCTCAGCTCGGCGTCCTGCCTCGAGGCGAGGACCCACCCTCTCCTCGGCCGTAAAGCGATTCTGGTGAGGCTGCGCTCTGCGGGGTGGAGGCGCGCTCAGCGGGCGGGGCCCAGGCTGACTCCGCCTCCCGCCCCTCCCGGAGGAGTCAATAAGGAAGGAAAAGCCTGGGCGGGGCGGGGAAGGGGAGAACTTTGGAGGGCGGTGTCTTGCCGACGGTTGCTGAGGTCTAAAACTCGGGATTTTCCCCGTTGTGTCATTTCCTTGTCACATTGTGTCATTTCCCTATTGATCGTCCAGGTAGTTTTTGATCACTGTTGTAAGGTGTTATTTTCACTCTTGATTGGATGTCCTAGCTTGCACGTGAGACACCACCCAACTCTATACCAAATAAACTGCTCACACAAATTTGTAAACAGAAAACAGAAGCCTAGGGACCCTTTTGGCAAAGGGGTGGGAGGAAGAGAGGACAAAGAACCTGCTTGGGCTTTGTCATCCAGCATCCTTCCTCCAATTCTCTGAGGTGTTACTGATCCTCCTACCCCAAGATTTTCATCCAGTACCCCAGTCTACATCCCTCAGGTGGCCTGAGAGGACAAGCAGTTCTCATTTCCTTGACCACTGGGGCTCTCACTTAACTCAGCATACTTTTGCAAGGCAGCCAAGGAAACCCCACCTTAAACTTGTCTGCTGGTGCTGGCTGATGTAACTTGTTAGCACCACTATCTCATCCTGAATTTTATATATTTTAAGAATATTCTCTTACTGTATTTTTAAAAGTTTTATGGAAATATAAATAGCATACAATAAACGCAATGTATTTGAAGTGGACAATGTAATAAATTCTGACATATATATACAACCATGAAATCATCATCTCATCATATCAATCAAGATTGTGAATATTTATCTCCCTCAAAATTTGAGATTCCTTATGCTCCTTTGTAATCCCTCTGCCCTATCCTTACCCAGCTCCTTTTCCCCAGGCACTGATCTGCTTTCTGTCACTATATGTTAGTTTGCATTTCCTTGAATCTTATGTAAAATGAATCATACCATTTGCTGTCTTTCACATAGACAGTATTTTGAGATTCATCTGTTGTGTTATTATGAATTCATTCATTTTTGTTGCTGGATAGTATTGCATTGTATGGATTTCCTATTGTTTGTTTATTCATTCATCTGTTGATGGACTTTTGAGTTGCTTCCAGTTTGGGGCTATTACAAATAAAGCTGCTATTGGACATTCATATTCAAGTCTTTGTATGGACATATGATTTCATTTCTCTTTGCTAAATATCTAGTGTTTAACTTTTTAGGAAACTGTCGAACTATTTTCCAAAGTGGTTGTACCATTTTACATTCACACCAATAGTATATGAGGGTTGCCCCATGTTTGTATAGAGATATCCTCTTGTAGTTATACATTTCATTTTTCTATGACTAATGATTTTGAACATCTTTTCATGTACTTATTTGCCATTCATATATCTTCTTTGATGAAGTATTTGCTCTAGTTTTTTTGCAATTTGTGTTTGTTTTCCAATTATTGAGTTTTGAGTTTTGTTGTATATTCTAGAGAATAGTCCTGTATCAGATATACAATTTGCAGTCTTCCCCGCCCCTCCCCCCCCCATTCTGTGGCTTGACTTTTCACTCTCTTAACATATCCTTGGGTTTGGAACACATTAGGGTGCAGATATCTCGGGAAGGGCATTATTCTGCCTACCACAGGTATGGATTTAAGTTCATTTTTTCTCCTCATATAATTATCCAGTTATTCCAGCATTATTTGTTGAAAAGGCTCTCCTTTCTCCACTTCATTGTCCTTATAGCTGTGTCAAAAATCAGTTTTTTATATGTATATATGTGGCCATTTCTGGATTTTCTATTCTGTTCTATCATCTGACCCTGTTTTGCATTAAAGACTAGGGTTTGTCTCTGAAGTTGATACTTTTTTACTGATTCAGATCTCCTTGACCTCTAGCCCCTAGTAATCACCATTATACTGTCTGTTTCTGTGAGTTAGACTTTTTTTTTTTTTTTAGAGTCCACGTATCACTGAGATCATACAATATTTGTCTTTTTGTTTGACTGATGTCACTTAGCATAATGTCCTCTAGATTCATTTTAGGTTGTTGTAAATGGTAGGGTTTTCTTTCTCATGGCTGAATAATATTCATATTATATATATTACATATAATATACCTATTATTTATATATATATATATATATATATATATATATATATAAATAATTATATATGACATTTTCTTTACCCATCCATCTGACTATGGACATATAGGTTGTTTCCATATCATGGCTATTGTGACTAATGCTGCAATTAACATAGGAGCACAGTTTTGTCTTTGAGATACTGATTTCATTTCCTTTGGAAATGAAATACCCAGAAGAAGGGTTGCTGGACCACATAGCAGTTCTATTTTTAATTTTTTGAGGCAACTCCATGCTGTTTTTCATAGTGGTTGTACCAATTTACATTCTCACCAACAGGGTGCAAGGGTTTCCTTTTGTCTACATCGCCCCCCCACCCCCCACCCCAGCACTTGTTGTGTGTTGTCTTTTTGCTAAAAAGCCATGCTAACAGGTGTGCGGTGTTATATCATTGTGGTTTTGATTTGCATATCCTGGGTGATTACTGATGTTGAGCACCTTTTCATGTACCTGTTGGGCATTATGTGTCTTCTTTGGGAAAATGTCTATTCAGATCTTTTAATCCATTTTACAATTGGATTGTTTACTTATGCTTTGCTATTGTGCTGTATGAGTTCTTTATCTATTTTGAGTATTAAACCCTTATCAGATATGTGGTTTGCAGATATGTTCTCTTATTCTGCAGATTACTTTTTAAATATATTAATTGTTTTGTTTCGCTCTGCAGAAGCTCTCTAGTTGGATATAGTTCCACTTGTTTATTTTCGTTCTTCTTGCCTGTGCTTTTGTTGTCATGTTCAAGAAATCATTGCCAACACCTATGTCAAGGAGCTTCTCCCAGTGTTTTCTTCTAAGAGTTTTATGGTTTCAGGCCTTTCTTTCTTTGGCAGCATTCCATGCAACCGAGGAAGCTGGGCTCTCTTTCACATGCTCTCACTTTCCCTGAGGGAGAAATCACAGGCTGGGAATGTCTCTCTTGGCAATTAGCTGTGAATCTTTGGGGGAGAGGTGGTGCAGGTAAAGTGAAGCTGTTCCTTTTATCCTCTTCAATATGTCCAGTCTTGGATTCTTTCTTTCTTTCTTTCTTTCTTTCTTTCTTTCTTTCTTTCTTTCTTTCTTTCTTTCTTTCTTTCTTCTTTCTTTCCTTTAAAGGTGTGCTGGAACTTCTCCACTGGACTCCCAGACTTACCCAAAAACACTCTCATCCCTGGATGACTGTCAAAATTGGTGTTCTTTGGGGGAAAAGACAGTAGAAAACTCCTATTTTTCTATTTTGCTGATGTCACTCATTTCCTACGTATTTTATTATTAAAATTTTTTTAAAACATTTTATTTATTTTTGAGAGACAGAGACAGAGCAGGAGAAGAAAGGGGCAGAGAGAGACGGAGACAGAATCTGAAGCAGGCTCCAGGCTCCAAGCTGTCAGCGCAGAGCCTGATGCAGGGCTCAAACCCATGAACCGTGAGATCATGATCTAGGCCAAAACCAAGAGTCAGATGCACAGACTGAGCCACCCAGGCATCCTGAAACAAATTTCTTTAAAAGTATGGAGTAATATAATGGCAGACAAATCCTCTCTAACTAAACTGTATACTCTACCAAGAGTTTTTCTTCCTTTAAATTGCCCTGAGCACTTGTGAATACCATGTGTGCTACATAATCATGCACTCACTTTTGTGACTCCTTGAGATTGCTTTCTTAAAAAAAAAAAAAATGTATATATATATATATATATATATATATATATATATATATGTATAAAAGCTGTGAGAATGGATATTGTTATAGAAATAATTGAACTCTAGAGTGAGAAAGAAGATGTTAGATGTTACCTGCCTGTCTCCCATTTTGTGTGGAAATTCCTTCTACAACCTCTGCTTGAGTACTAATTCTAGAGACTGGTAGACTACAGCTGTTTGATCTGGGTCCACTTGTTTTGTTAGGAAGATAACCTCTTACTGATGGGAAATCCACTCCTGTGTAACTTCTGAGATGGTATGTTACAAATGAAACTTAGAATTCCACCAAGCAGATGCTAAGAACAGTAGCTTAAGCTGGGTACTTGACTATCTATATGGACCTATTTAGGAAATTGAAAAACCTACCCTATCTGCATTAGCCCATCACCCATCTCTCTGTTACCCTTGAGAACCTTCTTTACTGAAGGATTAGTAGAGCGCGTATCTCCTATCAAACAAAACTAGAGGGGATTCAAGACACTTGAATTCAAGTCTAATATTCTGAGAGCTTTCAGTGTGTTCCCTGGCGTTTGAGGACATCATTCCTGAAATGTTTAAAGGCTGGAGGCTGTGCCCGTAGCTGCCCCTTTCCAGTGACCTACTTGAAGAGGCTATGTTGGGAAGGAGCTTCACTTTCTCTGTTTTGGTGCAGCAAAGGTACGTATTTTCCAGGGGTCCAATGGTCATGTGGTAGGGAACTGGTCTGGGTTTCCTAAAAGAGATCCAATGGAAGAGGAACTTCTGGAAAGGCAAAGGGATCCCAATAGACAGTGGTGGCCAGGGAAAACTGTAAGCCACTCATGGGAGGAGAGGCATTGACTCAGTCAAAGGAGCTCAGTGTGACACCTGAGGGGAAACCCCCAAGTGCTTGTGAAAGAAACATAATTGTCCTTCTGCCCCCAAGAGGGCACTACTACCAGCTGTCACCTATATCTACCACTTTGCCCTTTGTCTCTAATCTCCTTTCCCCTTGGGTTTGCCCTAAAAGGAGGAAACATGGTGACTTGGCAATCTGGGGAAGGAGATGGAGCGAAGAAGAGAGACTAAGCCCCAAGCATCCATCTCCAAATGTCCCGTTAGCTTCCACGTTGCAAAGGGAGAAGCCCTAAGTTTAGATGAGCTTGGAGAATTGATGTTACACTGAAGGGATATTTTAGTTACTGAAACAAAACTGTTCAGTTGATCAAAAGGGCCCGAAAGCTAAGGGGTCTGCTGGAGATTTCACTGAGGGATGGGAAAGAACAAGCCCTGGAAGTAGCCTGGGAGAGGCAATGGGAGGAAGAATACCATAATTCATTCTTCCACCCAATAAAACTTCCAATCCCTGATCTCTATTTTCTCCCCAAAGTATCACAGAATCAATCTACTTTCTCTTCAACATTTTGACAAATCTTAGATATTGTAAGAGTTCACAGACTCGTGCCCCTCCCCATCCTCTCAGATTAAGTACTATCTCCTGTAACAGAGTTTTGGTGTGACATTGTTATCTCCCAGCTATGTGTGCAGGAGTAGTATTACTGCCTGGGGCTTGAACACCAGACCCTCATCATTGCAGGGCATCACATGGTTGATTTTTACTCAGTTTTGTTTCTTTAGACCCCTCTGAATTTTTCACATGAGCTGCTTTTAAGTCAAGCCTTCCCTCTTGTTTGTGTATTTTTAAAAACTCAAATGCAGGACTTTATATGTTTTTTTTTTTTCCTGTGAAGTTTTATTTTAAAGATCAATAGATTTTGAGTCATGCCTGTTGAAAGTATTCTGGATCTTGATTCTGGCATCCATGGCAAGAAGTCATCCTTCCTGGCTTGGTGTCATTGGCCGATCTTAAAGGCAATCCTTCCCTGACTTCATGGAAATGATTGAGAGGGAAGATGTTGTGGTGGTCATGAGAATGGACTCTGGAGCGAGATTCCTTGAGCTGAATTCCTGGCTCTTTTAGCTATAATCTTGGCACATTACTAAACCCCTCTGGGCCTCAGTTTCTTCATGTGTAAAATAGGAAACTAATAATAATACGCTATTATGATTGTACCTACCTGTGTCCTTTAGCTAACAAAGTACCTCGAAACTTAGTGGCCTAGGACTACAATCATTTACTTAGTTTATAATTCTCAAGTTGGCAATTTAAACTAGGCTCTGCTAGTCAGTTTTTCTGGTCCGAGGTAGGCTCCTTCATTTGTCTGGGGCGAGCTGCAGATTAAGTAGGAGGTCTGGTTTTGGGGGTGGGCTAGCCATTAGTTGAAATGTCTCAGCTCATTTTCCAGCAGGCCAGCTTGGGCCTGTTTTCATGACATGGAGAGGGAAATCATGGAGGGCCTCAAGAGGGTGGGAGAGGGAGGGGATGGTTATAAATTCTCTCTCTCTCTCTCTTTCCTTTTTTTTTCTTTCTTTCTGTCTGTCTTTTAAATACAGTGTTATATTAGCTTCAGGTGCATAACATAGTGATTCACAATTCTATAAATTATTCAGTGATCATCATGATAAGAGTACTCTTAATCCCCTTCACCTATTTCACTCATCTCCCTCATGAATTGGGACCATTTTTGTAATCAATCTTCCCTTTGCCTCATATGAGGTTAAGAAATAAATGTGTTAATATATATAAGGTGCTTAAATTGTGCTTGGCACATTGTAAGTGACATAGAAATATTAGCTATTATCAATAATATTCACTACTTGGCAAACAGTAAAAGAAAGAAAAAAAGGAAAGAAAAGAAAGAAAGAAAGAAAGAAAGAAAAAAAGAAAGAAAGAAAGAAAATCATCAGAGAACTCTTCATGTTGATAACATGCTGATTAGCCTTCTTGGATGGCAAAAGATAAGCCAGCTGTAAATCTATGGAGCAGTCTGCATGTTAAGAACATGGGCTTTGGGGTCAGATAGACATGAGCTGGGATGTGAGTTCTGCACTTCACTAGCTTTGTGTCCTTGGCCAAGATGTGTAACCTCTCTACATCTCAGTTTCCTTACTGTAAATGAATGTAATAATTCCTACTGTATTAGTTTCCTAGGGTTACCATGGCATTACCACAAAATGGGTGGCTTAAAAAGCCAAAAATTTATTTTCTTACAGTCTGGAGGCTAAGAGTCTAAAATCAAGGTGTTAGCAGGAACTTGCTCCATTTGAAGGCTCTAGGGAAGGATCCTTCCTTGCTTCCTTTAGCTTCTTCTAGTTTCTGATTGTTGACTAGCCTGTTAACTTAAACAGGTGCACCTCTTGGTGGATGTCAAGCCAGAAGACACAACCAAGCCAAAGAATGGGAAAAAGGAGTTGGGATGAGCACTGGGTGTTATATGTAAGTGATGAATCACAAAGTTCTATTCCTGAAATTATTATTACACTATGTATTAACTAACTTGGATTTAAATAAAACAAATAAATGATAAAAAACAAGAAAAGGGAGCGTTTAACTTGCAACAAGAAAAGGAGAACCCTAGGAATATTTCCCAAAACAGTGTATTCTTGAACAACAAAGCTGGGGAAGTTTTAAGCTAAGGGCACATACATGTTCATGAAGGGGCTTGTGCAATGGGGCATTCAGGATGGAACTGAGGTAAAAAATCATCTTAAGATGACAGTGTCCAGGTCTTAGTTGGTTAGAGTGCCAAGGGTTAGCAAAGGTCAGCATCAACAATTCTCTGGCTCCAGTTGGTCTGGTATCTGAGTGCTCAAAGGGGTTTAGATCCTGCAAAGATAACTCAAGAATGTATGTCAGGTCAATCTTTACTTTTGAATCAGCACTGGGAGTTCTCCACAATACATTGTTCCTGATAGGATTAGGTTCTCTCCTGGCCCCATAATGGCTATTTGTTCTTACAGCCTTTTGAGGTCTATTCTGCAGTTTCAACAAGAAGTTTCAACTTCTTGGGAAGTTCTTGTAAGACACAGGCTTTGAGCAAGTCATGCTGGTGAGGCATAGAGTTCAAGATGGCCAAGTGGCCCAAAGTGACTTTTTTTGTGTCAAGAAAGCTATGTTTCATCTTTCTTTTTCTGGGGACCCCTAACTCCTTCTGCTTAGAATTCATTGCATTCCTTGGCTTGTGACCGCATGACTCCACTCTCTATGCAGACTTCTCCCTTTTGTCTCCTCCATGTCTTCAAATTTCTCCTTCTAGGACACCAATCATTGGATATAAGACCCACCTTAATCCAGTGTGACCTCGGTTTACCTTGATTACATTTGCAAAGACCCCATTTCCAAATAAGGTCACATTCTGAGGTTCCTGATGGACATGAATGTTTGGGGACGCTATTCAACCCAGTTTGCCTAATTGCAAGGTTTCAATATGACATTGTATGTAAAACACTTAGGATGTGTTTGTCACATGATAAATAAGAAGTAGTGGTCATTGTTTTTATGATTATTGCTGTTATATCACTAGAGTTAGTCAAATATCTTGCTGAAATCAACATAATATACCAATAGCTATCATTTATTGAGCTACTAGTGTCAAGAACTAGGTTGAGTAGCATATATGCATGATCTCATATAATCCTTACTACATCTAGGAATCTAGTACCCCTGGCCAAAGAATGATAATAATATGAATCAGAGACTATCTGTGATCCATGAACCTGTGCTAGCTCCAAACAATCATCTTATTCTTTTATATGTTTTAAAAATCTTTTAAGATTTTAAGATGCTGAAGTCAATCTTTCACCAGTTAGACTCCAAGCAAGACCTGAGCTTTACTGCCCACCTGCTTGTACTCATAGACATTTGTCCCACAGTTTTTCTTAAGCTCTTCTTCCCAGCTTATCACTTAACTCAGGCAAATGGAAAGCAAAGCTGCCCTTCCAGCAAGTGATAGCAACTGCTCTGACAAGACCACCCGCTGGCCCAGACCACCCAGACCAGTTTGAGCTTAATACCTGACTCACACAGAGGCAGATGGACCATGGAGAGACCTCTAGAATGACTGATGACTATCTTTACCTAATTATACTAAAATCTCCACCCAAGGAAGAGCCTCGGCCTCATTTACATAACATACAATCCATAAGACACATGCGTGACCTCATGCTTGCCTCCATATGTGATGACAAGGCATCCCTATCTAAATTTTCATCCTAACCCTAAATGAAAGGAACTCATCCACCCTTGCTCAGAGAGTCATGGCTTTGGAAGTTATTCCCCATGATCTCCTTATTTGCTGCAGATAAAGTCTTCCTTGTGTGACAACTCCATCTGGTGCAGTTTCTGACTCACCAAGGAACAATCTCACATTGGTTCGGTTACAAAGCTACAGGTCTATAGTTTTAAAAATTCATTCTTTCCTCCCTGTTGGAATTTGAGTTCTTTGTATCTCATTTTTTTGAACTCTACATATTTATTACTCTGTTCATAATAGATTTTCAAGAAATGATTTGAAAGTAAATTCATTCAACAAATATTTATTAAGCACTTACTCATAACAGCTGGGAATGAAAGGACAAATAAAGCCTGGAATAAGTCCAATCACATTCTCATGGGGGCCAGGAGGGTGGGGAGACACTCAGCCTCACTCATCAGGGAAATACTAATCGGAACCACAATGAAGTACCACCTCTAAAATCAACAACACAGGAAACAGCAGCAGTTGGTGAGGATGTAGAGAAAGGGGAACCGTCTTGCACTACTGGTGGGAATGCAAAATGATGCAGTCACTCTGGAGAATAGTACGGAGGTTCCTCAAAAAGTTAAAAGTAGAACTACCCTCCAATCCAGCAATTACACTACTTGGTATTTAGCCAAAGAATACAAAAATACAGTTCAAAGAGGAACATGCACCTGGATGTTTATAGCAGCATTATCAAGCATTATCAACAATAGACAAACTATTGAAAGAGCCCAAAAGCCCATCCACTAATGAATGGGTAAAGAAGAAGTGGTATATATGAACAATGGAATATTACTTAGCCGTCAAAAAATGAAATCTTGCCACTTGCAATGATGTAGCTGGAGTTAGATTGTATTATGCTAAGTGAAATGAGTGAAATAAGTCAATCAGAGAAAGACAAGTACCATATTATTTCATGCATATGTGGAATTTAAGAAACAAAACAAGTAAGCAAAGGGGAAAAAAGAGAGAGAGGCAAATCAAGAAACAGACTCAACTATGGAGAACAAACTGATGGTTAACAGAGGTGAGGTGGAGGAAGGGTTAAATAGGTGATGAGGATGAAGGAGTTCACTTGTGTGATGAGGTATTCACTGGGTATTGTATGTAAGTGAGGAATCACTAAATTCTACACCTGAAACTAATACTATACTGTGAGTTAACTAACTAGAATTTAAATAAAAACTTCAAAAAAAAAAAAAAAGAATATGGGAGGGTACAGATTTGAAGGAGAAGACGGATTTTTAAAATGATTAAAAAATTTTTATTTTAGAGATAGAGACTATGTGAGCAGGGGAGAGGCACTGAGGGAGAGAGAGAGAGAGAGAGAGAGAGAGAGAGAGAGAGAGAGAGAGAGAGAGAATCTTAAGTGATAAAGAGAATCTATGTGCTGAGAGTGGAGCCCTACGTGGGGCTCCATCTCGTGACCATGAGATCATGACCTGGGCTGAAATCAAGAGTTGGGTGTTTAACTGAGCCACCCAGGTACCTTGAGATGAGGGTTTTTAATAGATGGGGAGGTAATTGGATATCCCAGACCCTGTGCCCAGGGAATAATGAGGTATCTGCTATGATGGTTAAATTTATAAATTAACATGACTGGGCCAAGAGATGCCCAGATAGTTGGTGAAACAGTATTTCTCTCTCTCTCTCTCTCTCTCTCTCTCTCTCTCTCTCTGTGTGTGTGTGTGTGTGTGTGTGTGTGTTTGAGGATGTTTCCAGAAGAGATTAGCATTTGAATTGGTGGGCTGAGTAAAGTTGATTGCTCTCTTCAATGTGGATGGGCATCACCCAATCCACAGAGGGCCTGAATAGAATAAAAAGGTGGAGGAAAATGGAATTTGCTCTCTGCCTGCCTGAGTTGAGACATTGATCTTTCCTGCTTGGAGTGATCCTGGTTCTCAAGCTTCCACACTCAGACTGGGTTCTATGCCATCAGCTCTCTGGCCTTCAGGCCTTCAAACTACACCACCAACTTTCCTGGGTCTCCAGCCTGCAGACTTTCTGGATCTCTGGAAAACCTTGACTAATATACCTGTAGTGACAGAGTTGGTGTCTGCTTGGGTGAGGGCAAGGTGGGGGTAGGGGTAAAAGATCTTCTTTTTTTTTTTTAATAGTCTTTTTTTTTTTTAAGTTTATTTATTTCAAAAGAAAGAGAAAGAGAGACAGAGCAGTAGAGGGTCAGAGATGGGGAGAGAGAGATAATCCCAAGCAGGCTCCTCACTGTCAGTGTGGAGCCAATGTGGGGCTTGAACCCACGAACCATGAGATCATGACCTAAGCCGAAACTAAGAGTCAGATGCTCAACTGACTGAGCCACCCAGGGACCCCAAAGATCTTTAATAAAGAAGAGAGATAGTGATAAAATTGTAACATCCTTTTACTTGCCCCTCTATTGTTTCTTCAATGTAGACGAGCCAGTTCTTTTTGTCTTGTATGGTAGGATCTCTTTTCCAAAGCTTCAGTCTTTTTGTAAGCCTCTCATAACTTTCTGGTGTTTAGAACTAAGATACAGAACTCCAATAACCACATTAATCTGTGCTGAATGTTATCGGAGACTGGCCTGTATTCCTTTCATTTAAAAAAAAAAAATTTTTTTTTTTTCCTGATCAGAACAAAGCAAGCTTTTCAATGTAGGTCCCATTCTGCATCGCTGGCTCACGTTCGGCTTGCAACCCAGAGATCATTTTCTGCCCTGCTTATGAACAGCGTTCCACGCTGCAGTTTATTTCTTCTCTGTAGCTCCTGTCCTTTCTGAGCTTTGTTCTATCTGTGTCCAACCACATCCTCCCAGGCCCTTTTGTTTATTGTTCTTTCCTTCCAAGGCATCAGAGCAGCACGGGATGGGCAGATCAGATCCGTGTTTTTAGTTTTCATTTCTTACTTCTAGGGTGTGCTCACACAATGGACAGAACTCCAAGGACCATCGCCTCTTCGTTTTCCTGCATTTGTTGGTAATTTGAAGTCTGCTTCTGTTTCAGAAGCTTGTATGTCTTTACTGCATTTTGAGTGAACACTGTTAGCATACCTGAGTAGACAGCATCTGTTCCTTCCTATTTCAGTCTCACCATCCAGAGCAACATGTGTCCCAATTTCAGGAAACAGGCTGAACAGATGTCCGAACTGTTGTACTGAACACTTCTCTCAGGAGAGCAGCTCTCGCCTGCATTTTTGTTTCTTTCGCTGTGAGTGAGGAGATTGGATTGAGCCATGTTGTTAATGGAGGTCCTTTGCCTTTATTGTCTGGGCTCATGTTGCAACCTTCTTGTGTCTGCAGCGGCTGGTGGCAGTGGAAGGTCTGGAGATTTGACTCTGCACCAGCACAGTCTTGTAGCTGGAAGCAAGTCCGGCTTTGAGGGCCTGAGGCCTGCAAGGTCTCACGGAGCTCCACACCTCCAGGGGCCCCACGCTTGGCTTAATGTTCTGCTGTCATCATTTTGAAATTCTGAATTTCTGAACTTGGGGTCCGCATTTTTATTTTGCACTGGACCTCACAAATTACAGATGGGAAGAATGAGAGGGCCTCTGGTGAGGGCACACCATCGCTCTCTGGGATAGATGCCTAAGTTTCCATATCTCCACAGAACCTGGTTCAATGTGAATTTTGACAAAGTGAAAAAGAAAAACAAATCTCCCTTAGAATTGCATCTTTCTAGAGTTGGAAGTGCCCGTCAGGTGTGTGGTTCAGGCACCTGTCTTAGGCTAACTAGGGCACTATTTGAAGGATGGCATGATTCCCTAAGAGGTCCTTTCGGGTTGACTCACATTTATTTATTTTTTGTGTGGTTTCATTTTTTAAAAATTTTGCCAAATAAGGGTATTTACTTATTTTTCTTTTAAAATTTTTAGTTAAATTCTAGTTATTTAACATACAGTGTAATATTGGTTTCAGGAGTAGAATTCAGTGATTCATCACTTACATACAACACCCAGTGCTCATCACAACAGATGCCCTCCTTAGTACCCATCACTCATCTAGCCCATCTGCCACCCACCTCCCTCCATCAACCCTCAGTTTGTTCTCCATCATTAAGAGTCTCTTAAAACATGGAAGAACTTTTAATCACAAAAATATCTTTACAGTAACATGTGTGCCAGGGCATTGGCAAAATAGGGATTGAGACTGTAAATTTAAGAAATTTTTTCCCCCTGAGAACTAGCCTGTCGAAGAAGGGATGCATATTTAGATCTTGGCTTTGGGGGAAGTAAAGTTGCTCTCCTCTGGACATTTGGCCATGGAGACATATTTACAGAGGGAAGGAGTTGGACAGCTCAGGGCTGGAAAAGAATCAGGAAGAATGAATGAAGTGAAGAACCCTCTGAAAAAGAACAGAGAAGATGGAAGGCCTTAAAGAGGATTTTTTATGAGAAGGTCACATCAGTGGCCATAGACTCAGAATTCTGTTTGGTATGTTCTAGAATCCTTTCTGCTTTCTAAACCATACATCCACATGTTATTGAACTCTTCTCTGTAGAAAGCACTGCGTGCTCACCCTTTGAGCCCCTCATACCTTTTCCTTCTGGGTGATATTGAACCATATGATCTCCATATTGTTTGTGGTATGTTTTTAGTTCTGATGTAAGATTTGCATCATGTCCCTTTTAAACTCTCTTTTACCCTTGACAATCAGTCTCATTTGTGACTGGCCTAATTTAGGGAATCCTTACACTTAGTCAACAGGGTTTCTAATCCATCATTTAAGTCACTGATAGTCAGGGTCACTGAGTAATAGAGGTTAAAAAAAAAATCATTGTGTAAGTGAAGAAATGGCCCAAGGCCCTCCTACCCAAAATACTATATTAGATTTGCTTCTTTGATCTCAAACCTTTTAACCAGGAGCACACAATTGATGAATGTAAATTTCTTCCCCAGGTACATTTACGAGAGGAATGTTAGCTTAGATTGATTTCTTTCTTTCTTTTTTTTTTTTTAAATGATTTTGTATTTTTAACTAATCTATACACCCAACACAGGCTCAAATTTACAACCCTGAGATTAAGAGTCACATGTTCTTTTGACTGAACCAGCCAGATGCCCCTGATTTCTCTTTTTCCTAGAAGCCTGGAGGACTTTAGAGGGTACAACAGGTTGTGAGTGAGTTTTCTTTCTGTGTAGAAGTGTTAAGGGGAATAGTTGGGGCACAGAGACTAACCCAAAGGAGTCTCCAGAGGGTTTCCTGAGCACCCCAAGACTGCCTAAAGGCTTATGGTGCCTGGGAGAAGGCATGAATAAGTGGTTGTGGGGGCTTATTTGGGGTGTAGCGCTCGGTAACAATTATTGCTGAAAGTTAGTCCAGGACAAGACATTTATTTGTCCTGTAATGGCAGAGAAGTTACCTTTCTCCACTGTCCCTTAGTAGCTGTCAGATTAGTCAGTGACCACACAGGGCCATGGAGAATAGGACAAAGGTCAGGCGAGCCTGGACTAAGCAGAGGAAGAAGGGAGAGGTTTGAAGTAAGTGGGCTTCTGTGTGATGATCCTTAACAGGAAGGCAGGGGAAGGACTTGGCAAGGGAAAATGGGGGGTGGGTGCCCTCAAGACAAATTTTCCTACTCTTACTGGCATTGTTCTGCCATAAGAGATAGGATCCTTTCAAAAGTAAGCAGATTGTCAGAATCAACTGCTTCAAAATATAATGGAGTCGAGAAGGGATGACCAGGTTTGCTGGTATTAAAAACCAGGTGTTCTCTGATATGTTGTATGTCCAGCCAGGTGAGGTACATCCTGTCCCTGAGAAAAATGGGCTCTTAATCCCATGCTTCTGAGGATGAGGGGGTCCTTCTCCGTGGTCCATCTCTAAGCAATACCTATTCCTTGAGATCTTTCTTTCTTTCTTTCTTTCTTTCTTTCTTTCTTTCTTTCTTCTTTCCTTCCTTCTTTATCTTTCTTTCTTCCTTATTTCCTTCCTTTCTTCCTTTCTTCCAATTCACCCAGCATGTTTTAATGGGCAAAAACTCTATAACCTTAATTTCCTTATGTGAAATCAGACACAATTAATTACTGGCCTCACAGGTTGTAATGAGGATGAAATGAGATAATTCAGGTCAAGTCTCTAACTCAGCTTCTGGTAAGTCACTGGATGTTAGTTTGGTTCCCCTTCTAGCATTACTTTTCATTCATTCTTTCACAAGTATTTGTTGAACACCTTTGGTGTGTCAGGCACTGTTTTGAATTCCTTTAAATAATATTGTCTTAAAAAAATCGATAGTACTAGATTACTTGTATTTCAGCTTGTATTGTCAATATTAACCATATAACCAATTAATAATATAATCATTAATCATCGAGAACATATGTCCATATAAAGACCTGCATATGGATATTTATAGCAGCTATATTCATAACTGCCAAAACTTGGAAGCTTTAGATTCTGTAGGATTCCAACTCTATGGCATTCTGGAAAAGGCAAAAACTATGGGTACAATGAAAAGGTTAAGTGGTTGTCAGGAGTTAGAGGTCAGGGAGGGCTGAGTAGGCAGAGCAGAGAGGATTTTTAGGGCAGTGAAACTATCCTGCATGATGCTACAATGGTGGATACATGTCATACATTTGTCAAAATCCCACAGAATGTACACCACCACGAGGAATCCTAACGTGAGCTATGAATATGGGTGATGAGGGTGTGTTAGTGTATGTTCACCGGTTGTATCAAAGGCACCATATGGGGCAGGATGTTGATATTGGGGAGGTTGTGCATGTGTGGGGACAGAGGGCATATGGGAACTCTGTATTTTCTGTGAACCTAAACTGCCCTAAAATAATAAAGTTTATTGATATAAAAGCTAAAACCACAACCCATGGGTAAATGTGAGTTATGGATAGGAACTGTCATCTGCTCCAGGTTTTGCTCCTCTTCCTCTCGTTCCCCATCCCCATGGATGACACTCCCAACCGTTTCCCCTATTTTACCTCTGGTTTCTGTTTGCTTATTTTCCTTACGTCTTTTTACTCTGTCAGAGTCCATGGAATGTCAATTTCCTATCATGACGTTTCTGCTAATGTCCAATGTCCATAGAAAATACCCTCTTACTTTTCTGATGCCCAATAAACTTTAACTCCCTCCCCAAATCTCTCAAAGCATAGGCTTTCCGGTTCTTACCAGTCACTGGTTTAATTCTATTTAATTGGGTCTGTCCTTTATACATTGCCATATGGCTCCAATATGTACGTTGTCAGTATCTCCTAAAATGTTATCTCCTAGACCCAGAGCGTTTATAAAGATGTCGCAAATGAAATTTAATTAAAAACAGATGGATCGTCTTTGAATGGCTTCCTTTTCAATTGACAATACCAGCTGTCTCACTAATGCAATCCTAGAAGAAAAAGAAACCATCTAATCCAACTCTCTCCTTTTATAGATGAAAAAACTAGAGACCAGAGATGTTTATGTGACTTTCCAAAGGTCACACAGCTAGATGGTGACAGCACTGTGCTTTGTCCCAGTTTCTATCAGCAGAGGCTGCTTTCCACTTGGGATGTGTGTTTGCTGGGACCCCACTGTTGTGGCAGCGATGATCACAAGTAAGGAAGTTCATTCATTTTCTGCTGATTCTCTCTTTCTTCCTCCTCCTTCACCTCTTCTTTCTTTTCTCAGACAAATAAGACTTAAATGCATTTTTCAAGATCTTACATCTTTTCCTTAAAAAAAAAATAAGAATACACAGATCATTGTGAATATTTAAGACGTGATTGAGTCTCAGCCTGTAGTTTTACAGATGAGAAAATGGAGGCTTAGAGAGTTGAGAAGACTTGCCTCAAGTCACACAGAAGGTGGGAAATCAGAAATTAGAACCCAATTTCACAAACTTCTAATGGAGTGCCCGTCCAGTGTCCCAGCATAGCCACATCTTGCAGAACTGCTTTTTTATTTATTTATTTATTTTTTAAACAAGCCATGGGTGGAAGGAGGGTTGGAAGCAACAAGGAAGGGGCACTTAGGAAAGATTTGGAAATATACCATCAATTAATTTTGTGTGAAGAGGAGCCAATGCTTCTAAAAACATGTCCCTGGGTCAGAGATAGCACTGTTGCACTGGACAGCCCAGAAGATGAAAAGCAGAAGTTTGTATTGGCACAGTCTCTTCAGCGCACGAAAAAGGAAACATATCCTTTCTTTCTTTTTTTTTTTTTTTGGTGCAGAAACTGCTTGGATGGTCCATTTCATTGTATTTTTCTAGGAATTTGAGACGGTGAGAACAGAGTGGCTTTCACTCGCACATTATTTCTCAGTTTATTTTGCTTATAAACATATTAGCATTTCCAGACTAATTAATCTTTGACCTCCAGAATCCTGCCTTCACAGGACACAAGCAAGATCAAAGGTTATTTTGTTCAATGAAACATTGGGATGGGTTGTTATGCCACCAACTCAGCTGCTCCAAAATGTGTTTCATTCCCCCTTCTTACACCTATTTTTAGAGGTTTCCTTGATAAAACCAAAGTTCATCAGATTTTTATAAATAGAGGCAATATTAATTACTTGTGAATTACAGCATTTTTTAAAATAATAAATTTCAACACAGATTTTCAGCCCTTGGGTTTATAAATAGCATTTCTCAGAAACTTTTCTGCACTAATAACCCCAAAGATATTTTGGATCTTAAAAAGCATTAAAAATGCTTAACTAATGCTTAACTTGAAAGCTTGGTCTTTGCTTCCTGATTACCTTGATTTTAGTCTAAATCAAGTAGCAATTTCAACACTGTGTGGTAGGGAGAGTATTACAAGATGAGTTGTGTGCCCCCCATGAACCAAATTCCTGTGTTGAAGTCCTAACCCCTAGTACCTTAGATGTCACTATGTTTAGCGACGGGGTCCTTAAAGAGGTCATTCAGTTAAAATGAGGTCATTAGGTGGGCTCTAATCCAATGACCGGTGTCCTTACAAGAAGAGGGACTTTGAGCACAGACACACATGGAAGAGCATGTGAAGACACAGGGAGAAGACCTCATCTGCAAGCCCTAATCCTTACAAGAAGAGGAGATTAGGACATAGTGGTGCCTAGTGGAAGGACCACATGAGGACATGGGGAGAGGTAGCCATGGACAAGCCCAGGAGAGAGGCCTCAGAAGAAAGCAGGCCTGCTGACAGTCAGGTCAAGTGCAGACTTCTGGTCTCCGGGACTTCAGGACAATCAACGTCTCTGTTTCAGCTGTCCAGCATGTGGCATTTGTTAAGGCAGCCTGAGCAGACTTCGATGAAGAGGGTTCGTAGAAGCACAAAAGGCCCTGTGTTCTCCCCCAGAGGGAGTAGGACATGTGGCTCTCACTTGCCTTCCAGGGCTGACAAGTGCCCTAGTGTGATAACGCATGTGAATTCGGTTAGAAAGTTGTAAATCCCTGCCTGGCTGTGCGACCTTGGGCAAGTCTCCTCTGCCTCTGGGAATCAGTCTCCTGTCTTGCAGAGTCTGTCGATGCTCTGACCTCTGTGCACCTTGCCGCCCCCTCCAGCTGGGCCCCCGAGGGAGTTTGAGAAACACACAAATTCTTCGGCCTGTCTGAAGATCTCCTGGATCAGGATCTCTGCAAGTGGTACACAGGGATCTTTCTTTCTTTCTTTCTTTTTTTCTTTCTTCCCAAAGTTTATTTATTTTGAGGGAGAGAGACAGAGAGTGTGAGTGGAGGAGGGGCAGAAGGAGAGGGAGAGAGAAAGAATCTTAAGCAGGCTCTGCACTGTCAGCACAGAGACCAATGTGGGGCTTGAGCCCACGAACCAGGAGATCATGACCTCAGCCCAAGTTAAGAGCCAGACGCTCAACCCATGGAGACACCCAGGCGCCCCAGGAGTCTTTATTTTTAACAAACTTTCCAGCAGATATTGACAGGAAACCCAGTTTGGGAATCACTGGATTCCAGCACCTCAAGCTTTCTCTGCTTGACATTGCCTTCTGTGCTCTGTGCAAAGGGTTTTGATTTCTGACCTCCAACAAAGAAGCTGGAACTTGGAAGAAAATGGGCAATGGAAACTTATCCCTATCCTACCCTGATTTTAGTCCCATTTTATTGCCTGCACACTTCCCTGCCAGTCTCAGAAGTCTCAGAAGAAAGTTCACAGGACAGCCTACTCGGTGAGGGGATCTCATGGGAAGGGGAGTTTGGGTTTGGGGGCCTGGCTGTTGACCTGCCGGCCTGCAGAATGGGGTTGGTTTTGAGTTCAGGTAAAAGGATCAGCTGTAGGTGTGGTGTGGAAAAAAGGCACTGTGAGGCCCAGGGCCATGGTAGCATATCGACAGATCTGTTGAATTGTTATTTTTTAAAAAGTTTTTTAATGTTTATTTATTTTTGAGAGAGATAGAGAGGAGGAGGGTCAGAGAGAGAGGGAGACAGAGGATCTGAAGCACGCTCCAGGCTGAGCTGTGAGCACAGAGCCTGATGTGAGGCTTGAACTCACAAACAGTGAAATCATGACCTGAGCTGAAGATGGCTGCTTAACTGACTGAGCCACCCAGGCTCTCCATGGATAGGTTGAATTCTGTTCCCAGCTTTGTAATGTACTAGTTATGTGCCCTTGGCCAGGATAGTATGGACCTCAGTTTACTTACTTGCAAAATTCATTTATTTTCTGCTTTGCCTATCTTATGGGACTACTGGAATGATCAACTGAGATGATGATTATCGAAATGTCTTGAAAATAGAAATCCTAGGGGCACCTGGGTGGCTCAGTCAGTCAAGCATCTGACTTTGGCTCAGGTCATCATCTCGCAGTCTGTGGGTTTGAGCCCCACATCGGGTTGTATGCTGACAGCTCAGAGCCTGGAGCCTGCTTTGCATTCTGTGTCTTCCTCTTTTGCTGCCCCTCCCCTGCTCATGCTCTGTCTCTGTCTCTGTCTCTCTCTCAAAAAATAAACAAACATTAAAAAAAAAAATAGAAATCCTTTTCACCAGGCTCTGTTTCTGTCATTGGAATATAGTAGTAATAATGAGGTAGGGCTGGACATGGCCAAAATCAGCAGTGTGGCTGGGCCACAGCATAGGTCTTTGGAAAGCTAGAAAGACGAACTGGCTAGTTTTTTTTTTTTTTTAAAGAAAAACTTTTAAGTTTCATTATTTATTTTGAGAGAGACAGAGAAAGAGAGAGAGAAAAGCATGAGTGGGGGGAGGGGCAGAGAGAGAGGGAGACAGAGAATCCCAAGCACCCAAGCAGGCTCCATACTGTCAGTGCAAAGCCTGATGTAGGGCTTGAACTCACATACCATGAGATTATGACCTGAGCTGAAGTCAGACGCTTAACCAACTGAGTCACCCAGGCACCCTGAACTGGCTAGTTTTTAAAAAAAAAAAATTTTTTTTAACGTTTATTTATTTTTGAGACAGAGAGAGACAGAGCATGAACAGGGGAGGGGCAGAGAGAGAGGGAGACACAGAATCTGAAACAGGCTCCAGGCTCTGAGCTGTCAGCACAGAGCCCGATGCGGGGCTCGAACTCACGGACCGCGAGATCATGACCTGAGCCGAAGTCGGACGCTTAACCGACCAAGCCACCCAGGCGCCCCCTGAACTGGCTAGTTTTAAGCACACTTTCTGACATATATCTAATTAAACTATGCAGCTTTGGTTAGTGCCTAGTCAACGCTTGTAATAAAATAAAATGACTCTGAATCCAATACAGGAAGAATGGGTTTCTATATCAGACACTGGCCAAAAATACGGCAGAGTTAGAATATACATCTAGGTATTCCTTCCCTACATGATGTCGCCTCTCCCTGAGTGTAAATGTTGTGCCACTGCTAGGGGTCTCACTCTGTAGTCATACCCCAGGATGGGCAAGTTCCAAAGAGAATCCAGCAAGAGCTGCCACTTTTATTAAATCCCTTCCATACACACACCCTGATTTGTGGAAGACCTGGCCTGGTTTCTCTGTACACCTCAGGCACATTGATATTTGCACATCTGGTTTTCAATGATTTTCAGCCTTACAATATTTACAGATGCTAACTAGTGAGTCCTCGGAGAGCCCTCTGTGAAGCTGCAGTTCTAATTTCAGTGTTACGAAAAGGGCAGTTGCAAAACAATGGGGTTTTCACTAAGCTGCTATTAGTAGGGAACTTGAGTTTAGAAAACTGATTATTTTAGCCCAGGCTATACAAACTCATCTGGCATATCATCTAGCCCTTAGTTACCTCTCAGTTGGCTTTGGATCAGTTTATCTATTTTATTTAATTCTTTTTTTTAATGTTTATTTATTTTTGAGCCAGAGAAAGAGAGAGAGAGAGAGAGAGAGAGAGAGAGAGAGAGAGAGAGAGAGAGCATGAGTGGGGGAGGGGCAGAGAGAGAGAGGGAGACACAGAATCCAAAGAGGCTCTGGCTCTGAGCCATCAGCCCAGAGTCCTACGTGGGGCTCGAACTCACAGTCTGCAAGATCATGACCTGAGCAAGATCATGACCGACTGAGCCACCCAGGCACCCTATTTTATTTAATTCTTTCTCTCTTTCTGTGTGTGTGTGTGTGTGTGTGTGTGTGTGTGTGTGTGTACCCATGAGTATGTATATCTACATACATATAAAAATAAAATTTTTAGGGGTGCCTGGGTAGCTCAGTCGGTTAAGCATCAGACTCTTGATTTTTGCTCAGGTCATGATCTCATGGTTTCAGGAGTTCAAGCCCCATGTCAGGTTCTGCATTGACAACGCTGAGCCTGCTTGGGATTCTCTCTCTCTCTCTCTCTCTCTCTCTGCCCCTCCCCCACTTGTGCTCTCTCTGTCTTTCTCCCTGTCTCTCTCTCAAAATAAATAAATAAACTTTAAAAAATAAAATAAGTTTTACAAACATACATTTTCCCTCACTTGTCCTAACAATGTCTTTTGTTGATTATTTTTGAACCAAGATTTATACGTTGCTTTTGGTTTTTAGTGCTGGCTAATCTAGAGCAGTCCCCTCACGTACTGACTTTTTCAGGATTCCAGTACAGATGTTTTTTATTTATTTTATTATTTTTTAATGTTTTTATTTTATTTTTGAGAGAGAGAGAGAGACAGAGACAGAGACAGAGACAGAGAACAAGCAGGGGAGGGGCATAGAGAGAGGGAGACACAGAATCCGAAGCAAGCTCCAGGCTCTGAGCTGTCAGCACAGATACTGACATGGGGCTCGAACCCACGGACCGTGAGAGCCTGGCCAGAGTAGAAGTCGGATGCTCAACCAACTGAGCGACCCCGGCGCCCCTCCAGTACAGATGTTTAATAGAATATCCAATATTCTGGATTTGTCTGTCTTTTGATGGTGTTTTAAACATGTTCCTCTGTCCCATGCATTTCCTGTAAAATGCAAATTATGACCCAGGCTTGATTAGACCCAATGCTGTGTCCCTCACATGGCGCCACATAGGGAAGCACACAGTAGCAGGTTGTGCCCAATCAGTGATGTGCGTGATCGCTTGGTTAAAGGTGCTAATAGACAGCTTGCAGTTGTGGGATCCATTTCCACCCTTGCAATCTGTGTGGTGATTCCTGGGTACCCTGGGAATCTCCTGTTCTCAACGTCTCACTAAATGGCTTTAGTACCTTGTGATGCTCCTGGCCTGACTCACTTGGTCCTTTGGAGGTTACAAAGCAGGGATTGCTAAGTATATCATTTCTCCAATATTCTCTGGCCTCTGTAAAGAAGAACTTTCCTTTGAGGCCACCCTCCTCTGCTTCTCTCTCTTTCTTTGAGGATCACTGTGGACACCTGTGTTGTATTTACTTAATATGTTCCATTAAGTTACTTAACATTTTTTAAATGTTTATTTATTTTTGAGAGAGAGAGAGAGAGAGCGAGTGCACGAGTGGTGGAAGGGCAGCGAGAGAGAGGGAGACACAGAATCCAAAGCAGGCTCCAGGCTGTGAGCTGTCAGCACAGAGCCCAATGCAAAGCTTGAACTCATGAACCATGAGATCACGACCTGAGCTGCATTTGGACACTGAGGTGCCATTTGGACACTCAGTGCCATTTGGCACTGAGGTGCCACCCAGGTGCCCCAAGTTACAATGCTTAAAATTTTGCCAAATTTAGACAGTGGGAGTGCTTTCAGGTTGGCTCCTGTATCCTTTGGATGTGACCTTAGTGGTCTTACAGTGCTGTCCTTGCTTTTGGGCACATCATGATATCTCAGTCTCCTTTATTCTCTTCTTACCTCAGGCCTGAAATTAACTATTTCTCAAAGAGCCCTGATTTCTCAATGGAAAGACCATTAAAAACCAAGATCTGACTTATGAATACTGAACTGTACTCTCAAAAATGGTTAGTTAGGGGCACCTGTGTGTCTCACTAGGTTAAGCATCTGACTTTGGCTTAGGTCACTATCTCACACTTTGTGGGTTTGAGCCCAGCATCGGACTCTGCTGACAGCTTGGAGCCTGGAGGCTGCTTTGGATTACAGGTCTCCCTCTCTCTCTTGCCCCTGTTCCCTGCTTGCTCTCTGTCTGTCAAAAAAAAAGTAATAAAAATAAAGCATTAAAAATGGTTAAGATAGTGAATGTTATGCTTTGTGTATTTTATCACACCTAAAAAAAAAAATGTAGATTCTACCAACCACAATTCTGGTGCCAGGTAGGTATGTTTATCACTACTGTCATAGTTTCTACATCCTTTCAGTGGACAGAGGTAGGAAAGAATGTTTTAAGAAATGAGTTTATGTTGATTGTTGATATTTCCAAATCTAATCTAACACTGTAGGTTTTTCTTTACTTATTTTATATAGGTATCTCTGCTTTCTTGTTCTGAAAATCTTGGTTTATAGAATAACTTATTTTAACTTATTCTTTTTAGTAATATCTATAAAATAACTTCATGATTATAATCACTATATTGCTATTAACAACAAATTTACCTAATAAGGTTTAGTATTTCTTTGCAAGGCTTTTTGTTCTTAGAATATAGTCATACAGAGAGAATAGAGCCATTGAAGATGTACAGAGTACAGTATTCAAAAATTACTTGAAATAATCTCATGTTGTGCATTTGATAACCAGTTAAACTAATTTGTTTCTGTTTGTGTTCCATTGAAGGTTTTAGATTTTTTTTCCCATTTTTGATTTAATTTTAGTTTTTGAATATATAAAATATTTGTAAGGTTTAAAGGTCAAAATAATATAAAAATTATATTTGGAAAATCCTTGATCCTGTTTCTACCCCCCCTCCTCATGCTGCACTCTACTCCCAGAGACAACCTTTTTCATTTTTTCTGGTTTATATTTCCTATATTTCTTTTTTGAAACAGCACTAATAATAACTATATATATATATATATTTTTTTTTCTCTTTCTTTCACACACAAAAAGTATGTTATACTTTCCTCTGTGTTTTTTCTTTCATAAAAAGAATAGGTAGTAAATATACCATTTACATTATTATTGACTTTTTCTTTAGTGAAGATCTTAGAAGTCATTCCATATCCATTTTTTAGAGATCTTCATTTCTTTAAGGTTACATAAAACCACAGTAGGTGGATGTACCATAATTTATTTAATTTGTCTCCTTTTGATGGACATTTGGATTGTTTCCAGTCTTCTACTGTTACCTTAGTCTCATAATGAGTAAATGTCTGTGGATGCCACATATGTATTTGTTGAGCTGTATCTTCAGCATAGATTCCTAAGAAGCTCAACTTTTCCCCTTTGCTTCTTTGCCACCCTTTAACTAACACCTCTTTGTTTCCTCCTTTAAGTGCTTTAGTGTGTCAAAATCAAAGCAAAAAGTCATATGGGATATAAGGATAGGGATTTTGGATACTTATCAGGGAGCACAGTAACTGAACAAAGAATTTTTAATGTTAAAGCCTCACAAGAACACACACTATCCTGCACAATCATTTGTATACCTTATAGTTCATACTTATAATTATCTTAGGGGTTGAACTACAACGTAGGAATTGCAGTCCAATGGTATTTCCAATCTTGTCCTCTTTTTTGGCTTGTGTCCTCTTCCAATGCTTGGGTCTTTGCTATTCTGTGTTCATAAATTCTGACCACATCATAGAAACTGGATTTTATTATGTTTTTTAAAGTTTTACTCATAGTGGTTATACCTTAGGCAAACGTAGTTCCACTGAACAAAGTATGAAGTTTTACTAACTTGGGCAACTCCCTTATTACCCAGGGTCACTGCTCAGGCATTCAATCATGTGCTCATGCTAACTCCTTGATCTCTTGGTAATTAAGATCTCTCTGCTTAGATATGAGTTGATAGTCTATAATCCCTTTACTCACATATGTCAATAATATTCATTAACTTAACCGACACCATGTTTAGAAACCATTGAACTATCACACATCCTTGTATTCTGAAGTAAACCTTACCTCTGTGCCCCATTCCTGATCCAATTTCTAAATCATAGAATTCTTCTATCATTTTTATAGCTGCCACTTCCCTTCTCCCTGTGAACATTTAGTTTAGGGAACAATGTGATTGATTCCTCCACAGGGAACTAGTTAGTTGCTGTCTCCTCTGTGCTTGTACAGTGTTTTGTACTTATGATTCATATCTCTTTTATAGTGCTTAGACACGTGGACACAAAATGATGGCAATCCAGTGTGAGATTTCCCCACTAGGCTGTGAGCTCTTCAGGGCTCTCTTGAGACTGAAGTCTGCATGCTTATGCTGTCACAGTATGAGGACACAAATGAATAAATGATGATACCTTCCCCCTATTCCTCCTGTGACATTCATATTCGTCCACTGAGGTGATCTGTAACATTTTGTGACTACTCTGACGCAAAAGAGGACAATCAGCAAGAATCCAATCTGGATATCTGTGAGGAAATTGATGTGGGGGAAAAAAGCAAACTGTCATTTTGACAAATATGTGCCAAAGAAAGCATTCTGATCCAAATCATTAAGGGAATACTATAGAACCATAGGAATTGCAAAATGTAAGCTAGCCACCTCCATTCTATTTTCTATTCCTTTATAGGTGACCACAAATGAATCTTTGCCTGAGTCTTCCCAAATGTCCCCAATTATTCTAGGTTTCCTTTCCTTTTCCTTTACTATTTAAATACAGTCATCTTTTCCTTTACTATTTAAATAAAGTGATGTGGCCAATAAGAAATTTATAGCCTCCTGCAAGAACTAAGGAGCTAAATCAAGCAAATGTCATTTGAGAAGTTTTCTAGGCTGTCTTTCCTGTTGTAGTGATTCAGTAATGGCGTGACTATTACAAGATCTGGGTGTCCTCCCTCTGGTATGGGGACATGGAGCTGGCCATACTGGGGCCCATCTCTCACCCCGTACATAGATTAGAGTTAGACTCTGTGTGAGTTCCTATTTGGGATGCCCAGACCCCACCCTTGAGGGCAGTTCTAGGTGGTCCTGGGATATGCAGATAAACACTGGGGTTCCCTGCAGCCTACCATGTAAACTTCACCAAGAGAGCAGTAGTAGAGAGAATAAGAAAGCAACCGGCCTGACTTATGTGGGGGCTTTAGGATTGCCACTGGGGATGAGATTTTGGAATCTGAAATCTGTAGATCTAGAAGAGGCAGCAAAAAGGAAGGAAAGGGAGGTACAGAGGAGGACACGCCTATGAAGTCTGTTTCTCTGGTCTCTTCCTTTCCTCAAATGCTAAGGGGTTCAGAGAAGCAAACTGGCCAATTATGAGGGAAATGAACATGTAAAAAGGTAATAGCAACACAAAGTAGAGAGTACTATGGGAGATGGCTGATTTCCACCGGCTAGAGAGTTCAGGAAATGTTATCCAAGCAGAATAGGGCTTGAACTAGGTCTTGTGGATAGCACAAACTTAGAGAAGCAGAGGGCTGGCCCCACCTGTAGTTGGAAGATGGGAGGCATGAAGCATGCTTGCGGAGTGTGGAGAAGGCCTGGCTGAGCTGGGGGGAGGGCTTGGGTGGAAGATGAGTTTTGAGAGGTGAGTTGAGCTTGGTTGGCAGAGTGCTTGAGTGTCCAGCTAAGGCCTTCACGTTGTACCCTAAAGGCAGGGGCAGATTCAGGTTTTGTGGCTTTTGAAGCTCATAGAATTTGGAGGTCACATTCTAAGAAAAAGAATACAAAACTATGAGAACAAAATTGCCAGGGCTCCTTCTAGGGGCCTTATGCAAATGACAGGCCAAAGGGATCAGGCTTCATTAGCTTCACTATAAATGAGGAGCCCTTGAATATTTTTGAGCCGTGGGTGTTTGGGGCTGGATGCAGATACGATTTTGGGGAGTACCCAGATGGGTATTAGATGAGTTGTCAAGCTTCCGATGGGCTGTACTGGTTCCCTGGAGTTGCTGGGACAAATCACCACTAGGAGGCCAGAGTTCTGAATTCAAGGTGTCTAGGGCTGGTTCCTTCTGGAGGCCCTGAGGGAGAAACCCACCCCTGCCTCTCTCCTAGCTTCTGGTGGTTGTTGATAATCCTTGGCTTGTAGACCTATTACTCCAACTCAGCCTCCAACTTTACCTTGCCTTCTTCTCTGTGTCCTCCCCGATTCTCATAAGAACATCTGCCAGTGGATTTTGGACCCACCCCAAATCCAGGATAATCTCATTTCGAGATCTGCAAAATAAGGTTACATTCACTTGTACCAGCAGGTCAGGACTTGGATGTATCTTTTGGGGGGATGCTATTCAACCCACTACAGGAACTAACAAAAAGGACTGCACAATTTAGCACCCATGTCTTTACCATGGCCCTAAGATCTCTTGCTGTCATGCACTCATATCCTGTCTGAGTCTTAACTGGGAGGCCTTGGATGACTCACTCAACTCCCCAGGCCTTAATTTGTTCAGCAGGAAAAGAGGCGATCAGCCTAGATTCTCACATGTTGCTTCACATTAGAATTTTAAAATCTTGTTCAGGCCACATGCCATATCAAAGAGAATCTCTTGGGAGTGGGGTCTAGGCATTAGTTTAAACAAACAAACAAACAAACAAACAACTCTTTAGGTGATTCCAATGCCCAGTGAATTTGAGACTAGTGCTTCTCAGGTGTAAATGTGCATGGGAAGAATTTCAATGGGGAGGATTTTGTGAAAATGTAGGTTCAGCAGGTTTGCAGAGGGACTTGAGACTGCATTTCTAATAAGCTCCCAGGTGATGTACATGCTGCTGGTCCCAGGACCACACTGCGTGTTGAGGGCCTGCATGACCTCACAACACCCTCCCAGGTGCTTACAGTACCTGATTGGCTCCCCTGCTGTGGTACATTTCCAGTGTGTTGTGGAGTGAGGTGAAAACATCTGTTACAGGAAATAGCTTTTGCTGAGAGATAGTTCAGTTTGGAGGTGGTTTACATACTGGGAAAGCCTGGATGCTGCAGATAAATGGACTCTGAATCTAATGACATTATTTAGAAGCAGTTTAACGAAATGAAAGTAAGCAGCCAGCCCTGTGTGCGATCTGTCCCCGGTCCGGAGTGCTCCTGTTTAGTATAACAAGCATTAATATGGCCTTCCCACAGCCTCTGAAAAGGGACAGTGCCCTTTCAGTAAACCAAATGCCAGAAAAGCAGTGGGAAGGATGATGTAAACAGTCTCCCACTTTAGATTTTAATCTGTCAAGTGTTGGTACTGTAAAAACAAACCTCTCCTTAGCCCGGCTTTAGGGCCTGGGCTGTGTCAAATTTAAGTAACGCTGTGTAAGTGTTTATACACGTCACCCAGGGCAGGTGGGGAAGGGAGAGGTGAGCTCATGTTCCAAGGTTTTCTGCTCTGAACTAAGACCACCTGACCAGATCTGAGAGATGCTCACCTGTGCTGAGACTGGGCTTGGATACTCAGCAGTGAGCCTCACCTATGGTTGCATATTGGGGAAATGCAGATGCAACCCAGACCCACACCCTCCCCAGGCCAATTAATACCAGGTTTTCTGGGGGCGAGGCTTGGGCAAACATATGTTTTAAATCTCTTCAGATGATTTCAGTGTGTACCAGAGATACTTGCTGGTTTCTCCGGATGGCCAGGTTGTAGGAGACTGCACAATTTATCGGGCACATACTTTATAGTGCTCACACTATGTGTACTGTGCTCAGTATAGGGGATGTGACAGAGAACAAGATAGCTTCTATTCTAGCCTGGAAGGCAGATGGAAAACAACAAATATGGAACTGATAAATTTCCATTGTAATCAAGAGCTATTAAGGTGATGTACAGGATACTACAGGAACATATTATGGGAACATCCCAGTCTGAGAAGGCATCCTTGAAGAGGTGACATTTGAACAGAGTTCTGGAAGATGAATAGGAATTCTCTAGTAAAAGAATATGGGGGGGGGGGAGAATGCCCTGGGTCAAGGGAGCAGCCCCAGGGATTGAAGGAACTGAGGAGGGAGAAACATAGGAGGAGGGAGAGAGTCGACCACCTGAAGGTGGAGGGCCTGGGGCCTCTGAGACCATGGTAAGAATTCAGTGTTTACTGTTCTATTTTATTTATTTATTTATTTATTTATTTATTTATTTATTTATTTATTTTGAGAGAGACAGAGACAGCTCGAGTGGGGGAGGGGAAGAGAGAAACAGAGAGAGAGAGAGACAGAGACAGAGACAGAGAGACAGAGAGAATCCTAAGCAGGCTTCCCACTTGGATGCTCAACCAACTGAGCCACCCAGGTGTTTATTGGTTTATAAATGCATAAATGTCTTCCAGAAGGTTTATGTTCACTCTTTCCCATGAAAACTCCTCCAGAACAAAGCGCTTGTGTCTTCTAAGTTTGTTCTTTAATCTTTTTTCTTTCTTCACCTTCTCCCACCACCTTTCATTGGTACCATCGCCAAAGTTCACAAAGAGCCCTCACCTACGTGTCATTCATTTAATTCTTACAAGGCTAAGAATAAATCATTGTTTCCAGAAGAGAGAGCTTCAATTTAGAGAAGTTCTACTTCTTGTCCAAGGTCGGAGGTGAGCAGAGACTCTTTCTATCCCCTCCCCCCTGGCCCTCCCTCCTTCTTTTCCTCCTTCCCCTTCTCTCTTTCTTCTTCCTTTTTCTCACTTTTCTTTCTTTTTTTTACAAAAATGGAATTGGAGTATATACACTATTTTATAGCCTACCTTATTCATGTAACACAGTCTCTCAGGATTTTATTCACATTCTTAAATATTCTTCAAGAATGGGATTTTAAAACATGACAGCGTACTGTTCTGTTATTTGGATATGTAATAATCTAGTTTTTAAGTCCTGTGTTCCTGGAAATCTGTTTTCTCTGAGTTTTCTAAATGTTCGTTGTTCTCTGCAATGAATATCCTTCTACATAAATCTTTGAGGACATTTTTGATCACTTAAGAAAAAAAATTATAGGTGAAATTACTGGGTCAAAGGCTATGTGCAATCTAAAAGTTTCTTATATGTATTGCTAAATTGCCTCTCAGACTGATTGAACAGATTTATTTATTTATTTATTTTTTCAATATATGAAATTTATTGTCAAATTGGTTTCCATACAACACCCAGTGCTCATCCCAAAAGGTGCCCTCCTGATTGAACAGATTTAAATTTTCATCTGCAGTGTATGAGATTGACCTGGGGGAAAACATTTCAATTAAGCAAGGCCAGTTGTCTGCAGCACTTTGGTTGCTGAGAATATCTACCTATCATCTATCTATCTATCTATCATCTATCTATCTATCTATCTAAAGCTTTATTTATTTTGAGAGAGAGAGAGAGACAGAGAGACAGGGAGACAAAGGAAATCTGCAAGCCAGTGAGGGGTGGTGAGAGAGGGAGAGAAAGAGAATCCCAAGCAGGAGTCTGTCACACTGTCAGTGTGGAACCTGATGTGGGGCTCAAACTTGCTAACTGTGAGATCATGACCTGAGCAGAAACCAAAATTCGGATGCTTAATTGACCAAGGGATCTCTTTAAAAAAAAAACAACGGGGCGCCTGGGTGGCTCAGTCGGTTAAGCGTCCGACTTCAGCTCAGGTCACGATCTCGCGGTCCGTGAGTTGGAGCCCCGCGTCGGGCTCTGGGCTGCCGGCCCGGAGCCTGGAGGCTGCTTCCGATTCTGTGTCTCCCTCTCTCTCTGCCCCTCCCCCATTCATGCTTTGTCTCTCTGTCTCAAAAATAAATAAACGTTAAAAAAAAAAATTATTAAAAAAAAAAAAAAACAAGTACTCCAAGATGAGCACTGAGTTATGTATAGAAATGTTGAATCATTATATTGTACATCTGAAACTCATATTAACACTGTATGTTAATTATACTTCAATAAAAAAAGAAATAGAGTTCTAAATACAGCTAATAACAGCTGCTCTTCTGTAAGATTGTCTTGACTATTCTGGAATAAAACTGTCCTAGGATTTTTTTTTAAATGATTTTTTTTAACGTTTATTTATTTTTGAGACAGAGAGAGACAGAGCATGAACGGGGAGGGTCAGAGAGAGGGAGACAGAATCCGAAACAGGCTCCAGGCTCTGAGCTGTCAGCACAGAGCCCGACGCGGGGCTCAAATTCACAGACTGTGAGATCATGACCTGAGCCGAAGTCGGCCGCTTAACCGACTGAGCCACCCAGGTGCCCCTAAACTGTCCTGTGATTTTTAAGGCTAATCCCCCTTTTTGGACATTTTCATCAAAATTCACTATCGTGATTCATGATTTGAAAAACATTTTGTACATAAATACTCATGTACATTCTTTCTTAGTATAAATGTCTAGGAATTGTCTTCTGGAGCCAATGATTAGGCATATTTAAAGGCTTTTCAAACAAATTGTCAAAGTGCCCACCTTGAGTATATGAGAGTGCCCCGTTCCCTGCATTCTTGCCAACACTGGGTGTTACTTTTAAATTCTTTTCTACAGCAGGACAGATATAAAATATTGTCCTATTATAGTTCTAATTTGCATTTTATTCTTACTACAGAAGTTGAAAATTTAATTATATGTTTATTGACTTTGAAAGTGGTTTGTGAATTGCTGGCCTATATCCTTTGCTCGTTTTCGCATTTCTAAGTTCTCTTTATTGTTATACACATCACAAATATTATTTGCCCTGATTTTTCAATTTCATCTGTTCTTTTTTTTTTTTTTAAAGAATTGCAAACATTTTATTTAGTTATGTCTATTGGTCTTCTCCTTTTTTTTGGTGTTAAGCTTAGAAAAACTTCCTTTAAGACCACATCCATCTACTTTATGTGTTATTTTATAATAGATTGTGTAAATCCATTTTCTCCCAGTCATTTTTATGTGTAACTTTTTAATATGCTTGGAGTTTTGGATAAGTTATAAGGCAGAGCTCTATCTGTATTTTTTTGTTTCATGTTATCAACATGCTATCATGCTGTCAACATGACATAGCACTGGCAATGCAAAACTTGGTCACCTGGCCAAGGGAGAGTTTGCCAATTTTCTACCCAGTAAAGTTATTGTATTCCATTCCATCCTTTATTCTGGGGAACCAAATCCCTAAGTCCAGCCACACTGAAGGGGATAGTGTTTGATTCTAATTAAATTAGAGTGTTTCTGGTGTTTTGCTCTTGGCTTGATACATTCTTTATTATGTTAGAGAAGTATCTACATGAGCATTAGCCACTTGAATGATACTTTAGAAAAAAACTGAAAACATTGAGTAGAGGAGAAAAAATAAGGGCATTGAGGATATTAAAACAATATTGAATGGAAAGAAACCCTACTGCCTCCATTAATTCAGAGGTGGCTCATATGATCTAGTCACAACTCTGATATATAGATACTGAAAGTAGTTGAATTTTAATTCAAATCAGGAAAACAAATGGTTGTCTCATGAAAGTCAAAGCTTCCTCAGTGAAGATCTGTGACTTATTCCTTCTTTGTTTCTACAGGGTCTAAAAGACTATACATTATGGGAGCTCAATGGGTTTGTGGAATGTAATCAAATAAGCCAGTAAGTTTATTATCAATCTCTAGAAGAACCTCTTGATTTTCATGCCATGTAAAATGTATTCAAGCCAGAAACATACTGCCTGATACTTCTAAATTTTCTTTAAAAAGAAAGCCACATCCAGAGGATTTGAATAGACCTTTCTCCAAAGATACATAAACGGTAAATATCCACATGAAAAGATGTTCAACATGATTGAGGAAGTGCATATTAAATCCACAGTGAGATACCATGTCATATCTTTAGGACAGATAGGGTAAAAAAAGGCAGATAACAACAAGTGTTGGTAAGAATGTGGACAAATTGAGATCCTATATGCTGTTGGCAGGAATACAAAATGGTGCAGCTACTTTGTAAAACAGTCTGGCAGTTCCTCTAAAATTTAAACACAGCATCCCCACATGACCCAGCAATTCCACTCTTAGGTATATACCCAAGAGAAATGCAAACATCTGTCCACACAAAACTTACACAAGAATATTCATAGCATCATTATTCATTGTAGACCAAAAGTGGAAATGATCTAAATGTCTATCAACTGATGAATGAATAAATAAAATGTGTCATAGCCATATAATGGAACATTGACTACAAGAAATAAAGTGTCAATACGTGCTATGAGATGGATGAATCTTGAAATCATTATGCTAAGTGAACGAAGCCAGTCATGAAAACCCACATATGGTATGATTTCATTTTATAAAGTATCTAGAATAAGCCAGTTCACAGGGACAGAACGAAGATTGTTGGTTGCCTAGGCCTGAGGAGGCTGGGGAGACGTGGGGAATGACGGCTGATGGTTGTGGGGGTTTCTCTTCAGAGTAATGAAAATGTTCCAAAATTGACTATGGTGATGATTGCACAACTCTGTAAACATACTAAAATCTGTTGAATAGTGCAATTTAAATGAGTGAATTGCATGAATTGTATCTCAATAAATCTGTTATTTAAACAAAGGAGAGAAAGCCAGATCTTGGAACATGGCTCCAATTTAGACACACAGTAAGAGCAGAAACCCAGGCCAGAAATTAAGTGAACAATACAGTGAGTGTGGGAGGTAGTTACAAAAACACATGACATCATAATACTCTAGGGCTAAGGGTCTGTTTTCACATATGGAGAAGAGAAAGTGACCTCCTTTGTGATGATTGGAGGGACCTAGCATTTAGACCTGAAATTCCATTATTATGTATCTATTAGAAATTTATTTCTTTAGATTACAAGCTTGAAATAAATGCAGGTAGTCCAATAAACATCTTGTTGTAAATCAGTAGGTGAACTCTTTCTGATTAACAGCTAGAGAGAGCAGGTTCAGATGGGGAAGCAGACAAGCCTGGGAGACAGCCTGCTGTGACAGATGACAGCCTGGGGGTGTTTCAGGGAGCTGGTGGTGGGGAGGGCAGCTGAAAATAGAGGCCAGAAGAGGGTCTCACAATTTAGCCAGGGTGGGTCCTGAGGGTAATTTCCATTCTCGGTCTTTGCTCTAGTCATAACTCATAGCCTTTGGAATGAAGTCCTGTGGTTCAGTCTGTCTTGAGTATTCCCTATCAGTTATCACTGGGCCTCAAGTTTTTCATGTCTTTGGCTTATTTTAAAATTCCAGAATTTTTGCAGCCCTCTTGGAGGGATTAAATTTCACCGACTCTTATTGCCTTATCCTTTTGGCCACACTTTGGTACCATGCTGCTGTAAACACAACTGTTTCCTGCCTCCACTGTTCCTTGGAATTACTCCTCAGATAAAGCTCTTGCAAGGTCCAGTCAACAGGTCACACTCCAGACTCTTAGTCAACTGCAAGTGGTGGCTGGTTCTATGCCTCGATGGGTGACTCTCTCAGCTCTATGACCCATCTAACAGGGATTTGCTGTCACAAAAATAGATCTTACGTGTTGATTCAAAATTGCTTACAAACACTTGGAGGTTGGCCACACACTGCTGTGTCACAGTACACTGACCCAGAACCACTGTGTTGCACAAAACACACATGTGCATACCCTGTAGAGGTGACCAGGATTAGATTCTCCTCTGTCTTATGTTAAATCTGTATTTATTCACATATGCAAGGCTAGAATTGGGTTTTCCAGCAAGTTCTCCTCCCTCTTCTGGACTACAGATTTTTTTTATCTTTTAAACAAAGGGACTGAGTCTCAGGTTTTTCTCCATGGATACCTTCCATGGACATGATTTAGGATGAGAAAGTCTGGTCTCTCTAATAAGAGTGCAGATTAGAGATGCTACATGTGTTTTAAAGGGTTTCCCCTTTTCAGTACTTAACAGTACTTGTCTATTACAGTTGAATATGGGAGGAAGGAAGAGAGTGTTTTCAAGCTACCTCTCACTTTCTAAAATTAAAAAAAATATCACTCTCCTGGTTGAGAACCCCCAATCTAGTTCTTCTTTAGGCCCAAAGGAAGTGCTCAATAGGGTGGCCATTGATTAACTGATTACCTGTATTTTGACCCTGTATTATATTATTTGGCACTGTGTGTGCCTTAAAAACATTCTTTGATAACTTTTTGGTTATGATCTCTGGCTATTACTTTCTATTTTGCATTAGAAAAATGGAGATCTCCCCCAAATATCCCTATTCTTCATTCTCCTTTCTCTTGGGGCAGCCTGAGATGCTGGCGGATACCTCCCTTTGGCCACTTGAGATTCTGGGATCCACTTAGGGCCCATTAGTGCACCAGCAGAAGAAAGTGATCTGGCATGCTGGCTGCAACCATATGTGTTTAATTGCGTAGGAATCACGGAGATCATGACCTCTCTTGTAATCATCGTGGGAGGGGTAGGAGAGAAAGGCTTCCTTCTCCTTGGGCTCCCGCCCCCACCAAATTCCCTTTTGGTGAAGACAAGTCGGCCAGTCTCATGACACCCCATTTGTCTGACACATCCTCCCTTCCCTGCTTGCATGCTGCTGCTCCATCCTGAGGGCATGGGCTCATTCAATCTCTCCCGACACCAAGACCAGGCAGAGAGATGGAAATCAGAGAGTGGGACTAATGGCTTAGCTCCCCAAGCACCTGGACGGCAGCCAGGGATCTGGACACATTCCATGGTGAGGCCATTCATCTCCTTCAGGGGTGCTTTTGCTAACCCAAACATCTGAGCAAGGAGATTCATCTTAGCTCACTCCCAAAGACAGAGACTAGCTGGGGCACTGTTCCCACAATGCCATCTGGTAAGATCCAGCTGGGAGCTAATCACAAGGGGAGACCTAGGTGGGTAGGCGGCAGCAGCAGCAGCAGCAGCAGCAGCGAGTGAAGAAGTCTAATAGTCATGGAAATCTACTGTGTTATCTAGGTCACCCCAAAAAATCAGTCAAAACACCTACAGAAAACTTACTTTAGCCTCAGAGCTGTCCCCTCAACTCCAAACACCAAGGTCTATATTACACTCAGAGATACCATACTTTAGGAAATAGAGGGAGGATGTCAGGAAGAATAGGAGGCAGGTGCAGCTTGGTGGAAGGAGACGTACTTGCAGTCCCTTTCCCATGTCCCTCAATGGCAAGCCCTTGTCTAAGTGCATCTTTGGGACCCCTTGGTAATAAGGGCCAAACAGAGCCACAGGGTGTTCCTAGGATGTATGGGCTTCTTGGGAGGTCTCCCTCCTTTCCTTCCTTTTCTCCTTCAACAGCTTACACTGGCTTTGGGGTGCAAACCAGGGGACATACTCCCTGTCCTTAAAGAACTCACTTTCCAAAAAGAAAGGAAAGAGACAACACAGCTAGGGAAAAAACATGGTCTTGGCATCAGAATACTTGAGTTCTGAGTCAAACCCCACCACTTAGGAGATTTGTGTCTTAGAGCAAGTTACTTAATACTTCACTTCTCTGATCTGTGCCCTCAACAAAGTACTAGAGAATGAGAAGTAATTTGTGCATATATTATAGAGGAGTCCAACAAGTGATAGCTTCACTGTTATATAACTATATAGTTAGTTTGAATACAAGCCAGACATGATAAAGGTGAGGTACTGACAAAGTGCTCTGTGGTCACACAGTCAGTGAGCAGTGAATCCTAACCTGAATGAGTGCATTCTAAAGCGTAAGGACCGTGGTCTTAGTTTTCAGAAGTCACATTGATCACTCGGATGGTAACCCTTTATGTTGAACAAGTCTCCTCTGCTTTTTTCTTTGGGAAATGCCACAAGGGGCCTGTTGCTCTTGGAGGACTGTGGATCCACAAATCTGTTCTGTGGCACTACCTTGCTAAATTCTAAACTTCTTTACTGAAGGAATTCAAGGCAGGACTTTTGTACTGATGAGGGGACTTGGGGCCCAAAGTATGAAATGAAGGCCAAACCTTTGTTGGGCCCTCTGGATGCCTGCTGGGGTTTATGAAAAGGCCCCCATTCCAGAGGAGCACAAGTACCTGGTGCTCACAGCAGGACCAGACACCAGACACCAAGGCTAGCCTGGTCTTTGTTGGCTGGGGCCCATGGAGGACTTGGTCAGAATGAAATTGGGACCAGGTAATGCTGAGCTTCCACTTTGAAGGCCCTGAGTAAGGATGGACAGCAAAGGTCCTCATCTCCAGGGATTTCCACGTGTTCTGCCTCTAAATAAAGTTACAGCTAGGAGTTGGATCTTGGACACCAAAACCAAGGTCAAGTCTTTTCCCTATAAGCAGCAGCTTTTGATACAACCAGAGTCTAGGACACTGAGAAAAATGTGGACAGTCCCTTGGGGTTTCTTACAATAATATCCTGTAATGTTTGTGCAGAACTAAATAATTCATAGAGCTTCACAGTCCTCATCAGTGAGTCCTCACAAAGTCATTGGTCCTCCAACTTCCCTGTGAGAGCACAACAGAGGCAACACGATGAGGGTTGAAATAACCCAGGGATTGGTGCTGAGTGAACATGGGTCTGAATTCTCCTTCTAGATTTAATAGCTGTGACCTTGGTAAGTTATGAACTCTTCTTTTTTTTTTTTTTTGAGTTTATTTATTTTGAGAGAGACAGAGACAGCATGAGCAGAAGAGGGGCAGAGATAGAAGGAGAGAGAGAGAATCCTAAGCAGGCTCCACCCTGTCAGTGCAGACCCCGAGGTGGGGTTCGAACTCACGAACTGTGAGATCATGACCTGAGCACAAATCAAGCGTTGGACACTTAACGAAGGGAGCCATCCAGGCACCCCAGTTATCCATTTCCTTATCTGTACAGTGAGGATTATCCCCAAGTGGGGATTAAATGGCATCTGATACACCAAGTGCTTGCATAGCACCTGGCATAATGTGAGACTTTCCTCCCTTTCTGCTTCTGCCAACCTTGTTCCTGCTCTTTCAGTTCAATGCTACCTGGTACCTGAAATAAGGGTGACCCATTGGCGAGGCTTTCTGATTGTCTCCTTTGTCTGCAAGACCAGCTGTGGGCCTCTAGGAAAGGTCTGTGGTGGGGTCCAGGGAAGCTCAGGTCTTTGCTGCCCTCTGTCCCTCTGAGGTATAATGAAGGGATACCTGTAGTGTTCCTATCCTATAGGGACAAGAGGGTGGGCTATGGTGACAAGCTGGGGTCATTGTCAACTGTGAAGAGAGAGGTAGCAGTCACTTAGTATATATCTTTGTGACGAGGATCTACCGTGGCATGGGTGGGGTGGGGCAGGGCAGGCAGGCTGAGACTTGACCTGCATGGGATGGTGGTGGAGAAATATGGGAACAGAAAAATGGGTACAGAAAAGATGGCTGGAGCTCAAGCAGCCATATTGGACTATGAATTAGAAGCCACCTGTGGCAAATAATAAAATAACAAAAAAGAAGCCTGGATTCCTGATGTTGTAGAGCAATATTCCTGGATTGCTTATCTCTGGTATTATCTCTGGTATTTCTTTTTAGGGAGAGAATGAGCTTCTTGTTTAAGAAGCCATTTTGAGTTTTCTCTCCCTTGGCCGACTAACCTGATTCTAATAGAGAGAGAGCTATTGGGGAAGAGAACCACTGGGCTTTTGAGGTGATAGAATGGAAGCCTGAAATTTGCTACCACATGGAAAAGGTTTCCTGAATGAAGCCAACATAGGCTTCAGGAAGCAGAATAAAAAGGGTGCCTCAGCCCTGCTGACATGGTTTAACCCCTTCTATCTGGCTGTGTCTGAAGCCTTTTAGCCTTTGCCTTTTTAGTTATATGTATCACTATTTTGGTCTAAATGTATTGCATTTAAAAAATTTTTTTTAACATTTATTTATTTTTGAGAGAGGGAGAGAGAGACAGAGCATTAGCAGGGGACGGGCAGAGAGAGGGAAACACAAAATCCAAAGCAGCTCCAGGCTCTGAGCTGTCAGCACAGAGTCCGATGTGGGGCTCAAACCCACGAATCATCAGATCATGACCTGAACTGAAGTCAGATGCTCAAGTGACTGAGCCACCTAGGTGCCCCTTGGTCTAAATGTATTGTTGTATAAATTAGGGTCTCTGTCTTTTGCAATTAATAGAGTCCTATTGATACAAACAGCAAAACCACTTCTTCAAACAGAATCTTACTCAGAACCCCAATTGTGTTTCATACATGCAAGTGGAGACACTTGAGCTAAAGCAGGGCTGGGAGATGGATCTGGAGATCTCTTGAAACTCCATGTTCTCCTCACAGCACAGTCTGGGAGCCACTCAACTAGAGGATTCTGTAATTCTCTGGAAGAACACAGCTAATTCTATACCAAATGCCTACTACTTTTTCTAGAATCTCTGCAAAGGAGGTTATTATATCATTGCTCCTTTTCAACACCTTTTTCCCCTCCTTTGTTAGTAATGCTATTAATAGCAGCCACGTCGGTTGAGACAAACAAGTCCAGTCTTCCCCCAGATTTTCCAGCACATTCAGTATCCCAGTCTTGTGAGCTCATTCTGAATCAAGATTTGGCAATCAGGTCCGTTGGCCCTAAATAATTCACTTATATTTTAACTTGTGAGTCTTGGGTTTAGGATTAGCTAGACACACAGGGACATTAACCTCCTTCTAGTTAACTGCCACTACTTGGATCTTTGTGTTTGGGATTAGTCCATTTGTCTGCCCTCTAGAACCAAGTTTAATTTTCAAGTCCTTGGTGAGATCTTGGAAAGGTGTCAGATTCTAAACCTGGATCCCACGTTTCTGTTGCTGCAGGAGAGACTCTGAATATGGGACAAGACCAGCTGCCCCCTCTAGGGGGCCTTATGGGAGAAGAGGGCGCTTTTGTGTCAGCCTCTACTCCTTGTTCACCTCTTTGGAGCAGGCACACTTTACGATCTACACTGGATTGGGGAAAGGGAGTGTGTTCTTTCTCTCTGCCCAGCGAAGGGTGCCTCAGACCACCGCTGATCTATGGAATGCTGATGCTCTTTGCCAGTGGAATGAGCATTTTCCTCTTGATGTGAGCATTGTTGACATTTTCATCAGCAGCCCAGGCTCTAAAAGCCACATCTTGGCAAGAGAAGAGGTGAAAACTTACTCAAGCCTTTGCTCCAGGCGATCACTCTGGGATTCAGGGTTGAGTCTTTTCATCAGAGGCACAGAAGCACTGGGATCAATGTACATAATTCTTTCCAGCTTCAGGGAAGAAAGACGCAGCAATAATAAGCCATTTTTTTTTTCCTTTTCCCAGGACTTATGCATGCCCTGGCTGTTGACCCAGGGAATTTTAGAACTAGACTCTGGTATCAGATCAGAGGCTTCATACAGTTTCCAGCTCCTCTTGTGAGAAAAGTGGCATCAAGGGGCGCCTGGGTGGCGCAGTCGGTTAAGCGTCCGACTTCAGCCAGGTCACGATCTCGCGGTCCGTGAGTTCGAGCCCCGAGTCGGGCTCTGGGCTGATGGCTCAGAGCCTGGAGCCTGTTTCCGATTCTGTGTCTCCCTCTCTCTCTGCCCCTCGCCCGTTCATGCTCTGTCTCTCTCTGTCCCAAAAATAAATAAACGTTGAAAAAAAAAATTAAAAAAAAAAAAAAAGTGGCATCAACATAACCATCTTAAAAGCTGCTTCGGAGCTCTATCTAACCTGGTCAAACTGTTATTGCTTTTTCAGGAGTTGATGTTACACAAAGATGGTAAGTGCCTTAGTCCAAACCGGTCAGTCTTAAAGAGATCAGAGTTAGACCAGCACAAAGTGCTCCTCTCCTCAAATGCAGACAGATAATGTTTGCATTTATAATAGCCCTTGAGCTGACAAGCATAAGTACCCTTTTTATTGCTTGTGAGTTTCTTTGCTTCATCAATAACTATGCAAGTATTTACTGGGTACTCATTTTGTGCCTGGAACCATCCTTGGTACTGAGAAAGTCTGGAGGAAAATGGAGGATGTGGTCTCTGCTCCCCAGTGCCCCGTGGTCTGGGGGAGTGGAATGTCTCTGCTATCTCGAATGGAGATACTGAGGTATTGCGAACCCCAGACCACAATGGATGTGGGAAAGAGGGTAGAGGCTTTAGCTATTTGAGGGTACAAGCAGCACAGTGAGATTCACAATATCTCAAAATTTTATTCTAAGTTGGCACACTCTGGACATTGTCCCGTCTCTAAACAAAAGTTTGCCAGACTTTCTAGTAGGAATTTCAATTTTTTTTAAAATTTTTTTTTTTTTCTTCAACGTTTTTATTTATTTTTGGGACAGAGAGAGACAGAGCATGAACGGGGGAGGGGCAGAGAGAGAGGGAGACACAGAATCGGAAACAGGCTCCAGGCTCTGAGCCATCAGCCCAGAGCCTGACGCGGGGCTCGAACTCCCGGACCGCGAGATCGTGACCTGGCTGAAGTCGGACGCTCAACCGACTGCGCCACCCAGGCGCCCCAAGGAATTTCAATTTTATGAGAACAGGATCTTTATCAGCCTTGTTCACTTATGCCTTCTGTGTCCAGTGAAATGCCTGAGGAGTGGTAGACCCTTGATAAATGTTTGCAAAGTGAGAGAATTAATGACAGATTGAAACGGACATCGGGATACTCCACTACTTTCCCATGGACTGCCTTTCCATTTATTTCTGAACAAGCCTTGGGGAGAAGATGACCTCTTTCTGCCATGTCTCTACGAACTGGGCAAAGCTTCCAGGGATGAGTAAAATGTGTCCCAGCATCTGGGAATGTATTGCCAGACACATTTCCTTCAGTTTCTCATCAGAAGGGCCTTCTGAGAGCTTTCCAGAAAACTCATGAGAGAGGTCCAGCATCCGCTTATCTTTGGGAGACATATGCATTCTTTTTCGTTGTCTCTAATGGTTGTTATCTGACAACTGTCTAGACTGTAGATTGCAACCAGGGTAAAGAGAAAGAGAATGAAATATTTCTTTACTTGGGGGTGGACACAGTGAAATATTCCCATTCCTGACCTTGAGGGCTGACTCCCCGCACAGTCAGCTAGAGGCCCCACAACTTGGAGAATGGGATTTATCAGTGTCTAAGTGATGTCCCATCACAAGGAGGCTATATATTGCTTGGCTTGCACAAAGAATTTTTGCAATAAACTTTTCCATTTGGGTGAAAGGGAGCAGGAAAAGCCTTTAATCTTGCCTTTTGCATGGTATCTGTGATGGGGTTAGGGCGATTACTCCCAACTGCTTAGAGAGCATGTTAGTGGGATGGTGGGAGGTAGACTCCAGCCCCCTTTTGGATCTGTCTCTCTCTTAAAAAAAAAAATCTCCTTTTATCCCAAAGCTCATCATGCTAGCATGCAGCCAAAAGTGTATATTTTTTTGCAGTTTATTAAACATGTTGCCTCTTAGATCTTACATTAAAATCTATTTCCTTTCTGCAGGGGACAAGTTGAAACCAGAAAAGTTGCCTTGTAATTTTTTCCACTTTGATTCTGCAATTCACAAAGGGCACCTCCAGTTCTGCTGTTGTAGTAGGGAGTCGCTCTCTGGGGGAGGAAGGGAGTTAACTCTATGTTTGCTGCTCATGAGGGTGGAGGAGAGCACTTGCTGTCTGCCACTGCCACTGTGCCAGAGGGCCAGGCCCCTCCTCCCTGTGTAGCTTTGACTTGGCATCAGCAGAGTGAGTTAGAGGAGCACATCAGCTGAGAAAATTAATTTCAATCAAACTCTTCCTTAATTGATTCCATGAGCCAATGGAAACTGTTATCTACTATTGTAGGCACATAGGGGTTCCCTCCACTCTGTGGGGTCTTCCAGCCTCCAGTGCTGTGTCCCGTGATCTCCTTGAGCATTAGTCTATAGCAGTGGACACTTAAAGGTCAGAAGGGACTTAACTACCTCACCTATGCCTGGAAAGCTCTGGTGAGAATAGACTTTTTCCCAAGACCACATTGCAGGCCTCACTCATTGTCAAGATGTTCTTCCTCATATGGGGTTGAAGTCTGTCCTGCTCCCATGCCTTGGTCTCTATTCTGATGGTTAGAGGGCCCCATTTAATCTAAGTCACTCTTCCATGAGGAAGAATGGGGACACTGATTGGAGACTCTAGCATCGGAATTAAGAGCTCAAATGCTCCCAAAGTCCTGAAAAGAGAGCTGGCTGGGTGGAGGAAACTGGGTGGATGGTAAGCGGCCAGTGACAGACTTAGAGCTGGTGAGACAGGAGAGTGACATGCTCCATTCCCAAAAGGGAGAGCCACTCCTCGGTCAATCATTGCTGCATGGAAATGATGAAATGACTGCAACTTTTTAAGAGATCAAAATTCAGATTTTTAATGAAATTTCTCACCTTCTAAATCCTTAGCAAAGAACAGCAAAGCCAAACAAATCAAGCCTCAGGGCAGGAGCTGGCCTTCACTTGGTGATGGAAAAAGGAAGAAGCGGGGGGGGGGGGGGGGGGGGGGGGGTGGCTGCAGGCAAGAGAGCAGTATACAGTTCAGAAATCTTTAAGGACCCCCCCCTCCCCACCTCCATTGTTACTTTTGCTGTTCTGGTTTGCTAGGAATGATTAGCATGTGGCCCTTTTGCTCTTCGTGTTCACATTCAGGGATGGCGAGGAAGGGGAGAGGGACAGTGTCCCATCAGAAAGCAGGTGGTGGGAAGGGCAGCTTCACATTATGGTTTAGGTGGGAGGGCTGTAGGGTGAGAGAAAGCCGACAGAGAACCAGCTCCTCCAGCAGGGGGAAGAGAGGACAGTCTGCCTGGCTAGAGAAGAGAGAGGTCCCTGAGATTCCCTTACACTAGGGATCCCTGGGGCCCTCTGGAGTCTCATGAAAATGGAGCTCCCCGTGGGAAGGGGAATTGCTTACCTTGTTGGGATGAACAGACAGGGACTAACTGGGCAGAGCTCTGGGGAACGGGATAAAGAGGTAGGCTTCTTGGGCAGGTGGTGGGGGTAAAATGAGCTTACAGAGGAGGTGGGAGGGCACTAATCAGGCTTCTCTGAATTCAGAGCCCAAGGAGCCCACTACATTATGAGGGCACGGGAACATTAATTTTTGTTTCCTTGCTGGTGCCTTGGTTAAGATCTCTCTCCTTCTCTATTTCTATTTCATGGATGTGTGAGCATTCCTATTTTAACTGTATACCCTGCACTAGTAAGCCCTGAAGGCATGTTTGATGAATGAATACACCTGCGCATGTGTACGCACGTTTGTCTTTGTGTGTAAAACATGCATGTCATGTTCGTCACAGAGAAGGTCTGCACACCCTCCTCAGGAAATCTGGGGTGTCATTTCAGTCTCCCAAAAGTTCCACTTTCATGTCGGTGCACGGACCCCCTGGGAGACAGCTAAGAGCTGTTAGGCCTACGACCTTCTAAACAAACAGGAGAAACTATGGCCTTCCTTGCTTTAGCAGGGGGAAAGCAGACAGGAAGAGGTAACTGGGAAGTCATGGAATGACTATCACCTTTAGAGAGGGCTGAGAGCATGGCAGACACTTGTAGGCCATGGTGGGGACAATCTAATCCCTGGGGCATTTTCTGACGTCCCCCAAAGCCTGGTTCTCTCAGCAGGCTTCAAGAGGTGCAATCACTAGGAAGGGCTTTGTTTGGCCTCCAAGCAGTGGACAGAGGTGGGTCGTGGGAGAAGAAGAGGCAATAACGGATATTTTCAGAAGCAGAAGGCCATCCTGCTGCCCAGAAGCCAGCTCTAGAGTTTCCGTGGCCTCACCATCTGGAGGCTGAGCCCAGACTCAAATTATGCTCAGGACACTTGTGAGTGGAAGAAACAGACATGTCTATTTCTATCTGACCATCTATTCACACATCCACATATTTATGTATTTATATATATTACACGCATAAAAGGAACATATTCAAAGTTCAAAATGGCCATGTCTATTTGCATGCGTATACTCAAAAATCATTTGATTGCATTCCAGAAAATGCTGGAGCGATGAGGCCCAGATTGAAAACATCTAGTGTTTTTCACTGACTTTGGGGGTAATCCTTGGATTTCCTTAACTTCTTTTTTTCTTTGTAAGTTTATTTATTTTGAGAGAGAGAATGAGAGAGTGAGAGCGGGGCAGGGGCAGAGAGAGAGGGAGAGAGTGAGAATCCCAAGCAGGCTCTGCCCTGCCAGTGAGGAGCTCGAACTCACGAACGCTAAGACCTGAACTCACCAAAGACAAGACCATGGCTGCAGCCGAAATCAAGAGCCAGATGCCCAACCAACTGAGCCACCCAGGTGCACCAGGATTTCCTCAACTTCTGCTTCCCATTCTCTAATCAGTCTTCTTCCTCCTGAGAAAAAGGATCACTAAATTTGCAGTTCATTCTTAAATTGTTTTAATTTAAAAGAAGATGGTGTTAAAAGCAAGAGGGAAGGGCATTCCCTCACAGGAGCTATCTATCCCAAGGGCATTTGCAATAGATGTTGCCATTGAAATGTACTTACTGATATTGAACCGCGGCTTCTAATTCACATTGTTGGAGAAAGAGGGTGCTTCAGAACTGCTGGCCTGGCCTCAATCGAGTCAATGATTGGTCCTATGTGTTCACCTGCAGGGCCTGCTCACCTGGGGCACCGAGCAGACTGCTGTGGGGCCAGGGACAGGACCTTGGGAGGAGAGTCCTTCCCTGTCCTAGGGACAGCTGGTGGTGAGCACATCAGATCAGCCATGTTTACTCTCTAAGACAGGGAAAAGGAATTCCTTCAGGAGGAAGCCATAGAAGTTGTGCAAAAGAAATCTCTAGCTGCAAGGGACCAGCGAGGCAGAGCTCAACAAGATGTGGGGCTTGAAAAAAACAACCAACCCTCAAAAATGTAGTTTTGAGAATGTTGTTCACCAGTGACCCCACAAATTCCATAATCATATTTCTTCCCTGAGGCAAGAAATGGAAACTGTGAGATGAGGGAGTGATTTGCAGCCTTCCCAGACAGACGGGCATCTCCCAGTCCCTCCTCTTCCCCACAGCAGACAGCAGAGATCGCCCCCATATTTTGGCATTTAATTCCAGCGTTTCAGACTATTCTCTAGTTGCTTTGTGCTCAGTTGTCTTGTCTTCCCAAATGACCTTGTGTCAGTTCTTCTCTGTTTTAATGTTGTCCCTAAAGGGTTCTTTCCGAAATCTTGACCCAGATCCAAGGAGAACCCTAGGTTGTAGCCCTCCAGCTGGTGTCTGGGGAGCACTGGGGGCCCTGGGAACCCAGATGAACTTCAGGGTCATGGCCAGGCTGGCAATCTGGTTCTATCTGGCTCCTGGCTTCTTCCACTGGGGTAGAGGCTGGTCTTACTAGTGCCTCACCCAGGTCACCACCCCACAACCTCATTCCTGCCAGCTTCTGCTTCACCTGATGCTCATTCTGGCCTTTTGCCTGGAGCTCCACAGGCCTTCACTTCCACATTTCTGCTGCTGAGAAGCACTGCTCTGCTTTGGAGATGCTGCCATGTCAGTCTGCCCTGCTCTCTGGGATCTGACCTTTGGACATCAATTCAACTCAGATCCAACTAGAGTTGACAATGCTCAATGAACTTGGTGTTTTGTTTTGTTTTTAATTTTTTTTAATGTGTATTTATTCTTGAGAGAGAGAGAGACAGAGACAGAGCACGAGTGGGGGAGGGTGAGAGAGAGAGGGAGACACAGAATCTGAAGCAGGCTCCAGGCTCTGAGCTGTTAGCACAGAGCCCGACGCGGGGCTCTAACTCACAAACTGTGAGATCATGACCTGAGCCGAAGTTGGATGCCCAACTGACTGAGCCACCCAAGTGCCCCTGAACTTGGTGGTTTTGACTCAGGACCTACCTTGGCAAAGGTCAGACATCCTATTCTGGTTAATTCTCTCCTTCAGCTCTGCCCACACCTGTCCTGGTCCTCTCTGGCCCTCCTTGGAGCTCTAAGGCTATTGTCCCGACTGTCATCTGTATGCAGCATCTTATAATTATTCCTAAAGGTCCCAGGTAAGTGCTGAGAAGTGAACAATATCTGTGAAATTAAACTGATATCACCCGCAACATGAGTGTTTTCAGAGTTAGATGACAGTAGGTTGGAGACAGTAGGTTAGATGACAGTAGGATTGCCACCAGGGAAAAAGCCCATGTCAAGTCTCGAGGCTGGCAATGCGATGTGCAAAGTGGAATCTTCCCCAGAGGGGAGCCCAGTAGGCTTCTACCCCCTCCTAGAGATGATGAATGTCTCATCTGAGCCACACGGTGAAGTAGCAACAGTATGATTGTGTTTTGACCATCTGCAACCACAAATCATTTGGGGGTGGTCCAAGAAGTGCAAATGTGACCTGCTTCCCTTCCTTGTTGATCCAGGGAGTTTCTCTCAGATCAGAATTTTTATGTCCGCAGCTGAATTTGATACATTAGAAAAATTTGGAAGAGTAAAAAAAATGTTGAAAGAACGTTCTCTTGGTTTCTGTTCACTGAAAACTGAGAGACTACAGGAAGCATGGACCCTCAGCTCCCTGCTTCTGTGTGGGGGAAGACCCCTCTTTCCCATCCATTCCCATGAGGCTGGAGGCCTGGAACCTCTGCCTTAAAAGCAAAACACAGCTTTTTACATACCTGAATTTACAGAAATGTGATTATTATTGTACTTGTTATTTTTAGTGCCCCCCCTTTTTCTTTTGCTTGGCTCTCTTCTTCCTACCCCTGCCCCAATCACACCATGTCTCCCCAGACCCAATTTTATCCTTATCAATGACAATATCCTTCTATATTTTTGTCCCTACTCATATACTCACATGCATACACCACACACATACATAAATGAAAATACATAAACTTTTTTTATTGTTCTTTAGAGTTGGAATTATACGCAACTTTTCTTTTCTGCCTCTGACATTTCTTACTTAAAATATCTTGTGAAAATCTCTCTAAGTCCGTGAGTGTAGTTCCTGCATTCTCATTGGAGGTGATAGTGAACCCATGGGAGTGAAAATTGTGACCCCAAAGGGTGATAAAAAATCATACCCTTTTTTTTGTACAAAGCACAGATACAGCAAATGAACAGAGATATACTGTATATCTGCGAAGTTAACATTCCATGATACAGCTGTTAGGGAAAAATATCCCAAATGTCTCCGAAGGGTAAGGGTGATAATGAAAAAGAGGTTAAGAAACACTTTTGTTTATTTATTTTTTTCATTTTTTTCATGCTTGCATCTTTTTCTCTGAGGAGGGTGTGTCATCTCTTACTGAAGGGAAGTCACTTGTTTCCAATTTTCCCCCCATTATGAATATGTTTCTAAACTAAATGCTTGTGCACATCCTGCACATTGTTGATTGTACTCCCATGGACTCAACCCCCATAAGTGGGACTGTGGATTGAAGGGGTAGGTGTTTAAAAATTTTTAATTAAAAAAAATTAAAAAAAACTTTTTAACGTTTATTTATTATTGAGAGACGGAGAGAGACAGAGCATGAGCAGGGGAATGACAGAGAGAGAGGGAGACACAGAATCCGAAGCAGGTTCTAGTCTCTGGGCTGTCAGCACAGAGCCCCACGCGGGGCTCGAACTCACAAACTGTGAGATCATGACCTAAGCTGAAGTCAGACGCTTAACCGACTGAGCCACCCAGGCGCCCCTAATTAAAAAAATGTTTAAGTTCATTTATTTATTTTGAGAGAGATAGAGACAGTGCAAGTGGGGGAGGGGCAGAGAGAGAGGGAGAGAGAGAGAATCCCAAGCAGGCTCCATGTTGCCAGTACAGAGCCCCATGTGATCAAAAACCGTAAGATCATGACCTGAGCAGAAACCAAGGGTCGGATGCTTAACGACTGAGCCACCCAGGTGCCCCTAAATTAAAAAATTTAATTGTCAGATCGTTCTCCAAAAAGGTGATATAACACTTCATAATTCAAAACCTCCTTTTCCCTATATCCCTGCTAGCAGTAGGGATAAATTTTAAATTTTAAATTCTAAATAGTTTAAATTTTCCATAGTTTGATGGATATAACATAATATTCCATTGTTATTTTAGTTTGCCCTTCCCCGAGTGCTGGTGAATTTGAGCATCTTTTTATATGTTCATTGGTCACTTGGACTTGCTCTTCTCCAAACTGCCTATTCAAGTCCTTTGCCAACTTTAACAAATTGAGTAATTTGTCCTATTCTTATCGATTAGTAAGAGTTCTTTATACAAGATAAATATTAAAACTTTGTCATATATACTCTAAAAATTTTTGACAGGCATATCATTGGTCTGTTGACTATTTGCGCTATCATTTGCCACACAAATGCTTTAAGTTTTTATGTGGTCAAATGTGGCTAACTCTTCTTTTGCAGCTTCTAGGTTAGGAAGGTCTTCCCTTACTTAGTCTACTTGTAATCTAGATTTTCTTGCAAGATTTTTTCTTTTTTTCACTTTTAAATAAACATTTTTTGAACTATAACATACATGTACACACACACACATTAAAAGTACCAATTATAAGGGTACATCCAGATGAATGTTCACAAAGTAAACACATCCATGTAACCCGGATCAAGATATAAACTTGAAGTCCACCTCATGCTCCCTTCTGGTCACTACCTTTCCCCGAAGGTAATCTTTATGTTGACTTCAAATGCATTGGACTAATTTTACATGCAAGTCACTTATTTATTTTAACACATAAAATTTTCATCCATTTTAAATTTTTGAGTATGGTTTGAGATGAGATCCCATTTTTCCCCTATGTGGATATCCAGTTGTACCAACACAAATTATCACATAAGTCACACCTTTCCACTGGTTTTCAACGTTGTATTAAAAACATTTGAATCTACTGTGATTTGTTTCTGAATTCTCTATTCATTTTTATTGATATACTTTTTTCTTCCTATACCAAGGCCTTATTGATTTGAATACAGTGGTTATGTATTCTGCTGTCTGTTAAGGCTCTCAATACTCTGACTCTCCTCTTATAACGCTGCCTTCTTTTTTATTTCTGAGATCCTATCAGGCATTTATTCTTCTAATTTTTTTTTGTGGTCAGATAATCTGTTTCTGAAATATAAGCAAGGAAAATCCAGTATTAATTTCCTATTGAGTTCTGCTGGGAATTATATTAAATTCTCATATTACTTGGAGAAAATTGACATTTTTATATAATTATGTCTTCCCATGGAAAAAAAATATTTGTATTCGATTTGATCTTTTTTGGTTCTACAATAAGGTTTGTAGTTTTTAAATGTAAATTCTGTGTCTTTCCTTTTAAAATTATCCCTAAGTATTTTTTTATTCCTAAGTATACTCAGAACTAATTTTATAATTTTTGTTGCTATTGTAAATAGAATCTTTTGCTCTATTTCTTCTTTTAGGTGCTTATTTCTAGAGTAGAGTAAAACTATAAAAAATGTATTTCTCTTGTCTTCTGCCTCTGTATTAGTCTGCTTGGGCTGCCATAACAAAACACCACAGGCTGAGTGGTATAAACAAGAAACATTTATTTTTGGATAGTTCTGGAAGCTGGAAGTCCATGATCAAGGTGCCTGCAAAGTCAGTTTTTGGTAAGACCTCTACTGGCTTGCAGATAGCCATTGTTTGCTATGTCTTCACATGGCCTCTCCTCTGTGCAGGAGAGGAGAGAGACAGATCTCCGGTGTCTCTTCTTCCTCTTCTTCTAAAAACACCAATCAAATTAGGGCCCACCCTTCTGACTTTACTTAACCTTAATTACCTCCCTGCAGACCCTGTCTCCAAAAAGAGTCACATTGGGAATTAGGGCTCCAATGAATATTGGGTGAACACAATTCAGTTCATAACATCCCCTTTTCCAAAATTATATTAAATCTTCTCACTGTTTTGTTTTTTTTTTCTTTGTTAAGATCCTTGGGTTTTCTAGGTTTACAATAGGATCTCTAGGAAAGATAGAAAACAAATTCAAATGTCTTTCTTCTTTTCCAATGTTATATGCATTATTTTCTATGTGTCTTAATATATTATCTATAATCTCTAAGACCTTGAGAAAATTAGTGGTGACAGTAGGCATTTCGATCCAGGTGGTTTTAATCTTTTGTCATTTAAGATAATATTTTCTGGTAGTTTTTAGTAAGCTGTCTTTGTTATATTTAAGTAATGTTCTTCCATTTCTATTATATGCAGTCTTCATTAGGATTTACTGCTGAATTTTACCAGGTATGGTTCCAGCATCTATTAATATAGCAAATTCTATCAGTCTCTCCTTATGACCCCTCAGTGCTCACCTCTTCATGCTAAAGGTTGTTTGCTGCAAACAACTGTGACTCTCTGCCTAACAGTTTTCTTTCTGGCCTTGAGAGCAGCAGGGCAAACATGAAGAGTCCAAGAATGAACACCCCTGAAGCAGTTCTCAACTAATGACAGATGGGGGTGGTGGTGTATCATCCTTTAGTTTCTTTGTCTCCTGAGAGAGAACACTCAACCATGTTCTGTAATGTCTCTGCAAGTTCCCCACTTACCTGCAGTGGTAACTGGTCTGATAATGCATCCCATTGTTGCTTCCTCCCTTCTCTATCTCATGTACTCATTTCCTTATTGGTGTTTCCTGGATCACGTCCTTAATAAATGACTTCTATTTGAATCCCTATCTCAGGGTATGCTTCCAGTAAAGCCTAAACCAAGATAACTCACACGCCCATATGATCTTCTCCATCAGCTTATTGATGTAATGCAGGTGGATAAACCATAGTCTGAGGGCCACCTGCCAGTTTTGTCATAAAATTTTATTGGAACACAACCACATATAGTAAACAATAATTTACTATTGTCTGAAGCTGCTTTTATGTTACAGGGGCAGTTGCAACAGAGACCACGTGGCCCCAAAGCCTTTACTGGCTGGCCCTTTAAGAAAGTTTTCCAATCCTATTACAATGGATTATTTGAACACATACTTCCTGAGTGCTCCATATATTTTAAAAATAAACTCTATTTGGTCCAAATGTGGTATTCTTTTGATATTTGCTAGAATTTTATTTTCTAATCTGTTTTTATTTTGCATTTGTATCTGCAAGTGAGATTGGTCTATAGCTTTTTCTTTTTTCTTTTCTCTTTCAGAATTTTATATTAAATGTATTCTGGCTTCATACAAATTGTAAAACTTTCTATCCTTTTCTATGTAAATAATGTAAAGCATATTGGAATTACCTAGTTCTTATTTTCTTTTTTAAGTTTATTTATTTATTTATTTTGTGAGAGAGCAAATGGGGGAGGGGCAGAAAGAGACGGGGACAGAGGATTGGAAGTAGGCTCTGTGCTGACAAGAGACAGCCTGATGCAGGGCTTGAACTCACAAAACCAGGAGATCATGACCTGAACCAAATTCAGAGGCTTAACTGAAAGAGCCACCCAGGTGGCCCTGGAATTACCTAATTTTTAAATGTTAGCTAAAAGGTCATGGAACATTTTGATAGTAAATCTTAAACACCTTTCCATTGTCTTTTGAAGAAATTACTTTATTCAAATTTTCTATTTCTTCTTGCAACAATTTTTCAGAGTTTTTATTTCCTTCAGGTTTTCACTTCTGCTATTACAGAGATGCATGTGCGATTTTCTTGTAATTCTTTTATTCTTGTTTGCATCTGTGATTGTGCTTCACCTCCCATTCAGATCTTGTCCACTGGTGCTTCCTGTCTTTTTCCCTTGATTAGAATTGTGAGAGTTTAATCTACTTAACTGGCATTTTTCAATAGCCAACTCTGGAGAATTTTTTTTTTTTTTTATCATTTGTGCTATTTTTCCTGCTTCATTCATTTTAAGCTTTTACTTTTATTACTTCTCTCTCCATAGTTCCTTTTGGCTTATTTATTGTTATTTCCCCAACTTCTTTAGTTGAATACTGAATTCCAGTTTGCCCCAGGTTTTGTGGAGCTTGAAACTTATATAATTTGGGGAAGCCTTGTTGAAGAAAAATATTACAAAATTATAAATATCAAATTAAGTACTGGAGTGTGTGTAGGTGAGGAAATCTGAATGACAGCTTATTTCATTTTTTCATAGGTTTCTGTGAATAATAAATGTATGTAATGTTATAATGTCCATCTTTTTTTTATGTCCCATAAGCTTTTGTAAGAAGGCAGTAGGGGAACTCACACAGACGACTGAAAGAAGGGGCTTATAAGGAAGGATCCCACACTTAGCTAAGATATCATTCACCTGCTGGAAAAAAGTCTGTGTATAAACAAAAATTCATAGTCTATCATCCATATCATTGCACAAAAATATTGAGGAAAGTTCCAGATAAAACAAAACAAGAAATAGATGGGAATCTCAAGGTGGAGGAGAACACACACACACACACACACACACACACACACACACACATGAATACCTTGTCTAGAACTGTGTAATATAATATAAGGACACGGAGGGTGCCTGGGTAGTTCAGTAAGTTGAGCGTCTTGACCTGGGCTCAGGTTATGGTCTCATGGTTTGTGGGTTCAAGTCCTGCATGGGGCAATGCACTGACAGCGTGGAGCCTGCCTGGGATTCTCTCTCTCCCTCTCTCTGCCCGTCCTCCACTTGTGCGCTCTCTCCCTCTCTCAAAATAAATAAATAAACTTAACAAAAATAAGGACATAAGAAAAATCTTTTTTTTTTTTTTTAATTGTTTTTTTCAACGTTTATTTATTTTTGGGACAGAGAGAGACAGAGCATGAACGGGGGAGGGGCAGAGAGAGAGGGAGACACAGAATCGGAAACAGGCTCCAGGCTCTGAGCCATCAGCCCAGAGCCCGACGCGGGGCTCGAACTCACGGACCGCGAGATCGTGACCTGGCTGAAGTCGGACGCTTAACCGACTGCGCCACCCAGGCGCCCCAGAAAAATCTTAAAAAGAAAGTAGTAAGTTACTAACTTATCATAGCATATAGGATGGTTTCAAGGGGATGAGGGGAGTAAGGAAAAGCATTACAAATGTTTTAAGAAGAGTTGGGAATGGAATGGGAATGGATTGTAATGGTTTCTTTTTTCTTGTTCTTTTTAGGTAGAGCTGGCAAGTTGAGGTTAAATGCGAAAAAGAGCCTAGTAGATAATAGAGCATAATTGTTACTTGCTTCTCCCTTCCTCCTCAAAAGTTACCACTCTCGAATATTATAATTACTGTTCCTTTTACTATAGTTTACCTATAAATGTATATCTAAAAATATATTGCTTAATTTTGCCTGTTTTTGAAATATATATCATTTAATATTTTTCAAAACATTTTCCATCTCATAATTATGTTTTTGAGATTTGTCAGTGTTAGTGCCATATTTCCCTAATTTTCATTCCTGTAAAATATCCCATTATATTATTTCACTACAGTTTTTATAATATATTTGGATATATATGTATATATATACATACATATTTGGTGTTTTTCAGATTTATTTTTCTTAATTTTTTTTTGATTTGATAATTTTACCATTTTTTCCTTTTTCCTTTTTTTTGATTTAACTTTATTTTTTATTTTTTTAAATTTACATCCAAATTAGTATACAGTGAAGCAATGATTTCAGTAGATTCCTTAGTGTCCCTTACCCATTTAGCCCATCCCCCCCCCCCACAACCCCTCCAGCAACCCTCAGTTTGTTCTCCATATTTATGAATCTCTTTTGTTTTGTCCCCCTCCCTGTTTTTATATTACTTTTGTTTCCCTTCCCTTATGTTCATCTGTTTTGTCTCTTAAAGTCCTCATATGAGTGAAGTCATATGATTTTTGTCTTTCTCTGACTGACTAATTTCACTTAGCTTAATACCCTCCAGTTCCATCCGCATAGTTGCAAATGGCAAGATTTCATTCTTTTTGTTTGCTGAGTAATACTCCATTTATATATATATATATATATATATATATATATATATATATATATATACCACATTTTCTTTATCCATTCATCCATCAATGGACATTTGGGCATTTGGGATCTTTCCATACTTTGGCTATTGTTGATAGTGCTGCTATAAACATGGGGATGCATGTGTCCCTTCAAAACAGCACACCTGTATCCCATGGATAAATGCCTAGTAGTGCAATTGCTGGGTCATAGGGTAGTTCTATTTTTAGTTTTTTGAGGAACCTCCATACTGTTTTCCAGAGTGGCTGCACCAGCTTACATTTCCACCAACAATGCAAAAGAGATCCTCTTTCTCCGCATCCTTGCCAACATCCGTTGTTGCCTGAGTTGTTAATGTTACCCATTCTGACAAGTGTAAGGTGGTATCTCATTGTGGTTTTGATTTCTATTTCCCTGATGATGAGTGATGTGGAGCATTTTTTCATGTGTCGGTTGGCCATCTGGATGTCTTCTTTGGAGAAGTGTCTATTCATGTCTTTTGCCCTTTTCTTCACTGGATTATTTGTTTTTTGGGTGTTGAGTGTGATAAGTTCTTTGTAGATTTTGGATGCTAACCCTTTATCTGATATGTGATTTGCAAATAGCTTCTCCCATTCTGTCGGTTGCCTTTTAGTTTTGCTGATTGTTTCCTTTGCTGTGCAGAAGTTTTTTATTTTGATGAGGTTCCAGTAGTTCATTTTTGCTTCTGTTTCCCTTGCCTCCAGAGATGTGTTGAGTAAGAAATTGCTGCAGGCAAGATCAAAGAGGTTTTTGCCTGCTTTCCCCTTGAGGATTTTGATGGCTTCCTGTCTTACATTGAGGTCTTTCATCCATTTTGAGTTCATTTTTGTGTATGGTGTAAGAAAGTGGTCCAGGTTCATTCTTCTGCATGTCGCTGTCCAGTTTTCCCAGCACCACTTGCTGAAGAGACTGTCTTTATTCCATTGGATATTCTTTCCTGCTTTGTCAAAGATTGGTTGGCCATACGTTTGTGGGTCTATTTCTGGTTTCTCTATTCTGTTCCATTGATCTGAGTGTCTGTTCTTGTGCCAGTACCATACTGTCTTGAGGATTACATATTTGTAGTATAGCTTGAAGTCTTGGGTTGTGATGCCTCCTGCTTTGGTTTTCTTTTTCAAGATTGTTTTGGCTATTCGGGGTCTTTTCTGGTTCCATACAAATTTTAGGATTATTTGTTCTAGCTCTGTGAAGAATGCTGGTGTTACTTTGATAGGGATCGCATTGAATATGTAGATTGCTTTGGGTAGTATCGACACTTTAACAATATTTGTTCTTCCTTTCCAGGAGCATGGAATCTTTTTCCATTTCTTTGTGTCTTCTTCAATTTCTTTCATCAGTTTTCTATAGTTTTCAGTGTATAGATTTTTCACCTCTTTGGTTAGATTTATTCCTAGGTATTTTATGGTTTTTGGTGCAACTGTAAATGGGATCAATTCCTTGATTTCTCTGTCACTTCATTGTTGGTGTATAGGAATGCAACCTATTTCTGTGCATTGATTTTATATCCTGCCGCTTTGCTGAATTCATGAATCAGTTCTAGCAGTTTTTTGGTGAAATCTTTTGGGTTTTCCATATAGAGTATCATGTCATCTGCGAAGAGTGAAAGTTTGACCTCCTCCTGGATGATTTGGATGCCTTTTATTTCTTTGTGTTGTCTGATTGCAGAGGCTAAGACTTCCAATACTATGTTGAATAACAGTGGCGAAAGTGGACATCCCTGTCTTGTTCCTGACCTTGGGGGGAAAGCTCTCAGTTTTTACCCATTGAGGATGATATTAGTGTTGGGTTGCTCATATATGGCTTTTATAATTTCGAGGTATGCTCCTTCTATCCCTGCTTTCTTGAGGGTTTTTATCAAGAAAGGATGCTGTATTTTGTCAAACGCTTTCTCTGCATCTATTGAGAAGATCATATGGTTCTTGTCCTTTCTTTTATTGATGTGATGAATTATGTTAATTGTTTTGCAGATATTGAACCAGCCCTGCAGCCCACTTGGTTGTGGTGAATAATTTTTTTAATGTATTGTTAGATCCGGGTGGCTAATACCTTGTTGAGGATTTTTTGCATCCATGTTCATCAGGGAAATTGGTCTATAGTTCTCCTTTTTAGTGGGGTCTCTGTCTGGTTTTGGAATCAGGGTAATGCTGGCTTCATAGAAAGAGTTTGGAAGCTTTCCTTCCATTTCTATTTTTTGGAACAGTTTCAAGAGAATAGGTGTTAACTCTTCCTTAAATGTTTGGTAGAATTCCCCCGGAAAGCCATCTGGCCCTGGACGCTTGTTTTTTGGCAGATTTTTGATTACTAATTTGATTTCTTTACTGGTTATGGGTCTGTTCAAATTTTCTGTTTCTTCCTGTTTCGGTTTTGGTAGTGTATATGTTTCTAGGAGTTTGTCCATTTCTTCCAGATTGCCCATTTTATTGGCATAAAATTGCTCATAATATTCTCTTATTATTGTTTTTATTTCTGTTGTGTTTGTTGTGCTTTCTCCTCTTTCATTCTTGATTTTACTTATTTGGGTCCTTTCCTTTTTCTTCTTGATCAAACTGGCTAGTGGTTTATCAGTTTTGTTAATTCTTTCAAAGAACCAGCTTCTTGTTTCATTGATCTGTTCTACTGTTTTTTTTTTTTTGTTTTTTTGTTTTTTTGGTTTCGATAGCATTAATTTCTGCTCTAATCTTTATTATTTCCTGTCTTCTGCTGGTTTTGGGTTTTATTTGCTGTTCTTTTTCCAGCTCCTTAAGGGGTAAGGTTAGGTTGTGTATCTGAGATCTTTCTTCCTTCTTAAGGAAGGCCTGGATTGCTATATACTTTCCTCTTATGACTGCCTTTGTTGCATCCCAGAGATTTTGGGTTTTGGTGCTATCATTTTCATTGACTTCCATATACTTTTTAATTTCTTCTTTAACTGCTTGGTTAGCCCATTCATTCTTTAGTAGGATATTCTTCAGTCTCCAAGTATTTGTTACCTTTCCAAATTTTTTCTTGTGGTTGATTTCGAGTTTCATAGCATTGTGGTCTGAAAATATGCACGGTATGATCTCGATCTTTTTGTACTTACTTAGGGCTGATTTGTGTCCCAGTATATAGTCTATTCTGGAGAACCATACATATTTGTTTTTTATGTCATTATGAATAAAGATGCTGTGAACATTATTATACATGTTTTGTGGGGCATATGTGCAATAATTTCTCTAGAGTACTTGTCTCACCATGGAGGGTATACACATCTTCAGCTCATCTAGGTAATTACAAACTATTTTCTAAAATGATTAAACCAATTTGTACTCCTATTGGCAGTGTATAACCGTTTAGATCCACACTCTCCCTAAATTCCAAATTACCACAAACTTGGTGGTTTTGAATAACACAAATTTACTCTCTGACAGTTCTGGAGGTCAGAAGTCTGTAATCCATTTCCTGGGGCTAGAGTCAAGGTGTGGACAGGCCTGCCACCTTCTGGAGGCTCTGAGAGGAGGGTCTGATTCCTTCAGCTTTACTGGCCTCCTGCACTCCTTGGCACGTGGCCCTTTTCTCCATCTTCGAAGTACATGGCTCCAAAATCTGCTTCCATTGTCAAGGCATCACTTTCTCTTCTGTAGTTGTATCTCCCTCTGTCCCTTTTGTAAGGACACTTGTGATTAAACCATAAGGCCCACCTGGAGAACCCAACATAGTCTCTCCATTTTAAGATCCTTAAGGTCACATCCACATGCAGTCTCTTTTTCCACATGGGGTGACATATTCACAGGGTCTGAGGATTGGGCTGTGGACATCTTGGGGGACCATTATTAGGTCTACTGTACTCCTCACACTTGGCATTATCTGACTTTTAATTTATTATTATTATTATTATTATTATTATTATTTACCAAAACAGTGGCTATAGAATTGTATCTAATTCTGGTTTTAATCTCCCCCCATACTAATATTTTTTGCTCATTGCATGTCCTGCTATTTAAAATGCCTGTTTATGTCTTTTGCCCATTGATACATTGGCTATTTGTCCTTTTTCAAAGTGATTTGTACAAGTTTTTTATGTATTCTGGACAAATCCTTTGTGGATTTCATATGTGGCAGATGTGTTCCTTTGGTTTTAACATGTATTTTCACTCTTTACTTTCTTCACAATGTCTTTTGTAGACCAGCCTTTCCTTTTGTTTTTAATGCTGTAAATGTACCTATCTTTTGTATATTTTTGTCTTAAGAAAATGTGTACCATCTCAAGGTCATATTTTGTTATACATATATTTCAGGCCTTTTTTTTCCCTCAATATTTTATCATGAAATATTCTAAGCATGCAAAAAAGTTAAAAGGATTTTACTGCAAAAACTTGTGCACTCACTGCCAACTTCTCACTGTAAGCACTTTCCTATACTTGCTTTAATATACTTCATTCCAACTATCCATTCCCCTATCCATCCATTTCAGTGTTAACTGGAGACATCATTACACTGCCCCCATGTACATTAACATGCATATTATTAACTTGAGTTCAATGTTGAATTATAGTTTTTTTTAGCATAAAATTTAGATATAAGGAAGCATGCAATCTTAAGTGTCCATGTTGACAAATGCATAGTCCTGTATAATGCAAACCCTTGCAACATATGGAACATTCTCAGCACCTCAGAAAGTCTCTTTGTGCTCCTCCCTAGTTAATTCTTAACTCTATGTTCTAAGTGGTAACAACTGTTTTGATTTTTTTCTCCATTGTAGATTAGCTTTGACTGTTCTAGAATTTTCTATAGATAGACTCATACAGTATGTACTCTTTTGTGCAAGGTTTCTTTCTGTTAGCATAACAGTTTTGAGATCTAACCATGCTGTTGCATATATCAGCAGTTTATTCCAGATTCTCCTATTAGTGGGTGCCTGAGCTATTTCTATAGTTTGACTATTAAAGAAAACACTGTTGGGGCACCTGGGTGGCTCATTTGGTTAAGCATCAGACTTTGGCTAAGGTCATGATCTTGCGGTTCATGGGTTCAAGCCCCACATCAGGCTCTGCCCTGGTAGTGTGGAGCCTGCTTGGAATTCTCTCTCTCTCTCTCTCTCTCTCTCTCTCTGACCTTTCCCCACTTGCTATCTTTCTCTCACAATATAAATAAACCTAAAAAAAATCTTACAAAAAAAGAACAATGCTGTTGTGAACATTCTTATACAAATGTTTGCATAAACATATATTCATTTCTCATTGCTGGGTCATAGGTAGATTTATGCTTAGTTTTATAAGAAGTTTCCAGGCATTTTTCAAAGTGGGTTTACCTTTTTACATCCCCTCCAATGATATGAGAGTTCCAGTTGCTCCACATCCACTCTAACATTTAGTGTTATCAGTCGTATAAATTTTGGCTGTTTAATTTTTTTTTTTTTTAAATTTTTTTTTCAACGTTTTTTATTTATTTTTGGGACAGAGAGAGACAGAGCATGAATGGGGGAGGGGCAGAGAGAGAGGGAGACACAGAATCGGAAACAGGCTCCAGGCTCCGAGCCATCAGCCCAGAGCCTGACGCGGGGCTCGAACTCACGGACCGCGAGATCGTGACCTGGCTGAAATCGGACGCTTAACCGACTGCGCCACCCAGGCGCCCCTTGGCTGTTTAATTTTAACATGTAGTGATATCTTGTGGTTTTAACTGCTTTCCCTTGATGACTAATGATACTGAACACTTTCTCATGTGCTTATTGCCATTCATATATGTGTTCACATACAGATAAAAAAGTCTGTTAACATCTTTTACTTATATTTTAGGTGGGGTTGTTGTCTTTAGTTGAGTTATTGTTTTTTATACGTCCTGGTGCTATGGACTCAGTTTTGTCCCTTCAAAACTCATATTGAATCCATAAGCTCCACATGTGATGGTATTTGGAGATGAGGACTATGGAAGGTAATTCAGTTTAGATAAAGTCATGAGGGTGGGGACTTTGTAATGAGGTTAGTGCCTGTAGAGGAGACCCAGAAAGCTCTCTCTTTCGCTCTCTGTCTCCTCTGTCTCTGTCTCTGTCTCCCCCATGTGAGGATGCAGTGAGGAGGCCAGGAAGAGAGCCCTCACCAGGGAACTGAATCAGCCAATACTGTGATCTTGGACTTCTCAGCCTCCAGAATCATGAATAATAAATTTCTATTGTTAAGCCACGCAGGCAATGGTATTTTGTTATGGCAGCCCGATCTGACTAATATGCCTGGGTACCAGGCCTTGGTCAGATATTTGTTTCGTGAATATTTTCTCCCAGTCTGTGATGACTTGCCTATTTATTTCTTTAACCTGATCTTTGATGAGTAGAAGTTTTAAATTCTGATAAAGTCAGTGTAACAGTATTTTCTTTTGTGAGTAGTACTTTCAGTGTCCTAAGAAATCTTTGCCTCTTGTCTTGGAGATATTCTCTCTCTCTTTTCCAAAAGCTTTATGGTTTCAGCTTTTATATTTAGGTGTCTTGTCCATATTGAATTAATTTCTGGGTATAATGTGATGTAGGAACTGAGGTTTAATTTTTTTTTCCTCATATGAATATCCAGTTATCCCAGGACAATTTATTGAATAGACTTTCCTTTCCTTGTTGCTTTGGCATTTTTGTTGAAAATCAAATGGCTGTATAAGTGTGGTTCTACTTCTAGGAGCTTTATTCTTTTCCATTCATCTATTTGTCAATTCTTATGCCAGTACTTCTCTGTTTTGATTACAGTAACTTTATAATAAGTCTTCAAGTCAGGTTGTGTAAGCCCTTGTTCTTCTTTATTTTTTTAAGATGGCTTTGGCTCTTCTAGGCCTCTACATTTCCATATAAATTAAGAATTAGTTTGCTGACTTCTAAAAAAAAAGTTTCCTGGAATTATGCTTAGAATTGCATTAAATATATAGATAAATTTAGGGAGAATTGCAATGTGAAAGCATTCGATTTTCTAATGTTTAAGTGTGGCATATCCCTTATTTACTTAAGTCTTCTTTAATTTCCCTCAGCAACATGTAGTTTTCTTTTCTTTATTTTTTTAAATTTTAGAGAGAGAGAGTGTGAGTAGGGGGAGGGGGCAGAAGGAGAGAGAGAGTGAGAGAAAGAGAAAAAGAGAGAGAGAGGAAGAGAGAGAGAGAGAGAGAGAGAGAATGTTAAGCAGGGTTCATGCTCAGTGTGGAGCCCAATGCGGGGCTCGATCCCATGGCCCTGAGATGATGACCTGAGCTGAAGTCAAGACTCAGATGCTCAACTGACTGAATCACCCAGGTATCCCAATGTGTAGTTTTCGATGAAGAGGTCTTGCCCATCTTTTGTTAAATTTATTCCCAAGTATTTTATATTTCTTGGTGTGATTGTAAATGAAATTTAAAATTAAGAAATTTTCCTATTGATTGATGCTACTATATAAAAATACCATTGTTAGTCAACAGTATATTAAAATGTATCTGGAGTATGTAAGTCTGGGTCCAATCAGGAGAAAGCAACCAAACAGTAATTTGAACAGGGACAGTTTAAGATAAAGAATTATTAACTATAACAAGGGATTATAACAATGAGGGATTGACTAGTAAGAAATAAAAAGAATTCTAAAGAATATAGGAATGAGAATTAAAAGCAGCAATCACTAATCCTAGCCCTGACACAGAGCACCTAAAGAAGAGACTCTCTTCCTCCCCAGGGCAGAGATCCAGAACTTGCAGGTTAGGGCATAGTTGCAGCACTAGATGGCAGAGAATTTGCTGGGAGCAGTGCTGGAAGACTTGCTGGAAATCCACTCTTTAGGGTACCAGGAGAGCTATTCAGTAGGAGGTATCTCATTGGCTACTCACTACAAAACTGCCAAGGGTTCTAGAGAAGCTGTGAGCCCCTGACTAGAGGCATTTTGCTGCAAAACTGTCAGAAGAGGAGTCACAGTGAGGTTGCAGAGGAAGCTGCTGGCTGCTGAGGACTGCTTGGCCCCTGCAAGAGAAGCTGTGTGTTTTAGCAGCCTGACACTAGGGAAGCTGTACTCCTGATGAGAACGTGCCCAAGGAGCACACTGGAACCAGAAAACAAAACGCTTCTTCTTCTGTAATGTCTCTCCAGCACTCTCTACTGACAAAACTTCAGTACCAGCCGTCATGGGGAAAAAAATACTTAAAAGGCCCAGATCTATTTTCACAGAGCAGGCTAAAAGGAAGAATTTGGAGATTAGAGGCAATAAACTGATAACAGGCATGCTATGACATTATTAAATTCACTTATTAGTTCTAGTAATTTTCTTTTGTAGGTTCCTTAGGATTTTCTACATAAACAATCATGTAATCCATACATAGGGACAATTTTACCTTTTCCTTTCCTTTTTAAGTACACAACATAACATTGTTGATCTGTATAGCAGATCCCTAGACCTAATTCATCTTGAATAACTAAAATTTTATATTTATTAAACAAAAATTTCCCATTTCCTCATACCACCAGCCCCTGGTAACCACTGTTCTTTCCTCTGTTTCTATGATTTGACTATTTTAGGTACCTTATGCAAGTGGAATCATGAAGTATTTGTCTTGTGATTGGCTAATTTCACTTTGCATAGTGTCATCTGGGTTCATCTGTGTTGTCACAAATGCCAGAATTTTCTTATTTCTTTAAGGCTAAATAATATTTTATTGTATGTATATACCACATTCTCTTTATCCACTCATCTGTTGATGGACATTTGGGTTGTTTTGGTATTTTGGCTGTTATGAATAGGGTTGCCATTAACGTAAGAGATTCTGATATCAATTCTTTTGGGTCTATACCCAGAAATGAGTTTGTTGGAACTTATGGTAGCTCTTTTTTTAATTTTATTGAGGCACCTCAGTACTATTTTCCATGGTGGCTGCACCATTTTACATTCTCACCAACAGTGTAGAAAGGTTCCAATTTCTCCACATCTTCACCAACATTTATTTATGTGTTTTTAATGGTGGCCATCCTAACTAGTGTGAGGTGATATCTAATCGTGGTTTTGATTTGTGTTTCCCCGATGATTAGTGATGTTAAGCATCTTTTCATATACCTGTTGGCCATTTGTATGTCATATTTGGAGAAATACCTATTCAAATTTTTGCATATTTTTAAGTCTTTTTAAAATGTTTTGCTATTGAGTTGTAGGTGTTTCTTATATATTTTGGATTTTAGCTATCAGATATATGGTTGAAAATATTTTCTCTCAGTCCATAAATTGCCTTTTTCATCTGTTTATTGTTTCCTTTGCCATGCAGAAGCTTTTTAGTTTGATGTAGTCCCACTTGTCTAATTTTGCTTTTGTTGTTTGTACTTTTGGTATCTATCCAAGTGTCAAAATTTCCCCCTGTTTTCTTCTAGGAATTTTATAGTGTTAAGTTTTACATTTAAGTCTTTAATACATTTTGAGCTTGTTTTTATGTATTGTGTAAGATAGAGGTCCAATTTTATTTTCTTTTTATATAGATATCCAGTTTTCCCAATGCTCTTTGTTGAAGGGACTATATTTTACCCATGTGTATTCTTGGCACCCTTTTGAAGACCAGTTGACTGTACATGTGTGGGTTTATCTGGGCTCTCTGTTCTGCTGCATTTGTCTACATGTCTGTCTTTATGCCAGTACCAGAGTGTTCTAATTACTTTATCTTTGTAATATATTTTGAGATTAGAAAGTGTGATGCCTCCAGCTTTGTTCTTTTTTCTCAAGATCACTTTGGCTATTCTGTATCTTTTGTGTTTCCATATGAACTTTAGGATTATTTTTTTTTATTTCTGTAAAAAATCTCGTTAGGGTTTTGATAGGGATAGTATTGGATCTGTAGATTGCCTTCAATATTAAGTCTTCTAATCCACAAACATGGATGTCTTTCCATTTATTTGTCTTCTTTAAATTTCTTCCATTGATATAGTTTTCAGTGTACACATCTTTCACTTACTTGGTTAAATTTATTCCTAAATATTTTTTATGCTGCAGTGGAGGGATTATTTCTTTGATTTCCCTTTCGGATGGTTCACATTAGTGTATAGAAATGATTTTTCTATACTGAAAAAAAGTGATAGATATGGATTTTTTTAAACAAAAATACAAGAAAATAAATCTACACCCTTATTTATTTATTTATTTGTTTATTTCCTTTTCAGCTAATTTAAATCCTTGAGGGGTACAGCATCACACAGGTTCTGTGGCTTTAGTAGGAAGGTTTATTTGTAATTTGGCACAAACTATGCCACTGTTTCCATGAGCATGAGTTAATTTTCCCCAGATGACTCTGGTTTTGTTCAGTTTGCCACCAGGAGTCACCATGTTTTTCTTTGCTTTGTACACATAAGCACATCTCTTGCCTAGATAGAATTCAGTTTCATCTCAAGCGTAAACACTGTCAACTTTAAGAAGAGCTGTGTGCTCCCTCTGGTTCCACAGACACTGCATATAGCCAGCAAAAATGGCTTTGGACCACAGCCTTCTAGACATATTTGTCATCATAGGAGTCCTGTTCCCAGCAGGCTTCCACAGGTTCCAAGATGGTGGAAAGAGTGATAGAAACTGATTTTTGAATGTTGATTTTGTATTCCACAACTGTACTGAATTTGTTAATTACTTCTAATATGTGTGTGTGTGTGTGTGTGTGTGTGTGTGTGTGTGTGTGTGAAGTCTTTAGGATTTTTTACATGTGAGATCATGTCGTCTGGAAATATAATTTTGTTACTTCCTTTTCAATTTAGATGCCTTTTATTTCTTTTTCTTGCCTAATTGCTGTAGCTAGGACTTCCAGTATTAAATTGAATAGAAGTGGCAAGAGTCAGGAGTGGGCATTCTTATCTTGTTTTTGGTCTTTGTTTTTATTAAAAAAATTCTTTTTAATGTTTATTTATGTTTTGAGAAGAGAGAGAGAGAGACAGAGAGAGGGAATGAGCAGGGGAGGGGCAGAGAGAGAAGCAAACACAGAATCTGAAGCAGGCTCCGGGCTCTGAGCTGTCAGCATAAAGCCTGACATGGTGCTCAAACTCAGAGACTGCAAGATCATGACCTAAGCCAAAGTCAGATGCTTAACTGACTGAGCCACCCAGGCACCCTTTGTTCTTGGTCTTTAAAGGAAAATCTTTCAGTTTTTCACCTTTGAGTATGATGTAAGCTGTGGGATTTTTATATATGGCCTTTATTATATTGAGATACATTCCTTCCATACCTAGTTGAGAGTTTTTTCATGAATAGGTGTTGTCAAATACTTTTTCAACATCTATTGAGGTGAAAACTTTTTCCTTCATTCACATTAATGTGATGTATCACACTGAGTTTTTAATTTAAATTTTAGTTAGTTAACATACAGTGCAATATAGGTTTCAGGAGTAGAATTCAGTGATTCATTACTTACATTCAACACCCAGTGCTCATTACAAGGACTCTCCTTAGTACCCATCACCCATCTAGACCATCCCCCCCTCCCTCCCTCAACCCATAGTTTGTTCTCTATCATTAAGAGTCTCTTATGGTTTGTTTCCCTCTCTTCTCTCCCTCTCACCCTCCCCACATGTTCATCTGTTTCTTAAATTACACATACTAGTGAAATCATGGTATTTGTCTTTCTCTGATTACTTATTTTGCTTAGCATAATACATTCTAGCTCCATCCACATTATTGCAAATGGCAAGATTTTGTTCTTTTTGATGACTGGGTAATATTCCATTATATATACATATACCACATCTTCTTTATCCATTCATCAGTCAGTGAACATTTGGGCTCTCTCCATAGTTTGGCTATTGTTGATAATACCTAATAGTGCAATTGCTGGATCACAGGGTAGTTCTATTTTTAGTTTCTTGAGGAACTTCCATACTGTTCTCCAGAGTGGCTGCACCAGTTTGCATTCCCACCGACACTGCAAGAGGATTCCCTTTCTCTGCATCCTTGTCAAAAACCTGTTGTTAATTTTAGCCATCCTGACAGGTGTGAGGTGGTATCTCATTGTGGTTTTGACTTGTATTTCCCTGATGATGAATGAAAATGTGTCTGTTAGCCATCTGGATGTCTTCTTTGGAAAAGTGTTGATTCATGGCTTTTGCCCATGTCTTCATGGGTTATTCGTTTTTTGAGTGTTGGGTTTGATAAGTTCTTTATAGATTTTGGAAAATAACCCTTTATCTCATATGTCATTGGCAAATATCTTTTCCCATTATGTAGGCTGCCTTTTAGTTTTGTTGATTGTTTCCTTTGTTGTGCAGCAGCTTTTTATCTTGATGAAATCCCAGTCGTTCATCACTGCTTTTGTTTTCCATGCCTTCAGCAACGTGTCTAGTAGGAAGTTGCTCCAGCCAGGGTCAAAGAGGTTGATGCCTGTGTTCTCCTTAGGATTTTGATGGTTTCCTGGCTCATATTTTAGGTCTTTCATCCATTTTGAATGTGTTTTTGTATATGGTGTAAGAAAGTTGTCCGGTTTCATTCTTTTGTGTGTCCCCATCCTGTTTTCCCAAAACCATTTGTTGAAAAAACCATCTTTTTTCCATGGGATATTCTTTTGTCAAAGATGAGTTGACCATATAGTTGTGGGTCCATTTCTGGCTTTTCTATTCTGTTCCATTAATCTATGTGTCTGTTTTTGTGCCAGTACCATACTGTCTTGATGACTACAGCTTTGTAATATAGCTTGGAATCCAGAATCGTGATGCCTCTAATTTGTTTTTCTTTTTCATGGTTGCTTTGGCTATTTGGGGTCTTTTGTGGTTCATACAAATCTTAGCATTATTTGTTCTAGCTCTGCAAAAAATGCTGGTCGTATTTTCATAAGGATTGCATTAAATATATAGACTGCTTTGGGTGTATGGACATTTTAACAATGTTTGTTCTTCAAATCAATCAGCATTGGATGCTTTTCCATTTCTTTGTGTCCTCTTCAATTTCTTTCATAAGCTTCTATAGTTTTCAGAGTATAGACCTTTTACCTCTTTAGCTTAAAACATTTTTTTTAAAGTTTATTTATTTACTTTGAAAGAAAGAGAAAGAGAGCATGAGTGGGGTAGGGACAGAAAGACAGGGAGAGAGAATTCTAAAAATTTTTTTTTTTTCAACGTTTATTTATTTTTGGGACAGAGAGAGACAGAGCATGAACGGGGGAGGGGCAGAGAGAGAGGGAGACACAGAATCGGAAACAGGCTCCAGGCTCTGAGCCATCAGCCCAGAGCCTGATGCGGGGCTCGAACTCACGGACCGCGAGATCGTGACCTGGCTGAAGTCGGAGCTTAACCGACTGCGCCACCCAGGCGCCCCCAATTCTAAACAGGCTCTACACTGTCAGTGCAGAGCTCAACACAGGCTTAAACTCACAAACTGTGAGATCATGACCTGAACCGAGATCAAGAGTCGGCCTCTTAACCAACTATGCCACCCAGGCACCCCTACCTCTTTAGTTAGGTTTATCCCTAGGTATCTTATTGTTTTTGGTGCAATTGCAAATGGGATAGATTCCTTGATTTATTTTTCTGCTGTTTCATTATTGGTGTATAAAAATGCAACAGATTTATGTATGTTCGTTTTACATCCTGTGACTTTGCTGAATTCATGTATTAGTTCTAGCAATTTTTTTGGTGGAGTCTTTCAGGTTTTCTACCTAGAGTGTCATGTTGTCTGCATATTGTGAAAGTTTGACTTCTTCCTTGCTGATTTGGATATTTTTTATTTCCTTTTTTTGTCTGACTGCTGAGGCTAATACTTCCAATACTATGTTAAATAGTAATGGTGAGAATGGACATCCTTGTCTTGTTCCTGACTGTAGGAGAGAGGCTCTCAGTTTTTCCTCATTGAGGATTATATTAGATGTGGGTCTTTCACATATGGTATTTATTATGTTCAGGTATGGTTCATCTATACTTACTCTGTTGAGTGTTTTTTATCAAGATTGGATGCTGTATTCTGTCAAATGCTTTTTCTGCATCTATTGACAGGATCATATGGTTCTCATCCTTTTTTTTTCTTTTCTTTTTTTATTAATGCGGTGTATCACATTGATTGATTTGTGAATATTGAACCAGCCTTGCAACCCAGGAATAAATCCCACTTGATCATGGTGAATAATTCTTTTTATATACTGTTGAATTAGATTTGGTAATATCTTGTTGAGAATTTTCGCTTCCATATTCATCAGGAAAATTGATCTATAGTTCTCCTTTTTAGTGGGATCTTTGTCTGGTTTTGAAATCAAGGTAATGCTGGCTTCATAGAATGAGTTTGGAAGTTTTCCTTCCATTTCTATTTTTTGGAACAGTTTGAGAAGAATAGGTATTACTTCTTCTTTAAATGTTTGGTAGAAGTCTCCTGGGAAGCCATCTGGCCTAGGACTCCTGTTTGTTGGGAGATTTTTGATTACTGATTCAATTTCTTTGCTGGGTTTGACCTGTTCAAATTTTCTATTTCTTCCTGTTTCAATTTTGGTAGTTTGTGAGGAATTTGTCCATTTATTCCAGATTGCCTTGTTGGTCGGTATATAATTTTTCATAGTATTCTCTTATAATTGTATTTTGGTGGTGTTGGTTGTGATCTCTCTTCTTTCATTCATGATTTTGTCTATTTGGGTCCTTTCTTTTTTATTTTTGATAAGTCTGGCTAGGGGCTTATCAATTTTGTTAATTCTTTCAAAGAACCAGCTCTTAGTTTCATTGATCTGTTTTACTGTTTTGTTGTTGTTTGTTTGTTTCTATATCATTTATTTCTGCTCTAATCTTTATTATTTCCCTTCTTCTGCTGGCTCTAGGCTTTATTTGCTGTTCATTTTCTAGCTACTTTAGGTGTAAGGGTAGGTTGTGTCTTTGGGACCTTTCTTGCTTCTTAAGATAGGCCTTAATTGCTATATACTTTCCTCTTAGGACTGCCTTTTCTGCATCCCAAAGGGTTTGGACTGTTGTGTTTTTATTTTCATTTGCTTCCATGTATTTTTTATTTCTTCTTTAATTTCTGGTTAACTCATTCATACTTTACTAGGATATTCTTTAACTTCCATGTATTTGAGGTCTTTCTAAATTTTTTCTTGTGGTTGACTTCAAGTTTCAGTGTTGTGAATTGAAAATATGCATGGTACAATCTTGACCTTTTTATACTTGTGTAGGGTTGATTTGTGACCCACTTTGTGATCTATTCTGGAGAATGTTTCATATGCACTCAAAAAAGAATGTGTATTCTGCTGCTTTAAGATGAAATGTTCTGAATATATCTGTTAAGTCCATCTGGTCCACTGTGTCATCCAATCCAAATCCATTTTTTCCTTGATGATATTCTGTTTAGGTGATCTGTCCATTGCTGTAAGTGGGTGTTAAAGTCTTCTAATATTATTGTATTATCAATGAGTTTCTTTATGTTTGTGATTAATTGATTTATATATTTGGGTTCTTTCAAGGTGGGGGCATAAATATTTACAATTGTTAGCTCTTTTTGATAACTAAACCCCTTATAATGATATAATGCTCTTCTTCATCTCTTGTTATAGTCTGTGTTTTAAAATCTAGTTTGTCTGATATAAGTATGGCTACTTCTGCTTTCTTTTGACCTCCATTAGCATGATAGATGGTTTCCCATTCCCTCACTTTATTAGCACCATACTCTAACCAACTGAGCTCACTGGCCACCTGCTCCATTCCCTCACTTTAATCTGCAGGTGTATTTAGGTCTAAAATGAGTCTCTTGTTGGCAGCATATAGATGGGTCTTTTTTTTTTTATCTTTTGATTGAAGCATTTAGTCCATTTACATTCAGAGTGATTATTGAAAGATATGAATTTAGTGCCATTGTCTTGCCTGTAGAGTTGGTGTTTCTGTTGATGCTCTTTGGTCCTTTCTACTCTTTGTTGCTTTTGGTCTTTTTTTTTTTTTTTTTTCCTTCACTCAGAGAATTCCCCTTAAAACTTCTTGCAGGGTTGGCTTATTGGTCACAAACTCCTTTAATTTTTTTTTGTCTGGGAAACCATCTCTGTTTCTATTTTGAATGACAGCCTTGCTAGATAGAGTATTCTTGGCAGCATATTTTTTCCATTCAGCGCATTGAATATATCTTGCCACTCCTTTCTGGCTTGCCAAGTTTCTGCAGACAGATCTGCTACAAACCTGATCTGTCTTCCCTTGTAGGTTAAGGACATTCCCCCCAACCCCCCTGCTGCTTTCATAATTCTTTCCTTGTCTGTGTATTTTGTGAATTTGACTATGATATGTCTTGGTGATGGCTGGCTTTTGTTGAATTTCACAATATTCTCTGTGCTTCTTGGATTTTGATATCTGTGTCCTTACCCAGATTAGGGAAATTTTCAGCTACAATTTGCTCACATAAGCCTTCTGTCCCCTCTTCTCTCTCTTCATCTTATGAGACTCCTATGATACAAATGTTATTATATTTTAATAAATTGCTGAGTTCCTTAAATCTGCCTTTGTGATACCTGACCTTTGTTTCCCTCTTCTTTTCAGCTTTATTATTTTCCATAATTTATCTTCTGTATTGCTAATTCATTCCTCTGCCTCATCCGTCCTCATTTTTATGGTCTCCATTTGAGTTTGCATCTTGGCTACAGCATTTTTAATTTTCACCTGATTAGATTTTTGGTTCTTTTCTCTCTGCAGAAAAGGATCCTGTGGTGTTTTTTTCAAGCTATGCATTTTTTTTCAAGCTCAGCCAGTAACCTTATAATCATTGCTTTAAGTTCTAGTTCAGACATCTTATATCTGTGTTGACTAAATCCCTGGCCATCATTTCTTCCTGTTCTTTCTTTTGAGGTGAATTCTTCTGCCTTGTCATTTTGGAGGAAGAAAAAAACAATAAGAATAATAGAATGAAATAAAAATTTAAAAAATTAAAAAAAATCAAATAAAGGAAGCTAGATCCTAGGTGTGTTTTAGTCTTCTTGTTAAGAGAAGCTAGATATAAAGAAGAGAAAAGAGAAAAGAAGAGAGAAAAAAATTAAAAATTAAAAAATAAAAACAAATTTAAAAATGGGAACTATTGCTCCCTCTGTATCAAGAAACAACAGAAAAGAAAAACAACAACAACAAAAACAAAAGTAGAAGCAACAAAAATAAAAACAAATGAACAAGCAAACAAAAACCCAAATGAAGCTAGATCCAGTTTTCCTTAGAGGTGAAACTTTGTAGCAGTCACTAAGCTCATGGAAGGGATTTGTTCTCGTCTTCTGGGGGAGGAGCCTGCGGCTCTGATTCTCAGGCTTACTCACTCTAGTGGAGATGTGCCTGGAGGGCACAGTGGGGCAGGGCTTGGTGTAATAGCTTCATTCTCCAGTTGGTGGCACTGTATAGCTCACTGGGGTCCATCAGTGTTGGTGGGCTAATGGTGAAAATGACTTTGCCCCACTCACTACTCTCCAGAGTGGGAAATTTGTGCCCTCACAAATGAGCAATCAGTCACCCCTCTTGTGTTCCCTGCTTCCAACAGCTCTCTGCCTTTCCCACGTCTGTGTCTGAGCTATCTCCATACTAGGTGGCACCTTTCTCCAGAGTTTTATCTCAGATGTGGCTGTGTTTCTAAACTCCACAGTTCAGAGACCCCCACAGTTTGAACACTCCGTGATCTTCTGGGGGAGGGTCTTGCCACACTGTGACCAGGGCTGGCTTGTCCCAGGAAATGGTTGTGCAACCATGCAGAGGCAACAGTTCAGAGTTTATGGTAAATCACAACACACAGCCAGTGCCAGGGTTTGCTGCCCTCAACCAGTGTCTTTTGTTCCTATATGGGTGAACGTGGTTGCTTGATGGTGCCCTCTGTGTCTTTTGCCTGCGGAGAGGCCGTATCACCTCTACCAAATGCAGTCTAAGTAGGGGAACCACTTCTCCCTGTGCAACCTAGGGGATCATCACACTGTGTTGCCCCCTACTGGAGCTCCATCTTTATTCCTTACAGGAGCACCACCAGGACCTGACCTCTGAAACTTCAGACTCTGTGCCCCACTGTTTATAAAAACTGGCAGTATTGAAACCCTCTCCTTTTCCCCCTGTTAATGGTTTTGGGGAACTGCTCTCTTTCCCCTTCTGTCTTTCTTCTCTCCATGAAAATGGCTCCCTCCCCTCTGTTCACCTCCGCCAATTCACCTCTGCACCGCACCACATATCTGCTGTGTTCTCTCCCTCAAATTATGCAGATTGTTCTGTTAATCCTCAGATTGATTTCCTAGGTATTCAAAATGGTTTCTTGTTGATCTAGCTGTGTTTGAGGGTCAAGACAAACCCAGGGTCCCTTTACTACTCTGTCATCTTAACTCCTCCTCTCCATTAATTGATTTTTATGTGTTCAACCATTTTTGCTTTTCAGAGATAAAGTCAACTTGGTCATGGGATATGATCCTTTTAATGTGTGGTTAAGTTTAGTTTGCTGGTATTTTGTTGAGGGGTTTTATATCTATGTTTATTAGAGTTATTGGACTATAGGTGTGTATGTGTGTGTGTATGCATGTGCGTGTGTGTGTGTGTGAGAGACAGAGAGAGAGAGATATGTCTTTGGCTTTGGTAACAAGGTGATAAAGCCTTCAAAAATTAATTTGGAAGTGTTTTTTCTTCAACATTTGGAACAGTTTAAGAAATATTGGCATTAATTCATCTTTAAATGTTTGATAGAATTTACCAGTGAAGCCATCTGGTCCTGAGGTTTTCTTTGTTGGGAAATTTTGCATGACTAATTCAATCTCCTTACTGGTTATCGGTCTATTCAGATTTTCTATTTCTTCATGATTCAGTTCTTGTAGATCATGTGGTTCTAGGAATTTATCCATTTCTTCTAGGTTACCCAATTTGTTGTTCATAGTAATGTCTTATGATTCTTTTATTCCTGTGGCATCAGTTTTAATATTTCCTCTTTCATTTCTGATTTTATTTGAGTCTTTACTCCTTTTTCTTAGTCTAGCTAACTGTGAATTTTGTTTATCTTTCTAAAAGACCATCTGTCAATTTCATTGATTTTTTAAATTGTTTTTCTAGTCTTTTTTTTTGCTCTTATCTTTATTCCCTTCCTTCTGCTGACTTTGGGCTTAGTGTGTCCCTTTTTTTCTAGTTCCTTGAGGATAAGTTTAGGCTATTTATTTAAAATCTTTCTTAATGTAATCTTTCTTTTTTTTTTTTTAATTTTTTTTTCAACGTTTATTTATTTTTGGGACAGAGAGAGACAGAGCATGAACGGGGGAGGGGCAGAGAGACAGGGAGACACAGAATCGGAAACAGGCTCCAGGCTCTGAGCCATCAGCCCAGAGCCTGACGCGGGGCTCGAACTCCCGGACCGTGAGATTGTGACCTGGCTGAAATCGGACGCTTAACTGACTGCGCCACCCAGGCGCGCCGTAATCTTTCTTTTTTAATGTAAGCATTTATTGCAATAAAATTCTCTTTTACTACTGCTTTTGTTGCATTCTATAGGTTTTGGTATATTGTATTTTCATTTTGTTTGTTTCAAGGTATTTCCTAATTTCCCTTTTAATTCCTCCTTGACCTAATGATTGTTCAGGATTGTATTATTATTCAATTTCCACACTTTTGTGAATTTTCCAGTTTTCTTTCTGTTATTGACTTCCTTCCACTGTATTCAGAAAAGATACTGGGTGTGATTTCAAAATTCTTAAATTTGTTGACACTTTTTGTGTGTCCTAACGTGATATCTCATGAAGAATGTTTCATGTTTATTTGAGAAAAATGTGCATTCTGGAGTTTGTGGTTTGTTTTTTTTTTTGTTTGTTTTGTTTTGTTTGTTTTTTTGGAGGGGGTAGAATGTTCTGTATAGGTCTGTTAGGAGCATTCAGTCTGTAGTGTTGTTTGAGTCCTTTGTTTCCTTATTGACATTCTGTCTGGATGGTCTATCCATTGTTGAAAATGTAGTTGAAGTCTTCTACTATTATTGTGTTGCTATCTATTTCTCTCTTCAGATCTGTCAATATGTGCTTTATATGTTGAGGGGCTCTAGTATTGAGTGCATATATGTTTATAATTGTTATATTTTTTGTTATGAATTAGCTTTTTAATTATATATCAACCTTTTTTGTCGCTTGTAACAGTTTTTGATTTAAATTCTATTTTTTTCTGATATAAGTACAGCCATCTGTACTCTTTTGGTTACCATTTGCATGGATTATCTTTTGCATGGAATATTCACATTCAGTCTACATATGTCTTTAATTCTGAAGTGAATCTCTTGTCGGCAGCATATAGTTGGATCTTGTTTTTATTTTATCTATTTAGCCACTCTATTTCTTTTGATTGGAGAGTTTAATCTATATATTTTTATTTTATTAAATGTTTATTTATTGTTGAGAGAGAGAGAGAAAGAGAGAGAGAGAGAGAAAGAGAGGCAGAGAGAGAGGGAGAAAAAGATGATTTGAAGTGAGCTTTGCACTGACAGCAGAGAGTCCAGCATGGGGTTTGAATTCATGAACCATGAAATCATGACCTGAGCTGAAGTCAGATGTTTAACCTACTGAGCCACCCAGGTGCCCCGATATATTTATTTTTAAAGCAATTATTGATAGGTAAGAACTTACTATTTCCATTTTGTTAATTTTTTTTCTGTTTGATTTGGGTTCTTTTGTCCCTTTTTTCCTACTTTACCATTTTCCTTTGTTATGGTGACTATAGTGATATGCTTTTATTCCTTTCTTTTTTTCTTTTATGTATCTACTATAGATATTTTCTTTGTGGTTATCACAAGGCTTACATAAAATATTTTATAGTTAAAACTGTCTATTTGAGCTGATCACAACTTCAATTGCATACAGAAACTCTACACTTTTACCTCTCTCCTCCAATTTATGTTTTATGGGTATTACAATTTACAGATTTGTATATTGTGTATTTGTTAATACATTCTGTATTTATAGTTATTTTAGTACTATTTTCTTTTAACTTTTGTGCAAGAGTTAAAAGTGATTTACACAACCCCACTACAGTATTACATTATTCTGTATTTGTCTGCATATTTACTTTTGTTAATGAATTTTATACTTTTGCATGCCTTCAATGTTTATGTGTAATATATATATATATATATATATATAGTTTCAACTTAAACAACTTCATTATTTATGTTTATGTGTTTTATATATATATATATATATATATATATATATATATATATAGTTTCAACTTGAACAACTTCATTAATTCCATTTGGCATTTCTCATAAAGCAGAGTAGTAATGAACCCCCTCAGCTTTTATTGGTCTGGGAAAGTGTTTATTTCTTCTTCATTTCTAAAGGATGGTTTTGTTAGATACAGTTTTCTTGGTTATCAGTTTTTATCTTTCAGTACTTTTAATATATCAGCCCATTCTTTTCTTGCCTGAATTTTTCTCCTGAATAATTTACTGATTATCTTCTGGGGCCTCCCTTGTATATGAAGAGTTGCATTTCTCTTCCTGGTTTCAAAATCTTCTCTGTGTCCTTGACTTTTAACAACTTGATGTTAAAGTCTTTTAATGTAATCTTTGGATTCACCCTTTTTGGTTCTTTTAAGCTTTATGAATCTGGATGTCCATCTCCTTCCCAGGATTTGGGAAGTTTTCAGCCATTATTCCTTTAAGCCTTATGCTTCTTTCTTTATCTCTCTCTTTTCCTTCTGGGATTCTCATAACATGTATCACAGTTTTATTGATAGTGTTTCATAATTCTCTTAAGCTTTGTTTTTCAGTTTTTTAAAAATCCTTTTTTCTTTTTTTTCTTCTGAGTGCATAATCTCAAATGATTTGTCTTCAAGTTCTCTGATTCTTTCTTCTGCTTGATCAATTCTGATGTTCAACTTCTTAGTGAATTTTTAAATTCAGTTATTGTATTCATCAGCTTTATGATTTCTGTTTGGTACTTTTCAGTATTTTTAAGTCTGTTGATATTCTCATTTTGTTAATGTATTGTTTTTCCAATTTTGTTTACTTGTCTATCTTTGTTCTCTGGTAAGTCATTGAACTTCTTTAAGATTTTTTTTCAGGCAAGGCATAGGTCTCCATTTCTTTAGAGTCAGTTACTTTCTGGGGGTTTATTTTGTTCTTTGATTATGTTGTGTTTCCTGATGCTTCATGTTTTCATAGTCTTGCATTGGTGTCTGCATATTTGAAGAAACAGCCAACTTTCCCAGTTTTTATAGACTGGTTTGACTGAGAAGACCAGTCTTCTCTGCCATCATGGCTAGAGATTCTTGGCCTTTGTTTTTAGCTGCCCTAGGTGTCCAATCTTTCTTTTTCTTTCAAGAACCCATAATCTCTCAGTCTCTCTGGTGTCTGAGTATGTCACTTCCTTTAGAGCTCTGTGGGAGGTGAGGCAGAAACCAGCCCCTTGGGAAGCATGGGATGTTGGATTCAAACTCAAATCATCTCTCTCCTCTAGAGAAAAATCTTCTTTCGTGTGCCTTTTCTGAGCCTCACAGATCTGATCTGGCTGCAGGAAGATGTCTTTTGTTCTAACTGACCCAGGGGTCTGAACTCTGACAGTTCTTTCAGCAATCTCAGTGTGAAGTAAGACAGAAACCAGCTCTTGGAGAGTGCCCTGAAAGTCAGCAGTAATCTGGAAGCCTGGGGAAGTTGGATGTTCACCCCAATCTCTCACCGTTTTCCCAGGAAAGAGTAAGATCTCTCTTGGCACTGAGCTGTGCTTATTTAGGAGAAGAGCTGACCTGGGTAGAGTGAAATTTCTCTTGCCTATTTCAGTGTGTCTACTTTCATGTTTTACATATCTACATACTTCAATTTCTTAACTGGATTCTGGACTTCTTATAAAGGTATTTTGTTTCTTATACAGTTGTTAAATCAATGTTTCTGGTGGCGTGGGGGTGGGGGTGTGGATGAGAGCTAGGGCTCCTAGGACTCTCAGTTCCATTATTTTGCTGCTTTCACCCCCCCCCCCTTTTATTTCTTGGCTTGTTTCACTGGCTAGCACCTCTACTATAATGTCAAATAAAAGGGGCAAAAATAAGCATCCTTTTCTTATATCCGATCTTAGGGAGAAAACATTAAGTAGAATGTTAGCTGGAGGTTTTTCATGCATGTCCTCTAGAAGTTTGAGGAAGTTCCCTTCTATTCCCAGTTTTCTAATGGTTGGGTTATTCTCCCTACTCACTAGTCCTTTAACAGCTGAACTTTGGGCTTCTTGCTTTGTATGAAGGTTCATGCTTGACTTGTCATTTAGTGCAGACCTTGATTTCTGCCTTTATGTGAGGCTTATTGCATCTGAATTTCTAGGGTTTTAGAAATGGGCAAGTGCCCTGAGGAAAACCTTGAGTTTGAGCACCTTTATAAAAAAACATTTTTGGCTGGATCCTGGGAAGATGGTGGCGTAGGAGGACGCTGGGTCACCGTGCCTCCTGCTGATCACTTAGATTCCACCTACACCTGCCTAAATAACCCAGAAAACCACCAGAAGACTAGCAGAATGGAGTCTCCGGAGCCAAGCTCAGACAAGAGGCCCATGGAAGAGGGTAGGAATGGCAGTGAGGCGGTGCGTGCTACATGGACTGGCAGGAGGGAGCCAGGGTAGAGGGGCGGCCCACTGGCCAAGCAGAGCCCCCGAGTCTGGCTTGCAAAAGTGGAGGGGCTGGACAGAGTGTGTTCCAACAGCAAGCGGGACTTGACATCTGGAAGGTTATAAGCTAACAGCTCTGCTTGGAGAATGGGAGGGCTGGAGGACAACAGGAGGGACAGTTGTTGAGCCCTGGACGACAGAGCTCAGCTTGGCAGGGAACAAAGGCGCTTGCCAGCGCCATCTCCCTTGCCCATCCCCCAGCCAAAATCCCAAAGGGAACTAGTTCCTGCCAGGGAACTTGCTTGCACCACGCAAACACCCAATGCTGTGCTTCTGTGGATCCATCCCTCTGGCGGGTCTGACTCCCTCCTGGTGCTGCAGGCCCCTCCCAAAGCGGATCTCCAAAGGAAAAGCGAGCTGAGCCTGCCCCTCCCGCCCCCATGCACCTTGATGATCCACCCCAGCTAATACGCCAGATCCCCAGCACCGCAAGCCTGGCAGTGTGCAAGTAGCCCAGACGGGCCATGCCACCTCACAGTGAATCCTGCCCCTAGGAGAGGGGAGGGAAGAGAAGGCACACACCAGTCTGACTGTGGCCCCAGCGGCGGGCTGGGGGCAGACATCGGGTCTGACTGCGGCCCCGCCCACCAATGCAAGTTATTCAAGACAGCACAGGGGAAGTGCCCCGCAGTCCCACACCACTCCAGGGACTATCCAAAATGACAAAATGGAAGAATTCCCCTCAAAAAAAGTCCAGGAAATAACAACAGCTAATGAGCTGATCAAAAACTACTTAAACAATATAACAGAAAATGAATTTAAAATAATAGTCATAAAATTAATCGCTGGGCTTGAAAACAGTATAAAGGACAGCAGAGAATCTATTGCTACAGAGATCAAGGGACTGAGGAACAGCCAGGAGGAGCTAAAAAATGCTATCAATGAGCTGCAAAATAAAATGGAGACAACCACGGCTTGGATTGAAGAGGCAGAGGAGAGAATAGGTGAACTAGAAGATAAAATTATGGAAAAAGAAGAAGCTGAGAAAAAGAGAGATAAAAAAATCCAGGAGTATAAGGGGAAAATTAGAGAACTAAGTGATGCACTAAAGAGAAATAACCTACGCATAATTGGTATTCCAGAGGAGGAAGAGAGAGGGAAAGGTGCTGAAGGTGTACTTGAAGAAATAATAGCTGAGAACTTCCCTGATCTGGGGAAGGAAAAAGGCATTGAAATCCAAGAGGCACAGAGAACTCCCTTCAGGCGTAACTTGAATCGATCTTTTGCACGACATATCATAGTGCCACTGGCAAAATACAAGGACAAAGAAAATTCTGAAAGCAGCTAGAGATAAACGTGCTCTAACATATAAAGGGAGACCTATAAGACTCGTGACCGATCTCTCTACTGAAACTTGGCAGGCCAGAAAGGAATGGCAGGAGATCTTCAATGTGATGAACAGAAAAAATATGCAGCTGAGAATCCTTTATCCAGCAAGTCTGTCATTTAGAATAGAAGGAGAGATAAAGGTCTTCCCAAACAAACAAAAACTGAGGGAATTCGTCACCACTAAACCAGCCCTATAAGAGATCCTAAGGGGGATCCTGTGAGACAAAGTACCAGAGACATCGCTATAAGCATGAAACCTATGGACATCACAATGACTCTAAACCCATATCTTTCTATAATAACACTGAATGTAAATGGACTAAGTGCGTCAACCAAAAGACATAGGGTATCAGAATGGATAAAAAAGCAAGACCCATCTATTTTCTGTCTACAAGAGACTCATTTTAGACCTGAGGACACCTTCAGATTGAGAGTGAGGGGATGGAGAACTATTTATCATGCCCCTGGAAGTCAAAAGAAAGCTGGAGTAGCCATACTTATATCAGACAAACTAGACTTTAAATTAAAGGCTGTAACAAGAGATGAAGAAGGGCATATAATAATCACAGAGTCTATCCATCAGGAAGAGCTAACAATTATAAATGTCTATGCACCTAATACAGGAGCCCCCAAATATATAAAACAATTACTCACAAACATAAGCAACCTTATTGATAAGAATGTGGTAATTGCAGGGGACTTTAACACTCCACTTACAGAAATGGATAGATCATCTAGACACACAGTCAATAAAGAAACAAGGGCCCTGAATGATACATTGGATCAGATAGACTTGACAGATATATTTAGAACTCAGCATCCCAAAGCAACAGAATATACTTTCTTCTTGAGTGCACATGGAACATTCTCCAAGATAGATCACATACTGGGTCACAAAACAGCCCTTCATAAGTATACAAGAATTGAAATCATACCATGCATACTTCCAGACCACAATGCTATGAAGCTTGAAATCAACCACAGGAAAAAGTCTGGAAAACCTCCAAAAGCATGGAGGTTAAAGAATACCATACCAAAGAATGAATGGGTCAACCAGGCAATTAGAGAAGAAATTAAAAAATATATGGAAACAAATGAAAATGAAAATACAACAATCCAGATGCTTTGGGATGCAGCGAAGGCAGTCCTGAGAGGAAAATACACTGCAATCCAGGCCTATCTGAAGAAACAAGAAAAATCCCAAATACAAAATCTAACAGCACACCTAAAGGAAATAGAAGCAGAACAGCAAAGACAGCCTAAACCCAGCAGAAGAAGAGACATAATAAAGATCAGAGCAGAAATAAACAATATAGAATCTAAAAAAACTGTAGAGCAGATCAATGGAACCAAGAGTTGGTTTTTTGAAAAAATAAACAAAATTGATAAACTTCTAGCCAGGCTTCTCAAAAAGAAAAGGGAGATGACCCAAATAGATAAAATCATGAATGAAAATGGAATTATTACAACCAATCCCTCAGAGATACAAGCAATTATCAGGGAATACTATGAAAAATTATATGCCAACAAACTGGACAACCTGGAAGAAATGGACAAATTCCTAAACACCCACACCCTTCCAAAACTCAATCAGGAGGAAATAGAAAGCTTGAACAGACCCATAACCAGCGAAGAAATTGAATCAGTCATCAAAAATCTCCCAAAAAATAAAGAGTCTAGGACCAGATGGCTTCCCAGGGGAGTTCTACCAGACGTTTAAAGCAGAGATAATACTTATCCTTCTCAAGCTATTCCAAAAAATAGAAAGGGAAGGAAAACTTCCAGACTCCTTCTATGAAGCCAGTATTACTTTGATTCCTAAACCAGACAGAGACACAGTAAAAAAAGAGAACTACAGGCCAATATCCCTGATGAATATGGATGCAAAAATTCTCAATAAGATACTAGCAAATCGAATTCAACAGCATATAAAAAGAATTATTCACCATGATCAAGTGGGATTCATTCCTGGGATGTAGGGCTGGTTCAACATTCGCAAATCAATCAATGCGATACATCACATTAATAAAAGAAAAGATAAGAACCATATGATCCTGTCAACTGATGCAGAAAAGGCCTTTGACAAAATTCAGCAACTTTCTTAATAAAAACCCTCGAGAAAGCTGGGATAGAAGAAACATACTTAAAGATCATAAAAGCCATTTATGAAAAGCCCACAGCTAACATCATCCTCAATGGGGAAAACCTGAGAGCTTTTTCCCTGAGATCAGGAACACGACAGGGATGTCCGCTTTCACCGCTGTTGTTTAACATAGTGTTGGAAGTTCTAGCATCGGCAATCAGACAACAAAAGGAAATCAAAGGCATCAAAATTGGCCAAGATGAAGTCAAGCTTTCACTTTTTGCAGATGACATGATATTATACATGGAAAATCCGATAGCCTCCACCAGAAGTCTGCTAGAACTGATACATAAATTTAGCAAAGTTGCAGGATACAAAATCAATGTACAGAAATAAGTTGCATTCTTATACACTAATAATGAAGCAACAGAAAGACAAATAAAGAAACTGATCCCATTCACAATTGCACCAAGAAGCATGAAATACCTAGGAATAAATCTAACCAAAGATGTAAAAGATGTGTATGCTGAAAACTATAGAAAGCTTATGAAGGAAATTGAAGAAGATATAAAGAAATGGAAAAACATTCCATGCTCATGGATTGGAAGAATAAATATTGTCAAAATGTCAATACTACCCAAAGCTATCTACACATTCAATGCAATCCCAATCAAAATTGCACCAGCATTCTTCTCGAAACTAGAACAAGCAATCCTAAAATTCATATGGAACCACAAAAGGCCCCGAATAGCCAAAGTAATTTTGAAGAAGAAGACCAAAGCAGGAGGCATCACAATCCCAGACTTTAGCCTCTACTACAAAGCTGTAATCATCAAGACAGCATGGTATTGGTACAAAAACAGACACATAGACCAATGGAATAGAATAGAAACCCCAGAACTAGACCCACAAATGTATGGCCAACTAATCTTTGACAAAGCAGGAAAGAACATCCAATGGAAAAAAGAGTCTCTTTAACAAATGGTGCTGGGATAACTGGACAGCAACATGCAGAAGAATGAAACTAGACCACTTTCTCACACCATTCACAAAAATAAACTCAAAATGGATAAATGACCTGAATGTGAGACAGGAAACCATCAAAACCCTAGAGGAGAAAGCAGGAAAAGACCTCTCTGACCTCAGCCGTAGCAATCTCTTACTTGACACATCCCCAAAAGCAAGGGAATTAAAAGTAAAAATGAACTACTGGGACCTTATGAAGATAAAAAGCTTCTGCGCAGGAAAGGAAACAACCAACAAAACTAAAAGGCAACCAACGGAATGGGAAAAGACATTTGCAAATGACATATCGGACAAAGGGCTAGTATCCAAAATCTATAAAGAGCTCACCAAACTCCATACCTGAAAAACAAATAACCCAGTGAAGAAATGGGCAGAAAACATGAATAGACACTTCTCTAAAGAAGACATCCGGATGGCCAACAGGCACATGAAAAGATGTTCAACATCGCTCCTCATCAGGGAAATACAAATCAAAACCACACTCAGATATCACCTCACTCCAGAGTGGTCAAAATGAACAAATCAGGAGACTATAGATGCTGGAGAAGATGTGGAGAAACGGGAACCCTCTTGCACTGTTGGTGGGAATGCAAATTGGTGCAGCCACTCTGGAAAACAGTGTGGAGGTTCCTCAAAAATAGACCTACCCTATGACCCAGCAATAGCACTGCTAGGAATTTACCCAAGGGATACAGGAGTACTGATGCATAGGGGCACTTGTACCCCAATGTTTATAGCAGCACTCTCAACAATAGCCAAATTATGGAAAGAACCTAAATGTCCATCAACTGATGAATGGATAAAGAAATTGTGGTTTATATACACAATGGAGTACTACGTGGCAATGAGAAAGAATGAAATATGGCTCTTTGTAGCAACATGGATGGAACTGGAAAGTGTTATGCTAAGTGAAATAAGCCATACAGAGAAAGACAGATACCATATGTTTTCACTCTTATGTGGATCCTGAGAAACTTTACAGAAACCCATGGGGGAGGGGAAGGAAAAAAAAAAAGAGGTTAGAGTGGGAGAGAGCCAAAGCATAAGAGACTCTTAAAAACTGAGAACAAACTGAGGGTTGATGGGGGGTGGGAGGGAGGAGAGGGTGGGTGATGGGTATTGAGGAGGGTACCTTTTGGGATGAGCACTGGGTGTTGTATGGAAACCAATTTGACAATAAACTTCATATATTGAAAAAAAAGAAAAAAATTTTGTGTACTATATGTAATTTACCTATATATGCATACATTTCCATATTTTTGAGACATTTTTCATTAAACAATTTATCTTAGCTATGTTTCAGTGTCAGTATAGATCTACATTATCACTTTAAATGCCTTTGTATTATTTAATGTATGAATAAACAATAACTTATAATTTGGATTCCCTCTTTTTGAACATTTAAATTGTTTCAGAAATTTTAGTATTATAGGCAACACTGAAATGAACATTTTTATAACTGTTTTTGATCACTATTATTACTTGTTTTTTTGTGGGGCTTGAACTCATGACCCTGAGATCAAGACCTGAGCTGAGATCAAGAGTCAGATGTGTAACTGACTGAGCCACCCAGGCACCCCACTTACTATCATTCCTTTAAAAAAATTCCTTGAAGATTTGTTGGGTCAAAAAATATGCACATTTTAATGTTTTTATTAAGTATTGCCAAATAATACTCCAGAAAATGTGTACCATTTTACCCTTTCACTTGCAGCATGTGAAAGGGCATTTTCTTCACATTATGGAACAATGATGGGGATTTTTAAATTTTGCCAACAAAACAGGTGAATAGTAGTGTCTCCTTGTTATTTTAATTTTCATCTTTTTTATTAGTAGTGCAAGAGAGCATTTTTATATCTATTAGCCACTATAGGTTTTTAAAGTTGAAATGGCCTTTAAGGTTAATTTAATCAAATGGTTTATTTTATAGATTAGTAAATCAGGATCCTGAGATTTTATCTGAATTAATTTGATTCATCTGGTGTCACATATTGTACAAGTGACAACAGCAGTTCTCTAAATTGAGGCTTCTGACCCCAAGTCCAGTGTTCTTTTTCCTACCTTAAAGGCCAACAAATTACAGCAAGAGGCCAATTTGGTTTGCCACCTGTCTTTACATGGTATGTGAGATAAAAATGGCACTTATATTTTTAAATGATTTTTAAAAACTTAAAAAGAACATTTCAGGGTACATAAAAAGTATGCAGAATTAAAATTTCAACATCCATAAATAAGTCTTGTTGGATTGCAGCCACACTTATTCATTTATGGTTGTCTGTGGCTGGTTTTGTGCTACAATGACAGAGTAATTGCAACAGAAATTGTATGACCTCCAAATCCTAAAATATTTGCTATCTGGCCATGCACAAATTGTGGACTCTTTTTCTATACCACACATTGTCTTCACTTTCAGTGAAGCCAAAAGAACAAATTCCTAATTGGGCCTCCAGAGGGAGACATTGAGGAGGGTCTTCAGTTAGGGTTCGGTTTGTTTTGAGTCATACCAGACACTAATGATTTTATATACAACTCATGTATATTTCAAAACTTACTCCTATATTCAAAGGCCATATAGCTCAAAATAAAATATCCATGAGAAACATGTGTAATGCTTTAGAAAAGCAGCTTAAAACCCCACTAAGATGATGGAAATCAGGCTGCATTGCTGTTTAACAGATGGAGAGGAGGAAGTGAGTTTGGGGTGTCATTGAGGGATGGTTTGTAGAATGTTATGATCAAGTTTTGGAGGTTGAGAACTTAAAGTCCACGTCTAGAATCAAGCTGATCTGGGTCTAATCCTGACGCTGCCATTTTAATACTTTGTGGTAGTAAATACACAGTTCCATTGAGCCTAATTTTTTCACATCAATAATATTCCATACATTTAAATATATAGGCCATCTGGAACATAAGGTGATTTTCTCATTTTACCAATAAAAAGATTTCTAAAAACTTGAGTATGTTTTTAGGAAAGTAAATGAAATAGTCAAATATCTACCTGTAATAGTTTATTAACATAGTTTCAGACATTTTAAATCTCTTATATTAGATATATTAATTCAAAAGTAGTACTTCATTAATTCTCACACTTTAAGAAATAATTTTATTCAAAGTTTTCATAAATGGCTTTAATTTAATGGAATTGGCATCAACTAGAGTTATTTTTTGAGTTATCTAACACAGTTTTCAGGAGCATATACTCTTACTTTCATTATGTTGTTTGATATACAGTACCTTTGAATCTTAGTATGAAGCTGTTCTTGGAAATTTTTTCCAGGCTACAGTTTCTCATTCACATGCTAGTATGGTAGATGGTCCTTTACATGTTTGTGATTTCCGCCATCTAACTACTTGTTAGATTGTTTCCTATTTTTTTTTTTTTTTAATTTCTGTAGCTGGAGTGGAGGGCTACAACAGCACCTGGCTCAAAGGGACCCAAACCATCTCTGACAAAATTCAAAGGGCAGAGAGATGAGTGAAACCAGAAAGGAATGTATTTCTGTGAGGCCAACACCAAGAAGACAGTGAGCTGATGTCTCAAAGACTGTCTCCAAAATGCTGAAAATACTTCCAGGTTTATATAAGAAAAATGTGAGACAAAGATCAGTGGGTACCAGTGTGCAGGTGAGTAGTAAAGGTCAAGTTGATCACTGTCTTGGGGTCAATCACACAGGGTCTTGCTGGCTCAGGCAGTCCTTATTGCTTGAGGTGGCAGTTTGGTTCTGATCACCAGGATGCTCTGCCTGCAGGATATTTTGCCTGAGTTAAGAAACAAACTGGAAAGGAGAAATTACTCAGTTAGGAAGTACAGACTGAGGTCAAAATGGAGGTAGTTGAAATCCTCTTTCATTTAGCAATAATTGTATAGTTGCACACAGTTTTTAAAAATGATACAGAAGGATCCTGTGTCCCTTTACCCAGTTTCCTCCAAAATGGGAACACTTTGCAAAACTATGGTACAATATCATAATAAGAAAATTGACATTGATACAATCTACTGATCTTATTCAGATCTCCCAGTTACACGTATACTCATGTGTGTATGTGTGTTTACCTCTATACAATTTTATTACATATAAGTTTGTGTGCCCACCATCATAGTCAAGCTACAGGACTGTTCCATCACCACAAGATTACTTCTGGTTGCTCTTTTATAGCCATGCCCACCTCCAACCACTCATCAGCTATTCTCTTTGGCAATCAATAATCTGCTATTTCCATAATTTTGTTACTTCAAGAATGTTACATAAATGTAAACGCACATATATAAACTTTTGGGGTTGAGTTTTTTCCCACTCAACATTAATTCCCTTGAGATTCATCAAAATAATTATCTGTATCATTAGTTCATCCCTTTCTACTGTATTTTTTAAAAATTTTTAAATATTTTATTATTTTTAAGAGAGAGAGAGACAGAGAGCAAATGGGGAAGGGGCAGAGAGGAGACACAGAATCCGAAGCAGGCCTCCAGGCTCTGAGCTGTCAGCACAGAGTCTGATGCGGGGCTTGAAATCATGAACCGTGAGATCGTGACCTGAGCCAAGTTGGCTGCTGAACCGACTGAGCAACCCAGGCACCCCTATTCCTTTTTACCATTGAGTTGCATTCTACAATATGGATTTATCACAGTTTATTCAACCATTCTTCCACTGAAGGACATCTGGGTCGTTTCCAAAATGTAGCTTTTATAAATAAATTTGCTCTGAACATTCATGATCCACTTTTGTCTAAAACAAGTTTTCATTTTAAAATGATCTTTAGGGGCTCCTGAGTGGTGCAGTTGGTTAAGCATCTGACTTTGGCTCAGGTCATGATCTTGTGGTTAGTGGGTTCGAGTCCTGCATCGGGCTCTGTGCTGACAGCTCAGAGCCTGGAGCTTGCTTCAGATTCGGCGTCTCCCTGCCTCTCTGCCCCTCCCTTGCTTGCACTCTCTTTCTTTCTAAAAAATGAATAAACATTAAAAAATTAATAAAATGATATTTAGAAGGTTATTGACTACCAACATTTGCAATTTTGAGTTCATGTCCCCAAGGAATTTATTCATTAATTCCTCAAATATTTATTATTTTCTATGTGCCAGGTAGTGTTCTAGGTGCAGAATACATAGGTAAACAAAGTTCCTGTTTTCTTGGAGTTTACATTCTAGTGAAAAGTGACAAGCCACATATATGCATATAATTATTATAATTATAATTATAATTATAATTATTAAAAGGGTGCTACTTTTTTTGCTTCTCCTCCTCCTCCTCCTTCTTCTTCTTCTTCACCTGATCCTATCAGTTGACTTGTAGCCATCCACAACTAGTATTAGTTGGGTCTCTTCTGGCTCATGTGTCTTCTCTAAGCAGTAGTTTTTTATTCAAAATAAAGTTATTGAGAGAACACCAGGTAATGTGAGGGACTTCATAAGTTTAGTGAAGGCAACTTCCTTTTTTTTTTCTGAGGGAAGCTTTGAGACAAAGTATTGCCTTATATTTAGGCTGATGCTGTCTTGTCTTGCAATATTACTGTGATAGAACCCTATAGAGCTAATGCTGCTTTGGGGGATGAGAGTGTGTGTCTGTTGCTATTGTCCCCGTTTAAAGGAAATTGCTTTTGATCTTCCTTACTGCTAGGGTTTAAAAGATTACACTTTAAATGCAACTTTTAAAAGTTACCAGAAGCCATGTTAATCTGTTCCAGTAAAGATATCATCAGTAGCTTTTTTTTTTTTTTTAATTTTTTTTTTCAACGTTTATTTATTTTTTGGGACAGAGAGAGACAGAGCATGAACGGGGGAGGGGCAGAGAGAGAGGGAGACACAGAATCGGAAACAGGCTCCAGGCTCTGAGCCATCAGCCCAGAGCCTGACGCGGGGCTCGAACTCACGGACCGCGAGATCGTGACCTGGCTGAAGTCGGACGCTTATCCGACTGCGCCACCCAGGCGCCCCATTTTTTTTTTTTTTTAAATTTTTTTTTCAACGTTTATTTATTTTTTGGGACAGAGAGAGACAGAGCATCAGTAGCTTTGATTAAGTCTACTAATTGGTTAAATTTACAATTTACAGTGTGTTGTCATCTACTTTAATCCATCTGATTTCTATAGGGCCATATAAGTAAATTACACATGGATATGGCGACAACCACCTTTTTGTATCCTTATGTCTTTGGTGGTGATGCCAATCTCTGCAATTCTTTTTGACAACGAAGTTTTGCCTTTGATTTACCTTCTTGGGAGGGGGACTCTAAGAGTGGGAACAGTTTTAAGAAGTTATACTTGGTCCTTCTTAACAAAATGGCCCTTACTTTACAGGACAGGGAAGCAACATGAGGGTCTTGTTAGTTTTGAATATACTCAATCACATTTATGCACTCAGTGGCCAAAGAACTAACCATAAGTTCCCTGTGAGATGAAACTGGCTGAGTGTTCCATATATCATCTGACATTCATAAGCTCCCACTCTGAATGGGAGGCCATAATGGTATTTTGTGTCCTTGGTATCTGTGCTGGCTCAGATGCTGTATTTAGTAGCCCTCTAAAGATTTGGTTATTCTCCTTTCTCATCTTTTGTGCTGTGGCCTTTTGTGTAACTCTGTTACCTTGATAATGAAATCCTGGGCTTGTGGTCTGTCCTGCAGCTACAGAAGATAAGGGTATCTTTAAACACTGCCAGGGCTGCTGTCTGACTTTCACAGGAAGACTTGAGTTGATAGACTAACCTGAACCTAACATTTTTTTTTCAAGACTTCTGAAGTGTTTATAATAGTAAGCCAACTCTGCAACCATTATGAATACCAATGTCCCCATACCACTTAAAAACTATTGTTTCTGCCTGTGTCAAAGAGTCACTGTCATCTGTGTTTCCTTTCAATCCACCAAAGGTGAAATTGTTAGTTATTGTGATGTTACTGCATGCCAGGCATTATCCACCTCACATTTTGTATCAACTGTCAACCTAGATTCTCTTTAGGTAGAAAGCATAGCCTGAGACAAGGGTTTGCATGTACGTCGTTTGTTTTAGGAAGTGATGTCAGGGAGTAGAGTTGGAAGTCTTGGAGGAGGAAAGGAAGCCAATATAAGAGTATGCTATCAACTATCACCTTTATGGATAACTGGGACTCAGTACTGCTGTGACCCATTGATGAACTCTACATTCCTCAGAATTATCCTTCTAAGAGTCAGGGAGGGAGCACCGAATCCTGAATCCCTGCCAGTTAAGGATTGCTCCATGAGGTTATCTCCCTGCATTTGCATGTTTACACTCATGAATTATGGCTTTCCACAGACATCTCAAACATAGCTCAGAGAGGTGAGGGCAGAAAACAACGATATGAATTTCAGTGAAGACAAGATACTTTTGGATTAGTCATGTGTGAAGGTGGTTGTCACAGCAAAGACTGGGGATAAAGGTGGGCCAAGAGGATATAAGGGGGCAAAAGGTGCCCTTTTCATCACCTTGTCCCTTTTTGTCCTTTTGCCTCATTTTAATTATTTGTAGGTGCCAAATAATGTTGGATATCTTGCACTGGCCTCCTAACTTTCAAGTGGCTGAACTTTCTACCATTAGATTTACACTGTTTGCTTTAGGTTATAATAGTCAGCATTCAGTAGGAATATTTGAGTGTATTGGGAAGGAGATCAAAACACATCAAGAACAGGGGCTTGTATACATTATTGGGCAGATTGGGACCAGACTGTGTCCTAGGAAAATGAGAAAAATAAATGCAATGGAGTTATTTACGCATGAAATGAGAAATGAACAATTTAAAATACCTGTACTTATCTTGAGATCATATCCTTAAGTATTTTGGGGGAGCCATGTCTGTTTTGAAAGATGAAATGATGTAAGTAAATATTTTTTAAAAAGCATTTTATATGACAAAATAGAAATTTGGAAACTGCAAGTCTGTCTCTTTGTTTTTCTTATCTTTAAAAATGTACTGGTCTGCAGGATCCCTAATTTGGACAATCCCTAGTCTAGAGCATGGAGTCCCATCAGAGAGCAGGCCTGGAATTGGTCCCCAGGAAAAAGGAGAACTGGATAATTAGAGGTTGCTCTGGGAACAGTAAAGACTTGGCTATGAGAGAGAGAGAGAGAGAGAGAGAGAGAGAGAGAGAGAGAGAGATCTTGTCTACCTTGTGTCCATGGCTAGCACTGGAGCCAGAATGGTAGATACATAAGAGAGGATGGGCCTAGAGTAATTCTGATGGAGATAGAGAACACTTCTTTTTCTCTTGCCTCAGCAAAAAAGCTATCAAGGTGCTTAAGAAAATCTCATTTCTTACCCAGCTGGGTGGCTGTGATTAGCAAAAGACTGAGATGGGTAGAGAAATTGATGTCTATCTATATTTCAGTACCAGCTGGCTTTGTGTTTGAGTGAAAGACCTGGCTCTCAGACTAGGACTTCCAACACTATGTTGAATAACAGTGGTGGGAGTGAGACATCCTTGTCTGTTCCTGACCTTAGGGGGAAAGCTCTCAGTTTTTCCCCATTGAGGATGATATTAGCGGTGGGTCTTTTGTATATGGCTTTTATAATCTTGAGGTATGATCCTTCTATCCCTACTTTCTTGAGCATTTTTATCAAGAAAGGATATTATATTTTGTCAAATGCTTCCTCTGCATCTATTGAGAAGATCTTTCTTTTATTTTAACGAAGGAATTTTAATAATCTTTCTTTTGTTAGTGTGATCTATCACATTGATTGATTTGCACATATTGAACCAACCCAGCATCACAGGTATAAATCCCACTTGATATTTGGTGAATAATTCTTTTAATGTACTGTTGGATCCAGTTTGCTAGTACTAGAGAAATTGGTCTGTAGTTTTTCTTTGTAGGGGGGTCTTTGCCTGGTTTTGGAATCAAGGTAATGCTGGCCTCATAGAATGAGTTTGGAAGTTTTCCTTCCATTTCTATTTTTTGGAACAACTTCAAAAGAACAAATTTTAACTCTTGTTTAAATGTTTAGTCGAATTCACCTGGAAAGCCATCCAGCCCTGGACTGTCATTTTTGGGAGAGTTTTGACTACTTATTCAATTTCTTTGCTGGTTATGGGTCTGTTCAAATTTTCTATTTCTTCCCATTTCAGGTTTCTTCCTGTTAAACATAGAAACATAGTTTATATGTTTCTGGGAATTTGTCCATTTATTCCAGATTGTCCAATTTGTTGGCATATAATTGCTCATAATATTCTTTTATTATTGTTTCTATTTCTGTGGTGCTGGTTGTGATCTCTCCTCTTTCATGTGTAATTTTATTCATTTAGATCCTTTACTTTTTCTTTTTGTCCAATCTGGCTAGGGATTTATCAATTTTGTTAATTCTTCCAAAGAGCCAGCTCCTGGTTTCATTGATCTGTTCTACTGTTTGTTTGTTTTTAATTTCAATATCATTTATTTCTGCTCTAACCTTCTATTCTTTTTTTTTTAATTTTTAAAAATGTTTTTTATTTATTTTTGAGACACAGAGAGACAGAGCATGAGCAGGGGAGGGGCAGAGAGAGAGGGAGACACAGAATCTGAAGCAGGCTCTAGGCTCTGAGCTGTCAGCACAGAGCCCAATGTGGGGCTTGAACTCACAGAGTGTGAGATCATGATCTGAGCTGAAGCTGGACGCTCAACCGACTGAGCCACCCAGGTGCCCCTGCTCTAACCTTTATTATTTCCCTTCTTTTTCTGGTTTGGGCTTTTTTTGCTGTTCTTTTCCCAGTTCAATTTGGTGTAAGGTTAGGTTGTGTATTTGAGACCTTTCATCCTTCTTTAGGAAGGCCTGGATTGCTATACACTTGCTTTTTAGGACTGCCTTTGCTGCATCCCAAAGGTTTTTGACTGTTGTGTTTTCATCTTTATTGGTTTCCATGTACTTTTTAATTTCCTCTTTAATTTACCAGTTAACCCATTCATTCTTTAGTAGGACATTCTTTAATCTTCCAGTATTCCTGGTCTTTCTAAATTTTTTCTTGTGGTTGATTTTAAGTTTCATAATGTTGTGGACTGAAAATATGCATGGTATGATCTTGATCTTTTTGTACTTGTTGAGGGATGATTTTTATGTAATCTATTCTGGAGAATGTTCCAAGTATACTCGAGAAGAATGTGTATTTTGCTGCTTTAGGATTAAATGTTCTGAATATATCTGAACATATCTGTTAAGTCCATCTAGTCCAGTGTGTCATTCAAAACACTTGTTTCCTTGTTAGCATGATAGATGGCTCTCCATCCCCTTTCAATTTGCAGGTGTCTTTAGGTCTAAAATGAGTCTCTCTAAAAATAAGCTACATATAGATGGGTCTTGTTTTCTTACCCATTCTGATACCTTATGTCTTTTGATTGGAGTGTTTAGTCCACTGATACTTAGAGTGAATACAGAAAGATATGAATTTAGTGCCATTGTGTTGCCTGAAGGGTTGGTGTTTCTGGTGATGTTCTCTAGTCCTTTCTAGTCTTTGTTGCTTTTGGTCTTTTTTGTTTTGTGTTATCTTTTCTCCACTCAAAGAGTTCCCCTTAAAATTTCTTGCAAGGCTGGTTTAGTGGTCACAAACTCCTTTAGTTTTTGTTTGTCTGGGAAACTCTCTATCTCTGCTTCCATTTTGAATAGCAACCTTGCTGGATAAAGTAATCTTGGCTGTATATTTTTCTGATTCAACACATTGAATATACCCTGCCCCTCCTTTCTGGCCTGCCTAATTTCTGTGGATAGGTCTGCTGCAAACCTAATCTATCTTCCCTTATCGGTTAAGGAATTTTTTCTCTTGCTGCTTTCATAATTCTTTCCTTGTCTGTGTATTTTGTGAATTTGACCATGGTATGCCTTGGTGATGGTCAGTTTTTGTTGAATCTAATGGGAGTCTCTGTGCTCCTTGGGTTTTGATGTTTGTGTCCTTCCCCAGATTAGGAAAATTTTTTGTTACAATTTGCTCATGTAAATCTTCTTCCCTCTTTCCTCTCTCTTCATCTTCTGGGACTCCTATGATTCAGATGTTATTCCTTTTTTAAAAAGTCACTGAGCTCTCTAGGTCTTGTATCATGCTCTTTTGCCTTTGTTTCCCTCTTTTATTCTGCTTCATTATTCTCCATAATTTTATCTTCTAAATCGCTGATTTGTTGCTCTGCTTCATCCATCCTTGCTGTTGTGGAAATTATTCAAGATTGCATCTCAGTTATAGCATTTTTGATTTTGGTATAACTAGATTTTATTTCTTTTATCTCCACAGAAAGGGATTCTCTGGTGTCTTCTAAGCTTTTATTCAACCCCAGCTAGTAGTCTTATTATCGTGGTTCTAGTTCAGACATCTTACTTTTATTTGTGTTGGTTAAGTCCCTGGCTGTCATTTCTTCCTGTTCTTTCTTTTTGGGTGAATTCCTTTGTTTTGTCATTTTGGAGGAAGAAAAAAATTAATAAAATAAAAATTAAAATTAAGAAATTAAAATCAAAACAAAAAATCAAATAAAGGAAGCTAGATCCTAGGTGTGTTTTGGTGTGCTTGTTGAAAGAAGCTTGATAGAATAGAAAAAAAAAAGAGAAAGGAAAGAAATAAAGTTTAGAAAAAATTTAATAATTAAAAACAATTTTAAAAATTTATATAATAAAATAGAATAAAAGAAAATAAAGAAAATGAAATAGAATAGTAAATTTAAAAAAAAGTAAAAAAAAATTTTTTTCTTTCTGTATCCAAGAAAGAGCAAGAAGAGAAATCAAGAAAAAAGAAAACAATTTAAGTAAAAACAGAAGCAAAGAAAATGAACAAATAAGTGACCAGCAAACAGAATGAAACCTGAAAGAAGTTACATCCATTTTCCCCTAGAATTGGAACTATGAAGCCTTCTATAATCTGTACACTAAGCAGGTGGAGTGATTTATGCTCATCTTCTGGGGGATGTGCTTGGAAGGCTCAGTTGGGCAGTGCTCCATTCTCCACTAGGTGGCGCTGCTTAGCTTCCTGGGGTGGATCAGTGTGTGTGCATGCATGCGGGGAGAGGTGGAAATGGCTTTACCCAGCTCCCTAGTCTCTGGTGCAGGAACTTCACACTCTTACCTGCGATCAAGCTTCCCTCCTTTGGCTCAGGCCTCTGTCCACTCCCCACCTCTACCCTGTCTGTGTCCAAGCTGTCCGCCTGCAAGGCAGCACTTCACTCCAGAGTTTTATCTCAGATGGGGTTGTGTTTCAAAATCCCACACTTCAGAGACCCCTGTGCTGGACCTGTGCTGACTCTCTGGGGGAGGGTCTCAGCAATGGCTGGTGCCAGCTTGCCCCCAAAAAAATGGTTTGGTGCTGACCTACCTGTATTTCAGAGATGAGACAAGCTCAGAGTCTCCATGCTACTTTCCCAACTTAACTCCTTCCTCAGAAGTCCCACACTTTAGGGGCACCTAGGTAGCTCAGTTGGTTGAGCATCTGAATCTTGATCTCAGCTCAGGTCATTATCTCATGGTTTGTAAGTTCGAGACCCATGTCAGGCTCTGTGCTGACAGTGGGGGCCCTCCTTGGGATTCTTTCTCTCTCTTCTTCTTTCTCTGTCCCTCTCTGGGTGGCTCTCTTTCTCTCTCAAAGTAAATAAATAAACTAAAAAAAAAAAAGAATTCACACATTTTAGGTTAATCATCTTCCCAATGTTTAACATTTTTATTACCAATGGGTTTGCAGCTTACTGACCTTTAATTAGCTATACTTTCTTGTTTGCTTTTAATTTTTTAAAATAATATGGATAAATTATTTTTTCTGGCTTAAAAAAGTTTCCTATAAAAAAGTTTTCCTAAAGATTGCAAAAACAGTTGTTATATTTTGGGAATTTTAGCATTTCTCACAATGTCAAGTACGTTAAGAAAGCTTTCATATTTAGAAAGGGAACTGAAAAAAAAAAAGAGAAGCTACCTTATAATTCTTTCTTCTATTTTATTGAGTTTAACTTTTGACACGTTTTATCTGATATGTCTCATTTCTCAGATATCACAATCAGTAGTTTCTCTTCTCTGAAGCTTAGTTTTTATTTTGCCATTAAGCTTCTTCAAACAGATTGGTATAATTTTTCAATTTTTAAGATCCTAGATTATCTGTCTTTATCTCCAAGTTATCTATGAGTATTGCAAACACAGATAAGCTTTTTTCCCCCCACACAATTCAGATGATGGAGAAATGCAAAGCCAATGGAAAGATAAGGAAGAGTATGTGACACACAAAAGGTACAAGGCAGAAAGAACAAGTTTATCAGAATCTCAGCCTTAGATCACTCATGTGAAAATGTTCTCAATTTAAAAATACAGAAGTGTCTTCTCCAACATCAAATTCTTTGTGTTCTGTCGTGTATAGTAGTTTTGATAACAAAATGTTTCTTGGATCGAACAAAAGAAATCCCCATCAAATAATTTTGTTTTCTTTATTAATCTAGTTTTTTGCCTTAAAAAATAATTATAAATGAAGCAACCTTTGGTCTTTGTAGGCAAAGATGCCTCAGACATTGAGAAACTGTAGATACTTTACAATAAAAAGAATTACTGATAATGGACACTTACAGGTTTTGCTTCTATGAAGAACCTTGACTAAGATTTTGGTAATGAAAGAGGTTCTAGAGGAACAGAATTTTAAGAATGGATTTTCTGAATTGGTTCTGGGGTTTATGGAATTGATTCTCCAATCTGATTAGATTTAAAGATGCTAATGATTCTATTTCTAGTAGTAAAGGGAGCATAGCATAGTCCATGCTATGATCTGGCTTTTGAGATATACAAAATAGCTCCATTGGCCACTCCTAATCACTCACAATAAACAAGAATCTGGATGACTGTGTATATGATACTTCCAAACATTTTTGTTAAACTAATGAATATAATGAGATTGGTTGTTTGCTCCTATTGTCACTGGACAAAGTGGGGAAAGAAAAGAATGAGCTCAGAGATTTGAAACTCAGCTCATGTGCCACATAATGACCTGAAAGCTTCTATATGTACCCAGAAGGAGACATTTATCTTCTGTAGCTGCAGGGCTGAAATTGCTGAAAGTCAAATCCAGGATCTTATCTTGCACCTGACTGAATTACAAGGAAAATGGAACTCCTAGCTTTGCAGTTTGTCTACTGTTAAAGTGATGGCATGGTTAGGGAAGAAATGGGATCTTAAAAGTTGGAATGGGAATATGTGGGAAGACCCTGATAAAGCTGGGGATATTGAGTAAACTCTAGTAAGTTTTCTTTATCAGTGGAAGCAGCTTCTCCACTCCCCATAGAAGTGGCCTCTCTACCCCATTAGAGGGAGTTAAGCTTGCATTGCCTGAGGAAATGGTAATGGACTTCCCTGATACAGTGGCCATTCAAGACAATGCTGTTGCCCTCACTGTTTTTTTGTTTCACAACCTGTAACTAGACCTCAAGTCCCAGCAGGTCTCTAAAGGTGAGGTACAAAGTATGACCTATGAGGAGGTGCACTACACTCCAAAAGAACTACTTGAGTTTCCTAATTGGAATGAACAGAAATCTGGAAGACATGTGGGAGAACAGATATGAAGGGTGTGGAATAATGGTGGAAGGAAAAATATGTTGGTTCAGGGGAATTTATTGATATGGGCTCACAAACAGATTCTGCATTTAATGTTGCAGAACAGGGAATTAGAAGGGGCTCCAACTGTTTGTAAGATTGGCTGGCTGAAACACAAACCAAAAGGTGGCCACAATGAGCAAGTTAGAATTGCTGGGCCTGCCCTTGGTCTTATGTAGAGGAAGGGAATCAAAGGCTTAGGGAAATTGGAATGTTATAGTGGACTTGTCATGTAAGACCTACTCACCCACACAGGGAGGGTCCAGAAGACACATCTTTCTACCTATGAGAAATATATTTGTAAGGGAGACCAGAATCCTAATGAGCTCTGTGATCATTCTTCTATGTAGGCCACCTTACAGTGGGAACTGTGGTCACTGAATTGAGATACCTAAATGCAATGGGAATCACTGAATCTCAGGATGCAGGGACTGGGTGGTGGCACGCAATACCAAAGGCAAGGTGAACATGGCTGTCATCACGGACAACAGCATCAAAGCAGCAATCAGAACAATGTGACTCACACCCAGACCTATGGAATTGCCTAAGTACAACTAGAAGAAGTAAGAGGTCTACTAAGTTCCTACTTGGTTTGTATATGCAGACAAGTTATAGGTCAAGTGAACAAAGTTTTAATCTGAATTGTATAAATGGAGTCATGGCCCCTCAATCAATTCTGACTTAAGCCAGCTTACAAACCCAGAACCCCTTGAAGGAGGGGAGGCCAGGTTCAAAGACTTATATTGTTCATCTTTCTCTTGGTTTTTCCAAGTGGGACTTTTGAGCTTTTAGCAGGGTAACTGTCAATTAAGGAAAAGTAAAATAATCAGACCTTTCAGAGATTACTGGACACTGGCTCTGAATCAACACTGATTTCAAGGGACCCAAAACATCATGGTAGCCTATCAGAGTAAGGAGTTATGGAGTTCAGGTAATCAATGGAGTTTTAGCTCAGGTCCACCTCACTGTGAGTCCAATGGGTCCCCAAACCCATTGTAGTTATTTCCCCAGTTCCAGAACCATGAATAGAACAGACTTAATCGGCAGCTGGTAGAATCCCTCACTGGTTCCCTGACATATGAAGTGAGGGCCATTATGGTAAAAACATCAAGTGGAAGCTATAGAACTGCCTCTACCTAGGAAAATAGTAAAGCAAATGCAATATCACATTCATGGAAGGATTGCAGAGATTAGTGCCACCATCAAGGACTTGAAAGTTGCAGGGATTCAACTCACTTATTTGGCCTGGGTCTTAGAGAATGACAGTGGAATATCATAAGCTTAACCAGGTGGTGACTCCAGTTGCAGCTGCTGTACCAGATGTGGTTTCATTTCTCTAGCAAATGAACCACATGTCCTGGTACCTGGTATGCAGCTATTGATATGGCAAATTCTTTTTCCTCTATACCTGATGACATAGACCACCAGGAGCAGTTTGCTTTCAGCTGCCAAGGCCAGTGATACACCTTCCTGAGGGGTGTATCAGTTCTCCAGCATCATGTCATAATTTGCCTTTCTCTTCCACAAGACATCATACTGGTTCATTACATTGATAACATGCTGATTGGAACTAGTGAATAAGTAGCAACTACTCTGTATTTATTGGTAAGATATTTGTGCGTCAAAGAGTAGAAAATAAATCTGACAAAAATTCAGAAGACTTCTACCTCAGTGAAATATCTAGGGATTCAGTGGTGTGGGGCATGTTAAAACATCTTTTCTATGGTGAAGGATAAATTGTTGCATCTGGCCCCTCCTGCAGCCATAAGAGGCACAGTTCTTAGTAAGCATCTTTGGATTTTGGAGACATGTTTCTCATTTGGGTGTGTTACTCTGGCCCACTTACCAAGTGACCTGAAAAGCTTCTGGTTTTGAGTGAGGCCCAGAACAAGAAAAGGCTCTGCAATAGATCCAGGCTGCCATGCAAGCTGCTTTGCTGGTGTAGACAGATGATCCAACAGATCCAGTTGTGCTTGAACTGTCAGTGGCAGATAGGGATGCTGTTTGGAGCCATTGAGAGCTCTCCATAGGTGAATCACAGCACAGATTTTTAGGATTTTTTAAACAAAGGCCTACCATCTTTTTTTTGAGAAAGAGCTCTTGGCTTGCTATCTGGGATTTTATAGAGACTGAACACTTATCTATGAGCTACTGAGTTACCATATGACCTAAGCTGCCAATCATAAACTTGGTGTTATCTGACCCACCATGCTATAAATTTAGGCATGCACAGCAACACTCCATCATCAAGTGAAGATTGTATTTACATGATTGGGCCCAAGCTGGTCCTGAGGTGAATGGCCCACTCAAATGCCCATGGCCTGCACTACTGCGACACTGCCTTGTCTCTCCCAGCCTTCACTTATCACCTCATGGGGAAGTTCCTACTTAATTGACAAAGAGAAGACTCAGACCATTTTTATGGGTGATTCTGCATGATGAGCAGATTTTACCCTAAAGTGGACAGCCCCTTTGTGGGACATTTCTGAAGCACCATGGTGAAGGGAGATCCTCCCAGTGGACAGAACTTTGAGTAGCGCACTGGTTGTACACTTTGCATTGAAGAAGAAATGGCCAGATGTGTAATTACATACCAATTCATCGACTGTGGCTACTGGTTTGGCTGAATGGTCTGGGACTTGAAAGGATCATGATTGGAAAATTGGTGGCGAGGAAATTTGGGGAATAAGTATGTGAATATACCTACCTAAATGGGCAAAAAACTTGAATATATTTATGTCCCATGTGACTGTTTACCAAAGGGTGACCTTAGTAGAGGAGAGTTTTAACAATTAAGTGGATACCAGTCAGTTTTTTCCCAGCTCCCCCTATCATCACCTAATGGGTTCATGAATTATGTGGCCTTGGTGGGAGTGATAGAGGTTATGCATATACTCAGCTACATAGGCTCGTATTCACTAGACTGACCTGACTATGGAACTGCTGGGTGCCCAATATGCCAGCAGCAGAGACCAAAACCAAGTCCCTACTATGACACTATTCCCTGGAGTGATCAGCTCCTACTTGGGCAGGTTGATTACATTGGACTGCTTCCATCATGGAAGGGCAGCATTTTATTCTTATTGGAGTACACACTTGCTCTGGATATGAATTTTCTTTCCCTGCATAAAATGCTTCTGCCAACTTTATCATCCATGGACTTACTGAATGCTTTATCCACTGTCATGGTATTCCACGCAGCGTTGCTTCTGATCAAGGAACTCAATTCATAGCAAATGAAGTGTGGCAATGGGCTCATGCACATGGAATTCATTGGTCTGAGCATGTTATCCATCATCTGGAAGCAGCTGGCTTGATAGAACAATGAAACAGCCATTTGAAGACTCAGTTACAGCACCAGCTATGTGGCAAAACCTTCATAAAAATTGACTAAAATGAAAAAAGTAGAGCTTTTATAGGACATATTCATTATCATGAAGCAATGAAATTAGAAATAAGCATAAAAAGGGGACTAACAAATCATAACTACTTAGAAATAAGAACCACAGTCTTAGATAACACCAGAATCAGAGACATATAAAAAAAATTACTATCTAGAAACAAAAAATGGAGAATTACTGAAATGTAAAACCAACAAAAAAAGCAGAAGACCAAAGAATCTCACCAGTGAATTAGAGAAAAACCATCTGAACATAATAATGCCAGAAAGGCATTGGATTAAATTTATCAGTCATTCTTTTTTTTTTTTTTAAATTTATATTCAAGTTAGTTAACATACAGTGTAGTCTTAGCTTCAGGAGTAGAACCTAGTGATTCATCTCTTACATATGACACTCAGTGCTCATCTCAAAAAGTGCCCTCTTTAATGCCCATCACCCATTTAACCCACCCCCCTGACCACCCCACCACAGCAACCTTCAGTTTGTTCTCAGTATTTAAGTTTCTTCTGTTAATATAAATACAAAGAAGAAAACTCTGGAATATGAAAATGACTAAAAACCAACAGCAAATATTACCCTAAAGTGAAAGGCACTAAGACAATTTCAGTTACAGTAAAAAACTGGAGAGAAGGATGTCTACAATCACCATTATTATTTAATGTTATTTTGAAGGTGTTAGCAAATGTAGTAAGGTACAAAAATGAAATAATGGGCCTAAGTATTGGAAGAATAGGTAAAATCACCTCTTCTTGCTACTAATAAGATTATACCAAGACAATCTGAGGAATCATGGGGAAAAACTTACTGGATTTAATAAATAAATTTGGATGCAAGATAATTATATAAAAAAACAAGAAATTTTCCCTACTCTGACAAGTAATGGAAATGGAAAAATTATATCATTTAAAATGACATTAAAAGTGGCAAATTTATTTAATAGTAAAGACACAGAATCTATATAAAGAGACCTGAGATATCTTACTAAAAGACATAAGATCTGAATAAATGGAGAGACACCTTATGTTTTTGGATGGGTAATATAATAAAAATAATAAATCTCCCAAATTGATATATAAAAATTGCCATTTCAATTTAAATTCTTAGTGGGGTTTTTCTTAGAACTGGATGCAAATACCTTAAATTCCATATGGTAAAATGCTTAAGAATAACTAAGATTATTATGAGGAAGGAGAACAATGAGGCATGACTTGCCTCCTATACAATATATACAAAAAAGCTTTTATAATAAAATCAATATGGCATTTATATAAGAATAGACAAGTAGGTCAGTGGAACAGAATTAACAGTGCAGAATTTGTTGGACAACATAGGAATTTAACGTAAGACAAGTGAGGTAGTTCAATTCAGAGGAAGAATAATGTACTCTTTCATAAATGATGCTGACATAACTGCATATCCATCTGGAAGAAAAAAATAGATTCCATTCTTATATCAAAAACAAAAATAAATTCCAGATGGATTAAAGACAATTGTAAAAAAAATAGAGCTGCAAGAAAATGTAGAGTTAGAGAGATTCTACCAACCAAGATTGGAAACCCAGAAGTAATAAAAGAAAAGACTTACTTAGCTATGTAAAAATGTAAAGTTTTTGGATAGAAAACGTTTCCATATACAAAGTCTATAGATTAATAATAGACCCGGGAAAATATTTGTAATGCAGATGTCAAAGAGTCAATTTCTATAATATACAAACAACTCTAACAAATTGTTGAAAGACATACCAATCATCAGAAGACTAAGCAGTGTGTTTGGAAAGACACTTTATAGAATGAACAGTAAAAGACTATATGAAAAGATGCTCAAATTCATCAGTAATCAGGAAAATGCAAAGTAAAACAATAAAGTACCAGTTTACATCTATTAGGCAAGGAACTCTTAAACTCATTTTTTTCAGGTGTGTGTGTATGACACTTATACTTATGAAAATGTAAAGTGTTATATTTGGAAAGTAACTGGGACAATCTATCAAAATTTAAACTATCACACACCCTTTGAGAATGAGCATTACACTTCCAGGAATTTACTGCATAAAAACAAATGTACACAATTCATGAAGGCATATATGTTTGCTAATTGCAGTATTGTTTGCAGTGGCCAAGAACTGGAAAAAAAAGTGAATTTCTTGTCGATAGGGATGTGACTGAATAAATAATGATACAGCCATACAATGAAATATTGTGCAACCATAAAAAAAATTAGAGTCGCATCAAATGACTTGGAATTATTTCTCTAAGGAAATGTTTGAGTGAATAGTGCAAGAGGCAGAAAACTGCAATAGAGCAAATGATGCTAGAAAAAAGTCTTGTGAATATGAATGTGCTTGTGAGTATGCTCGTGCACAGTGTGCATGTGTGAGTGTGTATGTAGGATTATCTGACTGTGAAGAAAAGTACAGAAAAACACCAATACATTTTTTTTTTAAGTAGGCTTCATGCCCAGCATGGAGCCCAACATGGGGCTTGAACTCATGCCCTTGAGATCAACATTGGAATTGAGATCAACAGTTGGGTGTTTAATGCACTGAGCCACTCTGGTGCCCCAACTCCCATAAATTTTTAAACGCAGCTTATGTGGGGCATGGGGAATGGGGACTAGCGTGTGAGATGCAGAGAAGGTGAGGAGGGGGCCAGGAAAAGGTATCAAGGAAAAATGGCATATATATTATTTTCCTAATTGTGTAAAATTATCTAAGATTCAGTGGCAACAGATCAAAGTGAGGACACAGTTCTGATATGCACGAGTGTCATATGCATATGTATGTAAAATGTAAATGATTTTCTATGAAACAAAATGCAATGAATAGTGAAGAAACTTCTGAAGAAAATGTTACAACTCTTTGAAAAGACCACCGGACTGTATGATCCATAAAGGCAGGTACCAGGTCAGTTTTGATGATCATTTTATCTCCAACATGTAGTATGAGGGTGGCATTTGGTTTTTGTTGGATAATATTGTTGAATAAAATGAAAAAAATTGTAACTACCATTATTTTTGCCTCTCCAGTTGGTAATGATTAAAAATTACAATATTTAGAGATATGGGCATGCATGGAAGGGGCTGATGGACGTGTAAATCAGCTGATTACTTCTGAAGGGTGAGTTCTTCCAGACTTTCAAGGAATGAAAAATTCCCATGATATGTAATCTCCAGAGTTTAGAAAATCTATTCACTAACTTTATGAAACTCCTTTTAGGAGCCCTTTCTTGTAAGTCCTGCTGTTTTCCTTCATGCCCTTTACCATAATTTTTAACTTTATTTAAAAGATCTATATACTGAACTATACTGTACTATTCTATATTGTGCTATATCATAGTATATTATTCAATACCATACTATACTATACTGTACTATACTATACTATACTATACTATACTCAGAGAGATGAAGTCACCATTCATTCATTTATTCCTTCCTTCATTAAAAATTCATGGAGGGGTGCCTGGGTGGCTCAGTCAGTAGAGCATGAGACTCTTGATCTCAGGGTCATAAGTTCAAGCCCCATGTTGGGCATAGAGCCCTTACTATGTGACATGCCTTATTCTAGGTGTTTACATATATTATCTCATTTAGTTTATGGTTAACTCACACCCAGTGCTGTACTGATCTATATTAGAACTAAAACAAAAGGAAAAATCAGTAATACCAACCCTATTTTGTTCATCATGGATCTCTTTGCATTAATTTTATTTAAAAATATTGCATTAAAATGTTATTTATCTTGATTATTCTGCTTTTTGGTACCCCTTTAAATTTTGTGTCTGAGGCAAATGCCTCACTCACCTCCCCCTGGTCTTAGCTCTGCTTATAATCCTGTGAAGTAGGTATTATCCTAATCATGTTACAGAAAAAGAAATTTCAGCTCAGGGATATTAGCTAACTTGCCCAAGTTTACAAAACTAATACATAGTAAAATAATAATTTAGATCCAGTTCTATGTGACTTTATGCCACTACAGGAAAAGTCCTTTAAAATCTAGAAAATGCTATTTAGTATTGCCACTCTAAAGCTTATTTATACTCTGTGTGTTTTGTTTAGAATAAAATGCTCCTATAATTTAGGGACCCTCATTTTCTTTGTATGGCACGGCATTATATACAGATAGGAATGTGATTAATGTCAATTACATATGTATCATCTACAGTGTGCTTCCACACATATTAGCTGTTTGTTCTTCACAAGCCAGTGAAATAGAATAGATAGATATATTTCTCCATTTATTGGATGAGGAAGCTGAGGTTTACCAGGAATCAATGACTTACAGAATTCCACACTTACCTTCCTTTTTAAAAATTTTGTTATCATAACAGGTCAATAGGTGGGTAAAGTGATTATCCTCATGCTATTTTTGGAGAAACTGGGGCCAGAGAGATGTGCCTTGCCTGAGGTCACAGAGCTGCAAGTGGAGAGGGAGATTTGGATGCAGGTCTCTCTGGCTCCAGAGCCCAAAGGCCCATCTCCACCATCTACCTGGTATTAGCTGAAGAATTGGGCAGTGTGGCTGAAGGAGGAGGGGAGTACTGACTCCTGCTCCCCTTGTCTCCCAGACAGATGAGAAGGTGAGTGTGTGTCATTCTGGGGCTGTGGGGAGCCACCATGGACAGGGAGTAGTGTGTGTCGGGGAGTGTACTGAGGGGTAGAGAACCCATCCTGGCCATGCTAACTCCTAGCAGGAAACACTTTTGTTTATTCAGCCAGGCTGTGGGCAGAGGGTAGCAGTGTGGGGTACCCACTGACACAAGCTGGAGATGGTGATTAAGGGCAGAGGGTAAATAATTGCCCCGGTTACTTGGGTGTGCACCTGGGGTGATGGGTCAGCTCTAGAATACTCTGGGATGGTATATAGTCTCTGCAATGTTTTTTTTTAAATTTTTTTATTTTTGGATGCTAATAATGGCAGGGGTCTCCACAGTTCTAGAGTGGGAAACCCTAGGAACAAACTTAGTACATTAAATCAACAGTGAGATGATACTGTAAGAGTCTGAACCTTCATGGAGATCCATGTCAACCTGTTATTCATAATCACAGAACCCCCTGACACATAGCAGGTCTGAGGAACTTCCTGTGGTTAGTACTCTCTGGAAACTTCTCAGAGACAACTTGCAGTTGGAAAATGGGGTGTTTATTCTAAGTGTGCACAGTATTATCATCACCCTCATCAAGAATCCCTCCACCAGGGAGGAGGAAAGAATGTGTCTTGTCTTTGCCCACATCTTTCAAGTTGTGTGGTGTGTGAAGCTCCAGACCAGTAGAGGGCACTCCTGCCAGTTGGCAAACCACTCACTTGTTGACATGCCCCATGAATCTAAGAGGAGTTATTTCATGAATACCAGGCCCAGTCTCATGAAGGTCAGCAATGTGACACTGTCTTTGGGCACAGATCTAACTAGAGTTTGAAGAGGGAAATCACCACAACAACCTCCTCTGTGGTCTGTGTCCAATTTTACTCTTCCAAACTCATTCTCCAAACCACAGCTAGAATGATCTTGGTCTACTTCAACGTTTTCTCTTCCCACTTTCCCTTAGATAAAATCCAAACCATAATGGCTCTTTACAAATATTTACAACCCCATTTCTTACAGCCCTCATCCTCACATGTTATGATTCAACAATTTGGAGCCATTTTTAAAAACCCGAATTCACTGACCTGTCTCTTCGAGAGCTGTGCACGGGTTATATTTTCTGCCTAGGTTCTCTGTCCCCGGGACACCTTTTGCTTGGCTAACTTCTCGTCAGCTCCTAGGTTAGATGTTATATTGTCTGGAAAACCTTCTCTGTCCCCTAAGATGGGATGATGGGAGCTTCTCACATGTTCCCATGCCCCCTGCCTTGCCCAGGTGTGGCACTCCTGTGTCATAATCAGGCATTTCTCTGACCCCTCCACTCAACTGTAAACTCTGGGGTCTTCCAAACCACCAGTCTTCATGTTCCTTGGTTACCTCTCCTCTGGTGCTCTACCGTATTTCAGCTGCTTACTCTCACAAGTATCCCTTACGGCTTTTTACCCTGTACCTTCTGCATAGTAGAACTCACCTGAGACTATTCAGTGAGTGAAATGTTTATTAAACAATTTGTTCTACAGCACCTTCCTAATGTGTCATTCATATCTTCAATTGTTATGATGTAGATCCTTGGACACCACTCTCAGAGATTCTGTTAGATATGGGGTGGGGCCCAAGAGTGTATTTTAACAGATTTCTAGGTGACTCTTATGCGTATTGAAAAGTAAGAACAACTGTTCTCGTTTTGTTAATGATGGAGAAAATCCTTCTGTGTTTGTTGCCACCAACACAGTCAAACCCACATCCAACAAACTCTTAGACTTTGGATCTCCTTCAGTAGAGGGTGAATGTGATCTGGTGGCCTCTCCAGGACAATTTCTCCATTCTGTCTGATCCTCCTCACTGGAGACCCCATCCTCCAAACAGAAATGCCCTTGCATTTAGCGGACGGTTCCCATCAGGTATGGGCATGACCATGGAGAAAGGGGCTTTGTTCTTTTAGGGAGAAGGGCCTCCCTTGGTGGGAGCCAGCCTATTGGCTAACATGTTGACTCTCCCTCTCCAGATTATTTCTCCCTGTGTGTGCTAAGCACTTTGTAAATGTGATAATGAGGGGTCCAATTTGCTGTGCTTACAGATAAAACAAGGGAGCTGAGCGGCAGGGTTCTCTGGGAAAGCAAATATCTTGCTCATATTATTCCCTCATTTCCCCCTGCCTTTGCTACCCGCCCCTCAGCTTGAACTAATCAGGCCACTAGCACTTTATAATGAATGTTAATAAACGCCCAATGGATAGTCTTGAACAAATAAGCCTTAAGGGCTAGAGCAAAACCTGGGCTCCCCATCTCTGTGCTCCTTGGGAATTAGGCCCCTGCTGGGAGCCAGGACAGGTGAAATGACTCAGAAGCTCCTCAGGCACCTGAGGCCAGAGTCTGGGCCATGGGAACGATATGACCGATATGACTGTCCCTTTCTTTGCTCAGCCTTAGAGGATATGCCAGTATAGCCAAGGCTCTTGTATTGGCCAGACCTTAGTTTGGAGAGAGAGACAGAAAAACAGCCACCCCTCCATGTGCGACCACCTCCCCTGCCCACCCCATGTCACCTGATAACAGGAGTTGGGAGAGGGCAGTGTCAAACTCACCCTCCCCCACCCAGGCTCTCTTTTGTGCTCTCAGAATAATCGAGTTTCAAAGAAGAGAACAGATGGATTGCATTTTCCTAACTTTTAGTTGGTTCCAATGTGCAAACGGTTAAGATCATAATGTTAACATTTTCTCGATGTTTTATGTGCATATAAAATATTCCTGAAGAATGTGCTTTTGAATGCAAAGTTTGATCCAATTACAATTTTATAGAGTTTATAAAAACATAAAAAGTATGTTTTCTGGGTGTCTGAGACCCTTTTGGCCTTTACAGTAAACTTGGAAGCTTGCAGGGAAACATAATTGCCACCATGTCAGAGAGGGCCCTATGGAGCTTAAAATGATGAGCCCATTATGTAAATATGGAAACATCCCATAGTCTCTTGGGGTGAATGAGATACTGATGAATGGAATTAAAAACAATCCTGTGGTCTTGGATCAGATTGGAAATGGTTGTTATTTTCTGTCTTTGAAGAGCCGTTTAAAAAAAAAAAAAAGGAAAAAGAATCTTGCAAACTTAACTTCTGTGGTTTAGAAAACATAAGGTGGCTCCGTGCAAAATCAGGCAGCTTCCCCATTCATGGGGCAGAAGAAACAGCCCCATAGCAAAAAGCACAGACCAGAAGACCCTTTTCAGCATGAACTCAAATGTCTGCAGAACGTGCAGAAAGCTTACACTTGAGGACGAAGTGTAAGGGGATGCTCCTGGGAATAGAGACAAGCTCTTTCCAGTCTCATTGTCACTGTACCTGGGCAAATAACTCCAGCAATCTGAGCCTTGACACTTTGCTTGTGAAAAGAAAAGGTTGGGTTTGAGGATCTCTCTTCAAGCTTCAAACGCTGTGATTACTTACCACCGCACCCCCGCCCCAAAGTAATTACAAGCTGTTGGGATACATGAGACAATCAGCAGCAGCATGTCTGGAGGAGTCCATTAACGAATGTCCAAAACTGAGTCCCCAATCAGAAGGCTTGGTTCCTGGAAAATATAGTTGCATAACAATCCTGTGTCTGAGTTGATTTGCTTGCTGTATTTTCTGGTTCCATATGTAAGTAGTTCATAATGTTTCCAGACTGTTCCCATTCTGAGATGTTGATTAGGAAAAGCTCTTGATACCCATAGTGAGAGCATGCACAAGATTGTAAAGAATAGTTTTGTTAAGCAAATGTGGACTGGATTTTGTTCCAGGGACTGGTCCAGCTCCAGCAGCTTCCCTGTGGCATTCAGGTGCCTTACGAGGGTGAGAATTTTTCCAATGCAAACATCTGGGGCAGGTCTTCTAGCTCTGGAGAAAACCAAGGTCATCTAATGAGAATTGCCCTCAGTGTATGGATCTGAGTCTATATCATTTATTAGTAATAGTTGCAGCTTTCAGAAAGAAATCTAGATAATGTCATGCCTTGTACATCAGGAAAATGTATGAAGCTTAGAGAGGTCAAGAGACTTGGGCAAAGTCACAAAGGATCTCTCTGCCGTTTTGATATAATACTGTTGGCATCTTCCACATCCATATGGGGCATTTGAGGAACCCCATATAACTGGAACTCAATGAAGGAGGGAGAGTGTGTGAGTTTCATAGTGCTGCCATTAGAAATTGTCATCAACTTGGTGGCTTAAAACAATGGAAATTTATTCTTTCACAGATCTGAAGGTGAGAAGTCTGAAATCAAGGTATCAGCAAGGCCATGCTCCCTCTGAAGACTCTAGGAAGGAATCCTTCCTTATCTCTTCCAGCAAGCATGGCCCCAAGCATTCCTTGGCTTAGGCAGTATAACTCAACCTCTGTCCACCCCTGTTTTCACATGGCTGCCTTCTCTGTCTCTGTGTGAGTATTCTTTTCTTCTTCTAAGGATATTAGTCATTGGATTTAGGGACCACCCTAATCCATTACAGTCCCATTTCTATGCTTAACTCATTACATCAGGCTATTTCCAATAAGGTCACATTCTGAGGTTCTGGGTCAATAAGAATTTTGGGGAACAGTATTCAACCCACTATAAGTGAGTGGTAGGAAAGGAAGTCTGAGAGAAGAGCAGGATCCTAGCTATTTCTGGGACATGCCAAGTGCATTCTCTCCTCACAGCTTTTGTACTAGATGTCTTTCCCCAGACATGAGTGTGGCATGCCCCCTCACTTCCTTCAGATCATCCCCTTCTTCACTTCATTCAAGCCTTCTTGATGAGGTCGAGTCTTATAGGCCACTTGTAACAAATTAGCTTTTATTCTATGAGATGAGGAGAACTTTGAAGATTTTGAGCAAAAGAGTCCCATGATCTGACATGTTTTGTAAGATTCATTTTGGTTGGAAAATTGGCTATAGGAGGTTAGGGTAAAAGGAGAGAGTGAGAGAATGATATGGTTTCTCTGTAGATTAGGGGAAAGATGCTCAGAGTTGGAAGTGGTGGGAATGTAGGATGTGATTAGATTGTAAATATATTTTGAAGATATAGTTGGAGTTTTGGTCATTAGTGTTTGAGATGCCTATAGACATCCAAATGGAGATGTTGATTAAGCAGCTGGATTTATAAGTCTGGAATTAAGGGGCAGAGGTATGCATTAGAGATAAATATTTGGGAGTCACAGCAGTTAGATGGTATTTAAAGCCATGTCACAAGAGGAGCTTACCTGAGGGGTCAAATGAAGATAAAGGAAAAAGAAATCTGAGGTTTGTGTGTTGGGAATCTGCATCATTTCGAGGTTAGAAATATGAGGAGGATTCAGCAAAGGAAACAGACTACGTGACCAGTGAGAGACGATGAGAACAAGAGAAAAGGGTGCCCTGCAAGCCAGGTGGAGGAAGGTTTCAAAACGGAGGGAGTCATCGCGTGTGTCAAGATTGGTTGACAGGTCAAAGAGGATGAGGCCTCAGGACAGTGGGGGTCGGTGCTGACTTTTACGTGAGAGAGGTGTGATGAGGATAAAAGCATAATTAAATGGCTGCCCTGCCAGACTTCTGGGTCAGGTGGAAAATTACTGTCACAGAATCCACCCCTTCTACTCCAGGGGTGGATCCTGAGCTGCCTTGCCCATCAGCAGTCTCACTGCACTCACCAGTGAGGTTAGGGGCCATGTGACCTAACACTGCACAATGAGACCAGAGGGGAAGTTGGCTGAGGGGATCAGGTGAAAATGTGTACTCATGTCTAGAAAGGACTAGCCAGAAGACAGACACTCTTTCTCTTTGTGGAGATGACACATGGATGAGCAGAGCCCAGGCCTGTGGAGGGGTTCCTTTTCTGTCTGAGCACAGAGAGGCTGACATGCTCTCTCCTTTCACCTCCGAGACTTCTCTGAGGAAGGAGGCCAGAGCAGAAGGTAACCCAGGCCTGATAATTTTGTCTCCTACATTTTGAGCATCATTGCATGGCTACAGCTTCCCTTCTGGTGTCTGTCCCAGTCTCCTCCAGTCTCGAGCATCCAACCAGCTCATGTCCTCATTCACAGACACTCCATTCCTGCCTCGGTAGGACTTGCTCCTCAGAACCTCTTTGCAGTTTAAGAAGGGGGTTCCTGAAGTTGTAAAAATCTTGCCACAACATTGCTATCAGAATGGAAGATTCCTAGGCCTCCAGGTGGCCCCCAGGAGATTCATTCTGGAGCTGACAGGTTCATCCAAGGGGCCTCAAACACATCACACAGAGGGAGCAAGCCACTTCATTTTCTTCATACCTTTCTGTCTCCCAGGCAGACTTCCCCGGGGTTCTTCAGACCAAAGTACTTCACAGGAAGCTAGAAAAGGAGTTCTTGGAAACATACAGAGGCCAACTACGTGGGGGTGAGCAAGAGGTAAAAGATTTTTGCTCCAAAGGGAGGAAGCCTAGTGGAGGATGCTTTCATTTAGCCTGTGATGACAAGATAAGGAATTAATAGCTTTAAGCTGCATTGAGGAACACAGAGATAACAGTGGGCGATAAACCTCCCAACCAGATGGTGCTCCAGACAACACGGAGGGTCCCTGGGCTCCAGGCCAGCTTCCCTCAGAGTTACAAGACTTTTAGAGCATTCACAAGGCCAGCTCATGGCCTTGGGAGTGTGTGGGAAATAACAAAGCAACCTGTAGAGACCTGGAAAAGAAACACATGCAATAAGGAAGGTTCTGTTCCAGCCTAGGGAAGCACAGGGGTAAGCCAAGACTGACCTTGTGCAGGAGATTTGCTTATACCCTTCAGGAGACTAAAAATTTCCCAGGTTCCACACTAAGAATCCAGGATCCCCCAAAGTGAATTTCCAGGGAAGCGACACAATTTATTAGAAGTCTAATAAATTAGGGCACTTGGGTGGCTCAGTCGGTTAAGTGTCTAACTCTGGATTTCAGCTCAGGTCATGATCTCACGGTTATAAGATCAGCCCCGAGTCTGGCTCTGTGCTGGGCACGGAGCCTGCTTAAGATTCTTAATCTCCCTCTCCTTTTGCCCTTCGCTTTCTCTCTCTCTCTCAAAAAAAAAAAAAAAAAAAAAAAGGAAAGTCTGTGGAATTGCACACTTGGTCTTGATATTTATGGGATCAGTGGGAAAAAGGAAGATGGAGAGAGTTCCGCTCTCTGAAGCTGGACAGTTGCAGCCTCCAATTCAACTGTCTTATGAGCAGAACTTAGCAAAAGTGTGTATCTTCTCTCTAGAAGCAAGGATGGGGAGTCCATTTTGGACTGCTCAGTAATTTTAGGAAACAAATTCTGGCCACCATGGCACTCACTCTTGTGATTCACTTCTCCTATCTAGAATGGATCATATTGTCTAAACGTCAGGCCTATCCTTTGCACCCCACCAAAAAAAGAAAAGAAAAAAGAAAGGAAGAGCCAAACCAATGCAGCAAGTGGATTTACAGGATGCATTTGGGCAGCAGCCAGTGTCTCAAGAAGCTGTCAAAGCAAGTGTCTCCATGGTACAGAGCAGACCCTGTTGGGGCCAGAGCGACTCACCAGCATTCTTTTTCACCTATTGTTCTGGGAGAGGGAAGCTCCCTACTCCAGATGCTCTTTCTTACTCTCTTGATCAGATTCAGGCTCCCATTCCCCAACCATCAACCATCACCCCCACCTGAGTCTTCCTTCATCACTACTATTCTGTCCTCGCAATGCATTACCCTACAGTTTGCAGGGGTGGGAGGTGATGAGAACAGAGAGGCATCTTCCTTTCTCTCACTCTGTCCATTAACTCTTCTGAGGCCCACCCCAAAACCCCCACGCTGAGCTCTGGAACACTAGGGTAATTTGAACCTGCATCTGTGGATAGCTTCATCTGTGTTTACAGATAGAAGACAAGCTGCAAGAAACAGGATTGGATTTGTTATTTGTAAGTCAAACCAGCTGTGATCTCCTGTCTGTGGCTGCTTCCTTTGCAAATGCCAAATGTCACTTGTGGTTGGAGACACTTTTCTTCCCAGGGAGTTGTTTTCCCTCCTGTAGCCAGTTCTCCTCCTGTGCCTCTTCCTCTGCCAGCTGCTCTTCTGCAAGGTGTGTGGAGCCAGCCTGTGCACCACCCCCAGCTGGCTCCTGAGAGAATTCTATGGCTCAGGAGTTCCAGCACCTTTTGGAAGTCTGCTTAGCTGGGTGGGAGTGGGGTACTGGGCTGGATTAGACTAACTCCTTTCCAGAGTCTTTCTTTCCCCTCCACATTTTAGAAGTCAACTTGAAGTGTATCTCCATGGAGTTCTAAACTAAGAATCACTTTGGGGGGAAAAAAAAAGAAACACTTGGCCTAACTTACCCCCCTAGGAGGGAGCATCAGAGTGAGTTTATATGTGTTTGGGGACAACTGCATTTCAAATTGGTAATATTTAAATCATCAACAAAAAGAAACTTTTGCATTTAAGTTGGTCAGTATCCATCCTTTGGATGCAAGCTTCTTGGGAACAGGGACATGGTCATGTTATCTAGGGAGTTCCATATATAGATCTCCATTCAGCATTTGTTGAATACCTACCAGGTACTCAGCTTATGCTGTTAAAGAGCACACAATCTACAAGGTAGAAGAAAAGTATATAGCCATGGGAAAAGGTTTGTTTTATTCCCTTGCACTATTAACCAAGGGCTGGTTGAGGCTTATAGGCATACAATGCAATGGGAGTTTAGTGTGGGGAACCATAGTAGGCTGGGGGTGATCAGGGAAGGTTTCATGGAGGAGGGAGGGCTTAAACTGAGGCCCAAAGGAGTGACTCCATGTTTATAATAAAGGGATGTGTTGGAGCACCTGGGTGGCTCAGTTGGTTAAGTGTCCGACTTTGGCTCAGGTCATGATCTCACATTTCGTGAGTTGAAGACCTGTGTGGGGCTTTGTGTTGACAGCACGGAGCCTGGAGCCTGCTTTGGATTCTGTTTCTCCCTCTCTCCTTGCCCCTCCCCTGCTCGCACTCTCTCTCTCAAAACAAACAAACAAACAAACAAACAAACAAACAAACGTTAAAAAAAAAGATGTGGAAAAATGGGGTTGGGGGAGTGTGGTTAAAGTTCAACAACTAGCTCCCCTCAACCTTGCGTAAAAAGACATAATTCCCAGTGTTGGCCAATTTCCATGGTGTAAATATACTCAGCATGGCTAATTTCATGGCCAATTTCAAGGTACTAATGTGAAGTCACTGAACAATGAGTCAGGAAAACGTGCATAGTAGAGCACCATTAAGTAGCACTTTTGCCATACAGATACAATAAAAGTAAATCATGATGTGAATAAAATGCAGTAAAATAATTAGGAAGTGATGGGTTTTGAGCATTTATTACCTTTGCTTTAAAAAAAATTTTTTTTTAATTTTTTTTAATGTTTATTTATTTTTGACAGAGAGAGAGAGAGAGACAGAGCATGAGCAGGGGAGGGGCAGAGAGGGAGGAAAACAGAATCAGAAGTAGGCTCCAGGCTCCGAGCTTCTAGCACAGAGCCCAACGCGGGGCTTGAACTCACAGACCGCGAGATCATGACCTGAGCTGAAGTCGGACGCTCAACTGACTGAGGCACCCAGGCGCCCCTACCTTTGCTTTTAACTTCAAGTTTATATAACTTACTTTTTTTTAAATGTTTATTTGTTTTGACAGAGAGAGAGATAGAGAGTGAGCAAGTGGGGGAAGGGGCAGAGAGAGCAATAATCCCAAGTAGGCTCTGTGCTGTCAGCTTGGAGCTCAACATGGGGCTCAATCCCATGAACTGTGAGATCATAACCTGAACCAAAACCAAGAGTTGGGTGCTTTAACGACTGAGCCACCCAGGATCCCCCAATATATAACTTACTTTTTAAATGATGGTTGGGCTTAACAATAAGATCACAAATTCTGGAATATTTTAATGGTTGGCTCTCATGAGTCACTATGAGCCAGCTCCAGCACACCACTGATACAGTACAGATAGAAGTATGGAATGGAGATTGATATGGGGTGTTTGGTGGATGTTGTACCAGTGAAAGGCTTTGCTAACACTAGTGATGATTAGTCTAGCTTTGGTGTTCCTGTTCACATTCTATTCTCTTCTCATGTAGATCTAATCTAAATTAGACTAATCTAAATTAGTTTCTAATCTTAAGAAACTCAAACTGCTAGGAATTCCAGCTGCCTGTCTCTAAAGCTCCAGAGAAAAATCTTATGAACAGAATTAAAAAAAACATTTTTTTAAAGTTTATTTATTTTTGAGAGAGAGGGAGGGAGAGAGAGAGAGAGAGAGAACAGTGGAGGGGAAGAGAGAAAGGGAAATCCAGAGCAGGCTCCAGGCTCTGAGCTGTCAGTGCAGAGCCTGATGTGGGGCTTGAACTCACAAACTGTGAGATTATGACCTGAGCTGAAGTCAGATACTCAATTGACTGAACCACCTGGGTGCCCCTGAACAGAATTTCTTTCTTTCTTTTCTTTTCTTTTTTTCTTTCTTTTTTTTTTTTTTCTGTTTGAGACTCAATGAAAGAATGCTATTGAAGCCCCCATTGGTCAAAAGTCACTCACTCTTTTGGACAAGTAGGACTTCCCCAGGGAAAATGCCAAACATTTCTGCCTCCTTTTGCTTTCCTCCCATGGCTTACTATGCTTGGGCCTATTCACAGAACAGCTGAAAGAAAGGATCACCACATTCCATGAAAGACCCTTTTTGGAAGGCGTTTGAACGAGGGAAAGAGAGATCCCAAGGGAGGCTGCTTTCACTTTTCTCTGGGAAGGGTGGCCTTAGATGTGTTTAAGATTGTGCATATGCTGGTTTTTAAAATTATTTCTGGACATCAATATATGAATGTTAGCTCAAGAATGATGATTATTTATGTATTTATGTATTTATTTATTTTAATGTTTATTTATTTGAGAGACAGAGAGACAGAGCACAAGTGGGGGAGGGGCAGAGAGAGAGGGAGACACAGAATTGGAAGCAGGCTCTAGGCTCTGAGCAGTCAGCACAGAGGCTGACACTGGGCATGAACCCATGAACCATGAGATCATTACCTGAGCTGAAGTTGGACACTTAACTGACTGAGCCACCCAGGTGTCCCAGGAATGATGATACTTTAAAGGATAGTAAGAGAATCAATGAGTCTGTTAGACATTAACCTACGAGTTGTTTCCATGTCTCAGTTGCTGAACAAGTCTTTCTTTTTTTTTTCCTGGGACAGGATGGGATGTTAATTGAAATGATTTGAGTGGGTGACCACCCCACACTTGAAATCCCATCTGCCAGAGTTTTCTTCTAGAATTCTATAGGCCTCTCATCTCAAGTTCCTCTGCAGCCCCTTAGAATTGAGTTTATAGGTACTGATGACATTTGTCCTTGTGGTATAATGTTTTATTTCCCCCTGCTCTTTTTTTCCTATTGCAGTGGTGGGGGAAGAACCAGCACTGGATTCTAGTGTTATAAAGAAAAGTGTAGGTAATGTAGAGAAGAGGTCTGAGCCTCAGCTCTGGGGCTGATGAGAAAGATCCCACAAAGAGACTTAGGTGTGGCCCATGTGACCCAGAGGAAAACTATGGGAGACTAATACCTGAAAACACGGACAGAACATTTTTTTCCTTTCAGTTTCATTGGGACATAATTGGCATATAGCACTGTACACATTTAAGGTATAATGACTTAGATATATTGCTAAATGACCACCAAAGTAACTTTAGTTAATATTCATCACCTCCTGTAGATGCAAAAAACAAACAAAAAAAACAAACAAACAAACCAAAAAACAAAAACAAACCCAAAACTTTCTTTCCTGGAGATGAAAACTTTTTTGGATCTCCTCTCATTGCAACTTTCGAGTATACCTTACAGCAGAAGCACAAAACATTTTCGAAGAAAGAGGATGTGATTCATTTGTGTCAAATGTTGGTAAAAGTTGTAAGAAGAGTGCTGAGAATTCATCATTGGATTTGATGAAGGTCCCTCATGACCTGTGTGTTGTGTTAGGGCTTTCCAGAGGACCAGAACCAATGGCATGTGGGATGTACATATATCTATAGAAAGAGATTTATTTCAAGGAATTGGCTTAGACGATTATGGAGGCTGGGTAGTACAAATCTTCAGGATGATTTGTAGGTTGGAGACCCAGAGAAGAGCTGATGCTGTGGATCAAGACTGAAGTCCATCTGCTGGAATATTCTTTTTTCATCAGGGGAGGTAGGTCTGTTTGATTAGATGAGGCCCCTCATGTTATAGAGGCAATCTACTTTCCTCAAAGTCCACAGTATTAAATGTTAATCTCATCCAAAAACACTCTCACAGAAACATCCAGAATAATGTTTGACCAAACATTTGGGCACCATGGTTCAGCTATGCTGACACATAAAATCAAGCATCACGCTTTGACAATAGCAGTTTTGGTGATGGTGTGGGAACAGAGGCCTTATTAGAGTGGGTTCCAGAGATAATGGAAGGAAAAGAAGGAAGACAGTGAGTAGAAATCACTTTTTGAAGAATTTTTGCCATAAAGGGATATAGAGAAATGAAGCAGTAACAGTGGGGAGACATGAGATTTCTTTTTAAAGAGGAGAGATATTGTAGGATATTTACATATTGATGAGAATTATCCAGTAGGAAGTAAAAAATGTTGGAAAAAAGAGAGGGGACAATTGTAAGAAAAGAGTCTTTGATCAGATAAGAAGCAACAAGATCCTGTATACAGCTGGAGGGGTGGCCTTATGGATAGATTTGGTAGAGGGAGCATGTGGAAGATCTCTTCTGATTGCTTTAGTTTTCTCATTGAAATAAAAATAAAAGTTATTTAAGGATGGGGTAAGGGAAGGGGCTATTATAGTATGGAAAGTGATAGCAGAGACTAGGTTGCAAGCTCAGGAAAAATGATGTTTATTTGGAATTACACTGAGACCTCTCGTAGCTTTCTCAAAGGAAGGAGAAGGAGGCAGGAGAGAAGAGGTGAAGTATTTCTTCTTTACGTGGGGAAATCTTGAGTATGTCGGTAGGCTAAGAGGGGGGTGGTGTGAGGAGACTGATGTTCTTTAAGACGATGATTAATTACACAGGTTCTAGATTGTTGAAGTCATTTCCTATTCACCTTTGTAGTCAACAGGTAACTTGTCTAATGTCCTAATTATTATAGATTCTTAAAATTTTCAGCAAATGTTTAGATTAGTTTCCTCATTTAGTAAGTGACAGAGGAGAGATTTTTCATCTAATCCATTTCATTTATTCACTGCCTGCTATGTATCAAAGGCCATGGACTCAGAGAAGCCCTAAAACTGAGTTAGATATATGCAAACATTTCTTTGATTTTTCAAGCATAGCTGATTTTTTCATTCTACCTTATCTTTTATTCACAAAAACGACTCTGTTTTTAGTCTTGCAGGAATTTAAAAAAATGTGTAGCCTGACAATCAGAAAATGCTTCTTTAATTTTTAGGTTTCAGTAGGGGCTCAAAATGTGGCTCTTAATTTATGTGAAGGATGGTATGAGAAGATTGGGGAAGAGGTAGTAGGGTAGGGGATTTCATGCATGAAAGGGATGCTTTCAATTCTCATCATGATCTCCATTTGGTCAACCCACTCAATATTTTTACATCTTAATTTGGCTTAACTTCTTAGCAGCATAGGAATTAATGACCCCTCTTCCTTTTCAGGCTCAAAGCCCTCTGCATTGTCCTAAATGTCTGACATCTTCAAAGCTTTTCCACTATGCCTGCTACTCTTCTTGATGTCTACTCTTTCACTAGGCCATCTCCTCCACACAAATACTAGCTGTAGGCAGATTAATATACTCAACCCAGATATCTCTTTGGACCTTCAGACCCATAAATTGAAATGCCTACTTGGTATGCCTTTGGAGGTCTCCAAAATACCTCAAATTCAAGTCTCAACCAGCCTTGATGACCCAAGTTAAAATAATTAGTCCTTCCTTTCTGTTGCCACTACATCTTATTGCAGTTATATGTATACCTGTGATCATTACTATCAGCCTGGGAGTGCCTAGAGAAAGAAGCTTTGTTTATCAGTGAATCCCTAGCTCTGGCTCCAGTGCTTGGCATAGGGTGGATAGATGAAAGAATGAATAAATGAATGAATTATTTTCTGTCAGTGAAAGACCCTGTGATTTTTTTGAAATTTCAAACATGAATAGTTGAGGAGTACATACTATTTGGTTTCCATCTTCATTATTTCACTGAAACTGTTCCTGTCAAAGTCACCAATAACCTCTATATAACTAAGTTCTGTGGACATTTTTTTCTTAACAATTAATTTTTTACACTAATTTTTTTCTTTTAGAGAGAGAGCAAGTGGGGGAGAGGGGCAGAGAAAGAGAGAGAGAAAGAGAGAGAGAGAGAGACTCTTAAGCAGACTCCATGCTCAGCACAGAACTCAAAATGGGGCTCTATCCCACAGCCCTGGATCATGATCTAAGCTGAAATCAAGAGTTGGATGCTCAACTACCCAGGTGCCCCTCTGTGGACATTTCTCTAGTCTCATCTTATGTGGCTTCTCACTATCATTCCACATGATATATCCTTCCTCTTGGCTTTCATGGTATTGTATACTCCTGGTATTCTGTCACTGGGTACTCCTTTAAAAAAACTTAAAAAAAAAGTTTTTATTATTTATTTATTTATTTATTTATTTATTTATTTATTTATTGAGAGAAAGAGAGAGAGAGAGAGAGAGAGCATGAGCAAGGGAAGGACAGTGAGATAGGGGGAGAGAAAGAATCCCAAGCAGGCTCCATGCTGTGAGTGCAAAGCCCAATGCAGGGCTCCATCCCAGGAACCATGAGATCATGACCCAAGCCGAAATCAAGAGTCAGCTGCTTAACCGACTGAGCTACTCAGGTACCCCTAAAAACACTTTTTAATTTAATTTAATTTAATTTAATTTAATTTAATTTAATTTAATTTTAGTTTTATTGCGTGTAATTGACAAATAGAAATTTTACAAATTTTAGGTATGCAACTTGATGTTGTGATATATGTATACAGTAGTCTCCCCTTTTCCATTTCCATGGGGAATATTGTCCAAGACCTCCAGCTGATGACTGACACTGCAGATAGCACTGAACCCTATATATACTGTGTTTTCCTACACATACATACCTATGATAAAGTTTGATTTATAAATTAGGCACAGTAAGATATTAACAACAACTAATAGTATAATAGAACAATTGTAGCAATAGATTCTAATAAAAATTGTGTGAATACGGTCTCTCTCTCTCAAAATATCTTGTACTATACACTCACCTTTCTTGTGATGATGTGAGATGACAAATTTCCTACATAGTGAGATGAAGTGAGGTGAATGATGTAGGCATTGTGATGTAGTGTTAGGCTACAGTCTAACAGGGGTGGAAGGTTAGGGAGAGGGCCAGTCTACATTGTGAGATAATCACCAGAATCAAGCTAGTTAACATATCCATTACCTCATATAGTTACTTTTTTGGGTGTGTGTGTGATGAGAGTTCTTAAGATCTACCCTTTTAGCAAATTTCAAGTATACAATATAAGTAGTATTAACTAGTCACCATTGGTACATTAGATCTCCAGAACTTATTTATCTTGCGTAACTGAAATTTTGTACCCCTTGACCAACATCTCCTCCCCATTTTCTCCACTTCTACCCCCTGGTAACCACCATTCTACTCTGTGTGTCTGAGTTCAACAATGGTATAATCCGTGGATACTTCTTTTGAATCTTCTTGGCTCGATCCTCTTCTCTTTGGTCTCTAGATCTTGGTTGGCCTCTAAGTCTTGTAGTGTCACAAGATTGTAATGTAGGCCTCATTGTCTTCTTTCTCCACATTTTTCTCCTAAGTGATCTTATTTAGTTCCATGACTTTAACAATGATTGTCTTAATGCTTTTTAATTTTTATCTCTGATGACATTTTAAAACATTAGGTTTATATTCTACTGCTTGCTTGATAACACCATTAGAATGATAAATATCTCAAATGTATCCTGGATAAAATGAAATTATTAATTTCCTATCTTTTTCCCATCTCACATGTTTCTCCTAGTCTTCCCCAACTCATTATGTGGCTTTCCTATTTATTAAGCCAAACCCTAAGAAGGGGCCTTGATTTCATTCTAATTTACCTCCCACATTCATAGTTTTGTCTCTATAATACAGTGCTTTGCACAGAGTAGTAATAAAACATATTCATTAAGTGAATATTTTATAATTTAATACATAATAAAATGCATCCCTAGTTCTAAACAATTAATAAATGAAGTTTGGAAAAATAACGTTGCTGTTAGTTTTTGGCCTTTTCGTTTTAGACATGGCTTATTTATTTACTTAGGGTCTTCCTTATTGATATGTCATTCCTTGTCATGTTAGTCTTTCCATTTATCCTGTTGAGTGTTTATTTTCCAAGGATTGCTGGCTCCTTCTTTCGAGAATGGAATTGGGAATTCAGATCCGGGCACTAGGTGTGTTCATTGCTAGTGTAGTATTGTTATTTCTAGGCCTTCTCAGTTGAAAAAGCAAGGGAATATAAATGAGTATACTAACTATTTTATATACACATATCTTTAAATATTTCTATATGGAACCATGTAACCTATATTAAGCTAAACAGGAGTACACATTGATGTCTCCAACTCCAATCCATCACCACATGGATCATGGATCATTTTGGCTTCCTCCCCTTGCTTATCTGTAATTCCCTCTCATACAATGAAAAAAATGGCTCCCACCACCCACCATACATTTACTTATTTGTTCAATTCCAGTATACATGTATTGTAGCAGTATCAGAATTGTTAACCCATACCCCTGTGGAAAACAAGTTTATCAACTAGAGTACAGTGTTTATGTAAACTTCCTTTTCCTATTAGGTTTACAGACTCCATTCATTTCTAAAGTTAGTTAGGTTCAATAATATCTCTTGCTTTCAGTAAGATTGTTTTGTACATATATTTTTAAATTACTTTAATATTTATTTATTTATTGAGAGAGACAGACAGAGGCAGAGCATGAGTGGGGAAGGGGCAGACAGAGAGGGAGACACAGAATCCAAAGCAGGCTCCAGGCTCTGAGCTGTCAGCACAGAGCCCGATATGGGGCTCAAACTCACAGACTGTGAGATCATGACCTGAGCTGAAGTCGGACACTTAACCAATAAGTTGGCACCCCGTTTTGTACATATTTAATACCTGAGATCCTTTGACCTCCCAAATGATTTAATTTTTTTAAGTTTATTTATTTATTTTGAGAGAGAGAGAGAGCAGAAGTAGGGGAGGGGCAGAGAGAGAGGCAGAGAGAGAATCGCAAGCAGGCTCTGCACTTTCAGCACAGAGCCTGATCCTGGGCTCAATCTCACAAACCATGAGATCATGACCTGAACCAAAATCAAAAGCCAGGCACTCAACTGACTGAGCCACCCAGGAGCCCCAATGATTTAATTTTTTAAAAATTTTGCATACATTCAGGTTGGCTTTTTGTGGAATAAAATTCTATTGCTTTTAACAAACGCATATCATGTATACACATTACAGAATCCCACAAAATAGTTTTGTTGCCCTAAAAATCCTCTGTGATTCACCTACTCAAACCCTGTCCCCATCCCCCTGGCAGCCACTTATCTTTTTACTGTCTCTAAAGTATTGTCTTTTTTTTTTTTTTTTAATTTTTTTTTTCAACGTTTATTTATTTTTGGGACAGAGAGAGACAGAGCATGAACGGGGGAGGGGCAGAGAGAGAGGGAGACACAGAATCAGAAACAGGCTCCAGGCTCTGAGCCATCAGCCCAGAGCCTGACGCGGGGCTCGAACTCACGGACCGCGAGATCGTGACCTGGCTGAAGTCGGACGCTTAACCGACTGCGCCACCCAGGCGCCCCTAAAGTATTGTCTTTTGCAGAATGTTATATAATTGAATTATCTAGTATGAGACTTTTCCAGACTACCATCTTTCACTTAGTGATATGCATTTAAGGTTCACCCATGACTTCCTGTGGTTTGATTGCTCGTTTAAAAAAAATCATGAAATAATATTGCATTATGTTAATGTACCACAGTTCATCCATTCATATACTAAAGGATATCTTGGTTGCTTCTAGTTTGTGGGATTATGAGTAAAGCTGCTAAAACATTCATGCTAAAATATTTCTGTGTGGTCAAAAGTTTTCAAATCAGTTGGGCAATAGGGAGATAGAGAGCCAGGAAGAGATTTCCAACCCAGTGTTACCTTTCAGACATAAAAACCCAACTTCTCTTGTTTGTGTCTCTAAGACAGCTTCAGAGAATACACTTAGAATTTCAAGAATAAAAATCTGTCTTGGGGCACCTGGGTGGCTCAGCTGATTAAGTGTCCGACTCTTGGTTTTAACTCAGGTCATGATCTCATGCTTTATGAGATTGATCCCCTTGTCTGGCTGGCTCCATGTTGACAGCATGGGGCCTGCTTGAGATTTTCTCTCCCTCTCTCTTTGCCCCCCCCCCCACCTTGTACACTGATCTCTCTCTCTCAAAATAAATAAATAAACTTTAAAAAATCCACCTCTACTGCGCTTCAAGGACTGTCATCTGGAGCACTGGGTCGGCACTGAGTGAGACTCACCAAATGATCTCTGATCAGTCAGCCAGGAATGAAGACAAAGTTGGCAAAGGTGCTCACTTGAGAGATCTGGGGTGGGGGTGGGGCCAATGATAAATTGGATTTGACTGATGGCATTATAAATGCTGAAGAAATAAATTGTTTATGATACTTGTTAAAGATTATAAGGAAAATTTTATTCAGAGGGAGCTAACACAATGGGGTTTTGTAGTAAGGGAGAGAGATTGGGTCAAATATGAATGTGACAAAGAAAAGTAAAGATTTACAGCCAAGGATTCATAGAAGCAGGGTTCTAGTAAGTGAAAAATTACTAAGAGATATCATAATTCTTTGCTAAATTGACCTAACAGGATTTTGGCTGACAGCAGCCAAGAGGATAAGATACACAGGGTAGGGAATGAAAAATCTGATCAGATATCAAGGGTTATTAGGCCAAAGTTGGGTATTTTCACTTAAGTAATTCAGGGAGATTCTTACTAAAACTTGAGTAGGTGGACCAAGGACAAGAGCCCAAGGTTGAGGCTTAGTCAGAAAGATGACTCCAAGGAGCCTGATTCAAGTTTGGTCGAAAGAGAGTATTGTCACTTAATAAATGATGGAAAGAAGGTAAGAAGGAAGGAAGGAAGGAAGGAAGGAAGGAAGGAAGGAAGGAAGGAAGGAAGGAAGGAAGGAAAAAATAAGTATATGTTAGTGTCTACAGACACACATACACACACATAAGTTGATAATGGAGGTTAGCCCAGTGTATGAGACACAGAGGCAGTGGGATTAAGCCTGCCTGAAGGAGTCAGGAATGATTTTAGAGAGGAGGTGACAGAAGTTTGGGCTAATTCTTGAAGGAAAGCATTTGTCCTGGTATGGGAAGGAATGTTGTACTTCAGACTGGAGGAGAGAGTACTTGTTGGAATGGAGGGGGTTAGAGGTGTGCTGTGGGGAGATGATGCTAGGAAGTGAGTTTCAATAGGTTAGGAGAGGGGTTGATGCCAAAAAGAGACAGGAAAGCCTGCAAATGAGATTAGTTTGTGTCCTGTAGATAGAGGGACAAGGGAGCCTGGGCATTCAAAATGTGACTCAGGTATAAACAGCATCTCCATCACCTGGGAGCTTGTCAGACACGAAACTCTTGGGCCCCACTCCAGATCTACTGAATCAGAATCTGCACTTGAACAAGATCCCAGGGGATTCTTAGACACCTCAAGGTTTGAGAATTACTTCTCTAAGAGTTCTGTGCAGGGATTACTGTGGCTAGAATTGAATTTTGAAATTCTTTCATCTGTGACAATTAAATTTTTCTAGTGCAAACTCATCCAGTTTCTTGTGTGGAGGGCATATACCTGGCAGCAAGTGTTCCGGGAGCAGATAAGGGATGACTGCTGTGTCCTCAGCTCAATATTCAGTCTTTAATTTAATCTGTCTGCTTTCAGCATCATGCCTCATCCCTACCATTTGGACATTATTTTGCACAATCTTTACCCTCTCCTGAGAATAAACCTCTGGTTTCTTGAATAGGGTGAGTGTGGATATTGTTTGGTGGGGGAAAGAATCCAGGGGTCCAATTGTTGTATTTATCTATCAGTATCCTTACTCTCAGCCCCACACCTCATTGTAGTGCTTCCACATTCAGAAGGATAAATTGGCTTATTTCTCAAGGGACCACCACTCTCCAGGATTGTACCTTGCTCTACTGAGAGAGAGGCGATACTTCTCTATCCACTTTACTATTTCCTAAAATTCTCCTAAATTCTCACAATCACTATTACTGTCTGTCTTTTTTGTACTTGAAGATTTATATTCCTTTAGTGACTCTTCAGTTGAGTTTGGGAGAAAAAAGACGATTCTTCCACATTTAACGGAAAATTTTCGAGATTATGCTCTAATTTCTTTTTTTTTTTTTGAAGTAACTTGACTTTAAACAAATCTATACATATAATAAAATGCACCCATTTAAGCATACTCTCTGATGAGTTTTTATTCTCAGTCAAGATGTACAATATTTCCATCAACTCATAAATTTCTTTCCTGCAGCAGGCAGCTTCTAAAAAGGCTCGTATTGATTGCTACCTCCTAGTACTCTTTCCCTTGTATAATTCCCTCCCATTGAAGGTGAACTGCACCTAGGGACTTGATTCTAATGAATAGAATATGGGAAATGTGATGAGATATTGCTTCTGAGATTAGGTTACAAAAGATTGTGACTTCCATCTTGCTGGCATTCTCTTGCCCTTTGTCCTCTTGCCAGCTTTCTCTGGCAAAACCAGTTTCAATATTGTGAGCTTTCCTGTGAAGGAGCCACCATGTCAAAGAACTGGGGGCATAATCTGGTCAACAGTTTATGAAGAATTGAGGCCCTCAATCCAACAACTGGTAAGGAACTGAATCCTGACAATAACCACCTGAATGAGCTGAGAAGTAGATTCACTCTAAATTGAGCCTTAAGAAGATTATAAACCCAGCGGACAACACTGATTGCAGCCTGTAAGACATCCAGAGCCAGAGGAACCACTTAAGCCATGCCCAGATTACTGGCCCACAGAAACTGAGAGATAATAAATGTGTTAAACTTTTAGTTTGGGGGTAATTTATTAATAGATAACTAATATGCCTCCTGACTGTTTGCAAATGGTCAGTCAAGTATCCACTTATCAGCAGATTATTTCAATACTGTAGATTTGTCTTCCTCTTCTAGAATTTCAGATAATATAGTATGTATTTTTGTGATCTACCCATGTTGCATATATTAGGTATTGGTTCATTTTTATTGAATAATATTCCATTGTATGGATATAACAAAATTTGTTCTCCCATTCATCTATTGTTGAACATTTGTGTTGCTGCTAGATTTTGGTTATTGTGAATAAAGCTGCTACAAGCATTCATGTATAATCTGTATGTGAAATATGCTCTATTTCTCTTGGGTAAATACTTACAATAGCTGGATCATATGGTAAGTGAAGCCTTGTATATTGTTCTTTTTAAGATCTGTTTCTTAAAGTGTTTGTAACTTTTTCAAGATCCTTTTTCTCTTGGGCTTTCAGCAGTTGACAGTTACGCACCTTTGTGTGGTTTTCTTTGTATTTGTCATATTTGGGAGCATCAAGTTTCTTGGACTTTTAAGTTAATACTTTATTTTCATAATTTGGAAAACTTCTCTGCTCTTTATTTAAATATTTTTGTGTTCTTTTCTTTCTGGGACTCCAATTACACATTTGTTAGACTGGTAGGCTACATATCTACAGGCTTGTAGCCTGTAGGCTACATATCTTGTAGGCTCTTTTAATATTCAAATCTATTATTTGCGCTAGATAATTTCTACTGATTTATTTGCAAGTTCATGGATTCTTCCCCCATCTTTATTCTACTGTTGAACTCATTTAGTAAATTTTTCATTTCAGTTGTTATGCCTTTTGGTTCTAGAATTTCTCATGATTTCCATTTCTCTATTTAAATTCTGTTTTATCATTAGAACTACATTTTCCTTTAATTATTAGTTCTTATTTTTCTTTAATACTTTAAAAATATTTATAAAAATGATTTTAAATCTTTGTCTGCCAAATCCAACATCTTGGGCCATCAGAGTCAATTTCTATTGACTACTTTACTTTCTTATTTCTTTATATCTAGTATTTTTTTTGAAGTTTATTTTTATTTATTTTGAGAAAGAGAGAGAGATCAAGTGGGGGAGTGATAGAGAGAGAGGGAGACAGAATCCCAAGCAGGCTCCTTGCTGTCAGCACAGAACCCAAATGGGGTTTGAACTCATGAATCATGAGATTATGACCTGAGTTGAAGTCAAGAGTTGGACACTTAACTGACTGAGCCACCCACGTGCCCCTATATCTAGTAATTTTTGGTTGAAAATTAAGTAGCATAGTACAATGTTGTAGTGGTTCTAGGTTCTATTATATTCTTCTAAGAGTTTTTGTTGTTATTGCTGTCCTTCTGATAGTTAACTGTCTTAACTCAGACTGAAAATTCTGCTTCCTCCATGGTGTGCAGTAATTAATGTAACTGCTCAGTTCTTTTAGTTTCCAGTTGCTGTGTTTTTTACCCTGGCCTCCCGAGTGGGTCTTTTTTTCCCCCAGGTGCTTTGCCTCCTCCCCACACATGCGTAATTTTGTGCTCATTGAGGACTTTAGGGCATAGTTTGCATACACATTTTTAGTCCCACATTTTCTATAGTTCTTTTGCCCCCAGGATTTTAACCCTAAATTTCTACTTCTCTGCCACTGCTAAAGTTTTTCTTCTGAAACTTTGAATTGGCAAGCCTCATTAAAAAAAAAAAAACAAACAAATAAACTTTCATAGCCATGAGGATTGGAGAGTGCTCTGAGGCAAAAACAAACAAACAAACAAACAAAACAAAACAAAATAAAAAACAACAAAAATAAAACACAGAGACCCCAAAGACAAAAACCCATAAACTTGTAATTCTCACCTGAAGCAGTTGTAGTCTTTCCAGAATAAGGTCTTCTCTGATTTACCAGTTTCTTTAAATAACTGATTATTAAAAAAAAATAATTGTCCACATTTTATTATTACTACCTAGGAAAGGATCCACCAACTACTTCACTTCATCATTATTAGAAGCAGGTTTATATAGTAGCACTACAGCCTTTGTTGTAATAGTTTGTAATAGTTTTCCTGTCTTCTGCATGACTTTAGAAGTTTTTCTGCTGCATAAAAGGACTCTCCAGAGGGGCGCCTGGGTGGCTCAGTCGGTTAAGTGTCCAATTTAGGCTCAGGTCATGATCTCACGGCCTGTGAGTTCGAGCCCCGCGTCAGGCTCTGTGCTGACAGCTCAGAGCCTGGAGCCTGCTTCAAATTCTGTGTCTCCCTCTCTCTCTGCCCCTCCCCTACTCATACTCTGTCTCACTTTGTCTCAAAAATAAATAAATTAAAAAAAAATTAAAAAGGACTCTCCAGAGCCTACTCCATGATCCTCCTCCAAATCTCCTCCTCTTTCTCTCCTTCAGTCCCTGCTGGGTACTCATGAAACTCAGTGACTTGATTTTTCATTTTATAAATGATATTTCTTCACATAAAGAAGACTTACACTTTGATATAGTAATTTTTGATCTTTTTCTTTGTTTTCTTTTGCCTTAATTCCTTCTCAAACCTTAGGTTGTATATTTATCTGTATATTCATCAATTTTTGACATAATATCTTTCCATTTAATACTTAAGCAATAGATAATTTATTTGAGTGTATGGCATGAGGTAGGACTTGAACTTCGTTCTTTTTTCACTTGTTAACCAGTGTTCCCAGCACTATTTTATTGATTAATGTGTCCTCTTCCCATGAAAGCAAAATGTTGCATGATAGGGAATAGTTCTTCCCCATTTTAGATGTTTTTACCTTTAGGTGCAGGAAGTCTATTAGTTGATACTTTTGATATCTTTCTATCTCTCTCCTCATTCCACTCCTGAGAAAGTTGAGTGACTTCTCTATTTAATAAATCTTCAAAAAAAAAAAAGAAAAAAGAAAAGAGTCAAGCATATTTAGTTTGTTTTTGTCTTTTCTGTTGGAATCAAGGTGTCCATAGGGAACAGTCTTTCAGTGTTAAATGTTTTTGACCTATGCACCTACTGTGGGATTTCTGAAGGGCATTTCTCTTCTCCACAGGAATTCTGAAAAAATTGAGATGATAGAAGCCATTCTTTATTACTGATAAAGGTTAAGTTGGAAGATGCAGTTTATTATGAGAGCCAAATGTGCTTGTTGACTGAATCTTGGGTTGGGCAGCTGGACTCACTCAGTGCATGGAAATACTAGACCACAGCAGCCCTTCCTGCTTGAAGGAAGATCCTGTTCCTGGAATTAGGGGAGAATGCCTGCCCCTTGTGGATAGCCCAGTCCCAAGTGAAGCATTCCCTCTATTTTCTTCTATATTTATAATTGAAGTGCTTTCAGGCACAGATACACACAGATTTATTTCTGAGCTTTCTTTTAGGTTTTGTTGGTTTGTTAATCTGTTATTAAGTCAGAGCCACTCTTTTAAAGTATTAGAGCTTTATAACACTTGTTAATGTTTGGCAAAGTGAGTCACTCTTTATTACTTTTATTTTGGTAATTATTGGTGATTACTTGGTATTTCTTGATTATTTTTGAAAATTATTTTTTAGAATAATTTTGTTAAGTGAAACATCTTGTTATTTTTTACATTGAAAATGTGTTAGGGGCACCTGGGTGACTCAGTCAGTTAAGCATCTGACTTTGCCTCAGGTTATGATCTCACAGTCCGTGAGTTCAAGCCCTGCATAGGTCTCTCTTCTTTCAGCACAGAGCCCCCCTCAGATCCTCTGTTCTTCTCTCTCTGCCCCTCCCCTATGCATAAATTGAAAATGTGTTAGATTAATTGAAGAAATAATGACATATTTTTAGTACTGAATTTCTCATTTAGGAATGTGTATTTCTCTTGAGGTTTATGATTTTTAAAAATTTCCAATAAAATATTATAGTTTTACATATAGATAACCTGTATATATTTTCTATTTAAAGCAATTGAGAGAGATCTGATTTTTTTCATTATGAGCACATTTAATGAAATCAGTGGAGATTTCAGTGTTCCTCAGGGTAGCTTTTGTGCATAGAAAAAGATTATATGCAGGATGTTAATGTTAATATTTGATTTATTCAAATTATAAATTTAGAAAACTAGATTTTCCTTAATCATCTTTGTCCACATTACAAACCTTATTATTCTATTAATAAAATAAGCAATATACAAAAATTTACTTTTCCTTTGATTAAAGTTTAATTAATGTAAAATGAATAGAACATATCCCCTTAAACAATCAGCCCCATTTACAACTCTGTTAATTAAATTCCTTCAATCATGAAAGCTGTATTTATTAAGTTTAACATAGTTGAATGCCTCTAAGCAGCATTGCTGAACAGCTCTATTAAGTCTGATAGAACAAACTGATAAATATGGCAAATCTTTAAAAACATTCCAGTGCTGTTTAGAAACTTAGCTAAAGTCTCTTACACCTTTCAACATACAACTATAAAATCGAATACCTAATTGCATGTTGTAAAATGGAATCACAACTTTAATCTGTTAGATTCTTTCATATACCCAAAACTCTTAAACCCTGCGATTACTGTAAATACCAAATACACACAGATTGTTCCAATGATTACGAAAACCTGTTTTTGAATGTAACACAAAAGTATTAATATCATTGAGTTATTTACTCAATTTGTATTTAATTCTAAACCTTCTCAGAATTAAAAAGACATCCCATAACATCCAAAAGACAATAACAAAAGTTATTACCCCAGTCACATGGGGGAGAGATTTTAGCAGAATAAGTTTGCTTCTGGGCCAGAGATTTTTGGCCAGTTATTAGATCTGATTCTCCTGGAGTCACTCAGCAACACATCAATTCAGTTTTTTTTTTTTTTTTTTTTTTTTTTTAAGAGAGACAGACAGAGAGAGAGAGAGAAGGGTGTGTGTGCTCATGAATGTGTGAGGAAGAGAGGGAATCCCAAGCAGGCTCCATGCCCAGTGTGGAGACTGACATGGGGCTCCATCTCACGATGGTGAGATCATGACCTGAGCTGAAATCAAGAGTTGGATGCTTAACTGAATGAGCTATCCAGGCACTCAACCCAGTTTTTAATAGTCACTGAAAAACAGGGGTTCTGAGTCTACAACCTTTGGAAGAGATTGATCTTTTCTGAGTTTAAGATATACCATTACTTAGCTACTGTTGGGTGTTAAGTCTGCAACATCCCATCCAGTTTGCTTCACCACATGTTTAGGTCCAATAAATCAATTTCTGCATGATTTCATTCCATATTCCTTTTAGTCCTTTATGCCTCAGTCACACTTTCATAGCTGTTAATTACACCCTGTTGAATTCAGCATACACTCCCTATTTGGTTCACTTCCTTCCCAGGACTAAAGTCATCCTCACCGCAATAGAGACTATTATACAAACATACTTTTGCTCATCACTCAGCCTTTTCAAATCTTTAATTTTTTGTTATGTTTGCTTCAAGTTTTAAAAAAACATTAAAACATTTCAGATGCAGTGGGAGCCTCCAGTGTACTCTTTCTTAATTTTGTGTTTTCCTTCCTCAGAGGAACACTCTCCTGAATTTTTTGTTTAGAATTTCCAGTGGAGATATAAATTATTAATTTTAGAATGTTAGTGATGTCTCTTATCAGTTATAATAGTTTGTAGTATTCTAGATTGGTTTTTCATGTATAAAAACATCATCTGGGGATAAGGACAGTTTAAAAATTTTTTTCCCAATAATTATTTGTTTTATTCTTCTGTTTTATTGTATTGGCCGGGACCTCCTCTGTAATGTTGAATGTAAGAAATGATGGTGGGTATATTTGTGTCACTCCTGACTTTATTGATAATGCTTCTCAAGTTGTACCATTAATTATGATATTTAATAAGTCTTTTGTATAATGTTTGATAATATAGGTTATGAGATTAAGGAAATCAGCTCATATTTCAAATTACTTGGGATTTAAAAATTTATTTTTATTTTTTGATGTTTATTAGAGAGAGAGAGAGAGAAAACAGGAGTGGGAGAGGGACAGAAAGAGAGAGAGACAGAGGGTCCGAAGAGGGCTCTGTGCTGACAGTAGAGACCTGAGAGAAAGTCAGACACTTAACAGACTGAGTCACCCAGGAACCCCTTTTGAGATTTTTTTTTAAAGCATAAATTGACTTTTATCAAATGTTTTCAACATCTTTTGAAATGATTGTGTATTTTTCTGTTTTAATCCATTAATTTACTTATACTACTAGCATTCTGATATCAAATCATATTTTCATTCCATTTAGTTAATACTAATGGTTATACTATACCAGAGTAAAATGCATTAGGTAGTCTTCTTTTTCTTTTTTTTTTTTTAATTCTTTTTTTTTTTTTCAACGTTTATTTATTTTTGGGACAGAGAGAGACAGAGCATGAATGGGGGAGGGGCAGAGAGAGAGGGAGACACAGAATCAGAAACAGGCTCCAGGCTCTGAGCCATCAGCCCAGAGCCTGACGCGGGGCTTGAACTCCCGGACGGTGAGATCATGACCTGGCTGAAGTCGGACGCCTAACCGACTGCGCCACCCAGGCGCCCCGGTAGTCTTCTTTTTCTTTTCAATTTTGTAAAAGAGTTCCTTGAACGTTTTGGAAAATTCATGTATAAAACATTCTAGCCTTGGTGCCTTTTGTAGGGAAAGGCTTTTGATTACCAATAAAATTGCTTTAACCTGGGTTTTTGTTGAGGTTTTCTATTTCTTAAGTTGATCTTGGTAATTAATTGTGTTTCTAGAAATATATATAATTCATCACATTTTCAAATCTGTTAGCATTTAATTCATGTTATTATCTTATGATTTTTAAAACTACTGTTCTGAGATTATCTTCCTCTTTCTGTTTTAAACATTGTTGATTTGTGTCTTTTCTCTTGGCAGTCTTACTGCAGATTTGTTTTATTAATTTTTATAAAGCCCACCTTTCATTATTATTTATACTATGATTTGTGTTCTATTTAATTAATTAAAAAATTTTTAATGTTTATTTTTTAAGAGAGAGAGACAGCGAGCGAGTGAGGAAGGGGGAGAGAGAGAGAGGGAGATGCAGAATCAGAAGCAGGCTCCAGGCTCTGAGCTGTCAGCACAGAGCCCGAGGAGGGGCTCAAACCCATGAGCTGTGAGATCATGACCTGAGCCGAAGTCGGATGCTTAACCAACTGAGCCACTCAGGTGCCCCTCTATTTAATTCATTTTAGCTATTAACTTAATTCTTTCCCTCTTCTATTTTCTTTGATATAAGATGTTGTGTCCTGTTTTGCTTTGTGAGTTGAGTATTTAGTTATTATCTTCAAGCATTTTTTACTGAATGACTTTGTAACTACAGTTTTGGTACAGCTGCACCACACTAGTTTTCCTATGTACCACTTTTATTGTTATTCAGTTCTAATATTTAACATTTCCATTTTAATGTTGTCTTCATTTTGTGAGTTATTTCAGAGTTCATCTAGAAATTTCCAAACATACATTTCTTAAAAACTATCTTATCATTGCTTTCTAGTTAATTTGACCGAGATTAAAGAATATAGTTTGTGTCATTGATTCTTTGAAATCACTTGAAATTTTCTTTGACATCTAAGATATGTTCAATTTTTGTAAAAATTTCATGTGTAATTTAAAAATTGGAGTGCTTGGATTGCTCAGTCGGTTAAGCATTGACTTCGGCTCAGGTCATGATCTCATGGTTTCTGAGTTTGAGCCCCACGTCAGCTCTGTGCTGATAGTTCAGAGCTTGGAGCCTGCTTTGGATTGTGTGTTTCCCTCTCTCTCTGCCCCTCTGCTACTTGCACTCTGTCTCTCTCAAAAATAAATAAACATTTAAAACAAATTAAAAAATTATTTTTCCCACTTCTGGGAAAGTCCCTCTTATATGTATTTCAAAGAAAGTTGAATTTAGTAGTTGAGATTACAATTTTTGTAATTACAATTACTGACAATTGTGACTTATTTCTACCATCTTTTTTCCTTTTAATCATCCTTTTCTTGCCTTTTTTTGTACCCCATATTTCCTTCTTTTGATGTATTGATAAAAATTTCTATACCTGCCCATTTCCTTTCTCAGATGGTTTGGAAGCTCTGGATGATATTTCTATTCTTTTGACATGTTCATACTTAAGTGTAATTTTTTTTTTTTTTGGTAACAAAGCCTACAGTTACTTAGTGTGCTTTTTTTTCTTAAACATGAGAGAGAACTTATCAGTGGTTGACAACTCATTAAAAAAATCCTCTGTCTTCTGCCTTGCCACTCCATCATTTTGAAATTGCTATCTAGAAAGTGCTGAGAATCACATAGGTAATATAAAATTTTCTTGTAGTCAATTAAAAAAAGTAAAAAAAAATAGTGAAAATAATTTCAATAATGTTTTCTTTAATTCATATCCCAAATACTATCATTTTAATATGCAATCATTTAATATGCAATCAAAACCATTAATGAGATATTTTAAATTATTTTTCATACTAAATCATTAAAATGCAGTGTATATGTTAAACTTCATCATACTTCAATACAGATAAGCCAGATTTTAAGTACTCAGTGCTCACATATAGCTAGTGGCTACCATATTGGACAGCTCCGTTCTAGAATTTTCATTTTTACCATATTCCAAACATAAAAATTACCTATAATTATTAATTATAGTATATATACACATATATAATATATTATATGTTATATAGTATATGTTTATATATATATATATATAGTATAGATCTGTTAACTTTACCAACAAATCCATTTATTTTTAGTTCTTACTATCATTTCTTCTATACCATGTTTTCTCTCTGTATTTGCTTTTCTTTCTGTTGAATCACATGATTTGTAGTTCTTTCAGTGAGGGACTGTTAGATATAAAAATTGTAACATTTATAGATCTGAAATGTTCTGTTTTGGCCTCACTCTTGAATAATGGTTTAGTTGGTTATAACACTATGTTGACAATCATTTTTCCTTATGGTTTTAAAAATATTACTCCACTGTCTCCAGGCTTCAACAGTGAGCCTAGCTATTTTCCCTTTTCTTGGAAAGAGTACTTTAAGTGCCCTTTGTCATTAAGGAGCTGAATTCTGGACCAATTGGCTTGCTCCTGGATGAAAGCCTTGCAGGCCCATAGCTTTGAATTTATTTATTCCCTTGTACTTCTCTTCAGTTTCTCAACTGTGGTGATGTTTATTTTATTTTTGAATTAGCTATGGTTTTCTAATATTCTATTTTACATTTCTTCTGTCATTGACAAGGGGTGTGTCAAAGCACGAGCTAATAGAACCATCTTGTTCAGAAATCAACAACTTTGCTAAAATGGAATCTTAGGTATTGATTGTTTTCTTGCATCTGTAGTATCTTTGCCTTTATAATTTCTATTTTTTTTTTTTTTTTGCTTCATGGTGTTCAGGAAAAATATTGATTTCCGTATACATATTTTTAATCACACACCTTCCTTTCTAATTGTTCTGCTTATTTTTTCAGTTGATTTTGTAGGCAAAAGGTAACATAACTTGCAAATAATTTATTATATCTTCCTCTGTTTGACACGATTTATATGATTTCTTTTTCTTATTTTATTGCATGGGTCAGAACTTCCATGTTAGTTAACAGTGGTGATAGCTAATATGCAGATATTGTCTCTAACTTTAAAGAAGATTTAATCTAATGTTTCATCATTAAGAGTAATAGTGAGGGGCGCCTGGGTGGCGCAGTCGGTTAAGCGTCCGACTTCAGCCAGGTCACGATCTCACGGTCCGTGAGTTCGAGCCCCGCGTCGGGCTCTGGGCTTATGGCTCAGGGCCTGGAGCCTGCTTCCGATTCTGTGTCTCCCTCTCTCTCTGCCCCTCCCCCGTTCATGCTCTGTCTCTCTGTCTCAAAAATAAATAAAAACGTTAAAAAAAATTAAAAAAAAAAAAAGAGTAATAGTGGAACTTGATCCAAAATAAATATTCTTGATTAGGTTAAATAGTATCCTTTTAATTCTAGTTATCCAGTTATCTTTAAAATAAATCAGAAATGACTGTAAAATTCTTCTAAATACCTTTTACTTTCCCTCAAGATATTCATATGCTTTGACTTATTATTGTGTTAATGTATATTGATTTTAAAATATTGAATCATTCTTCATTCCTGGAATAAATCTTATTTGGACATGGAGTACAATTCTTCTAACATACTGCTGGATTCCATTGCTAATATTTTAGTTAGACTTTTAGATTAAAATAACAAGAGAGATTAGCCTGTAGTTTTCCTTTTTGTGCTTAGGTTTTGATTGGAGAGTTATGATGACTTTGTAAAATTAACTGGGAAGGTTTCCATCTTTTCATATGCTCTGAGAAAGTTTAAATAGCATAGGAATTATCTGTTCCTTGAAAGTTTGAAAGAATTCATCTGTGAAACCATCAGATTATTGTTTCTGAATTGTTATTTTTACATTATGTATCTTCTGTTTCAGAAGTTATTTTTTAACATTTGCAATTTATTAGTTAACCAGACTTGCAGCAGCTATTCCTACTTAACTGTTTGGTGCAATTGCTCACTGTCATTTTATACCATAACTACTCCATTCTTAGGCTTTCATTTAGCTAAGTGATATTTTAAGATTTAAAAAAAAAGTTTATTTATTTTGAGAGAGAGAGAACGAGAGCGTGCAAGAGAGAGAGAGAGAGAGAGAGAGAGAGAGAGAGAGACAGAATATGAGTGGGGGAGTGGCAGAGAAAAGGAGAGAGAGAATGCCAGGCAGGCTCCATGCTGTCAGTACAGAGCCTGACGCAGGGCTCAATCC